>NC_050516.1:7295948-7348584 GCF_002922805.2 Oryzias melastigma | reverse complement strand
CTCAACACTCCATTTGAAAAGTTTGCAGTGAAATGCAGCAGCTCATTAATGAACGTGTTCCACGATGAGCTCCATTTACTGACAAGAACAAGAACCTCAGAGATGGATGACATCTGGTTCGTTTTCAAGACCACAAGTACGACTATGGAGTAACTGGCCTACTGGTGAGGCCATATCTGTTTTCAGAGCAACATGACTCTTTGTGGTTTAAGAAAAAAATCATCTTGTAATCTATTTTCAAATCGTTTCCGATGGTCTTCTAATTAAAAAGATTATATTTTTGGTCAAAATCTAAACCCCAGTGTCATTATAGGACATTGTTTCACCAGAGCAGCAGGAGTTCATAAGAAACTCATCTCGCAGTTGTGGGTGCTACCGTTGCCACAAAGCAACCCCACCACCACTTCCCGTCACCCATAACCAAGAGCTCTCTGCTTTTACTTTTACTTTTACTTTACTTTTACTTTCCCTCACAGCCCCAATCTAACGTTAGCAGTGCAACAAAAACAGCAAACGATATCATTTCTATCCAGCAGTTCTGATCCAGATTCCAGCTCAGACGAGGAACGTTCATGGATCTATTGGTCTGCATCCCAATGGGCGGAGCAGGGAGCTTGTGGCCCCGCCCAGCTTAATTTCTACGCCACAAATACAATGTTTTACACACGGCATTGTTTCGTCTGCTCCTGATTCACAACTATTTGAATAAAGAAATACTCAGAAATGCAGTTACATCTTCTCCACCATCAGAAAAAAGCCACAAGAACATGTTGAAAACACACAACAACATTTTCATTGGAGTGGATCTTTAATTTAAGTGATGCAAGGCAGGTTTCTTTGTGCTGCATATTTCGTGTAAAATAACCATTTCATAAAGGTAACAAGAACTGAATTTAAAGTATGCATAAATTAACAGTGCAAGTCTTTTTTAGGCTAACTACTCTGCAGAATGTGGAGAAGCCACAAAAAAGAAACAAAAATGAAGACGCAAATCTGGTGTGGAGATAAGGAGTTACTCTATCTGTCTTTGACACATTATTCTGGGATGTTTGTTTAAGCCCCCCCTCACCTGAAAGTGGAGTTCACATGACTGTTCGGCGTGTGCACACGTCCCGACGCACACCTCAGCCTGGCAGCCTGCATAATAAATGAACTGCATGTTTACGCCTTCAGCACATGGCTTGATAACACCTCTGTAAATATAAATTGTTCATGGGCAGCAGGCAGACGTCTTGGCTGTGTCTGTTCATTAACTGAGGGTCAAAACCACAAACACTATCTGCTTCCGTGCCAGCTTAGCAAAAGTAAATATTTGCAAATGGAAAAGTTCATCCCACCAATGAACTTTTCAGGTATGAATGATAAAATCCACTGAATTATTGACTCCTACCATCAAGGTTGCCAGATTGTCTCTGACGGTTTTATCCAAGTGGCACCTGCCAGGATGAAGGCTCATATCAGCTATATGCTTTCATTAATCTAATGATTACTGTCAATCTCCATGGATTAGTGTGTGCATTATGGACCTGAAAATATGATGGGGAAAGAGACGGCTTCTGCATGCATCGTTGGAGGAGTGGTTGGTTTTACGGGAAAACCCATTAGGCGCGTTAATCAGAATAAAACGTCTATCTGCTCCATTTTCACTGGCTGACTTCAATTATGAGCCATTAAACATTGTGTTTTAGAGAAATCTGTCTTAATCTTGGAAAAAAGATATTCTGAGATTATTGTGATTCCCTCTTCCTTTACACCAGTTCACCATTCCATCCAGCATGGGGGGGGGCATGGAAAACAATAAATAAAAATGAGGGTGAAAGATTAAGTGGGAAGTAAAGATTCATGTTGTGATGATTCAATAATCTGCAGAGAACAAATTAATACCACGATAAATGACTTTGCTTGTTTACATTGTGTGATTTGTTATGCATTCTTCTAGTATTCAAATGAATCATTCATACATGATTGGTAATAATAATGTTCAAACTACTTTGACTGTCTTTGCAGAGTTTTTAAGTTTGTTCTATTAAAACACAACATTTATAGTTAAAGAATAAACATTCTGGGCTCTGTAGTTAAGATTATTTTGTGATATTTTCTTGGTTCTTGTTCAGTTTTCTGTGTCAGTCACAGCAGGTTTAGGTCAGTAATTATCCACAGCTGTCATGATTGATCTCATTGATTCTCAGTTGATAGAAGTGTCTGCTTCTCAGGCCTTTATTGACAGGTAATCTGCTTTGTTGTCTTTAGTTTTGGGTTTTGTCATGTGTAAGTTTCTTGATGAAACCTTTGATTTTACTGACTGTGAATGCAGGAACACGTTATTTAATCAACCAAAATTCTGGACATTTTTGCTTTTATCTTTGAATAAAGAAACCTAAAAAATACCTTAAACTTAAACTTATCAATTCTAGATAAATGGAAGTGAACTAATTTATTAAGACAGCGATTTTCTTTGTTGTTGTTGGCTTAAATGTGCTGAGGCTGTTTTCCGTGGAAGAATGTGAATTTATAGTTTCTTAAATTGAATTCATATGTGTGTTTTTCACACTAACATTGGAGTTAAGTTCTCCATTTCAAATTTATACAGGTGTCAACTTATTTGCAGAATATGAGGCTCTCTATTAGCTTGATTAAAAAATACAGACAGTATCAATCTGAAGTTGGTATCTGCATCGGATCGATCAATACTTGCACTTTTGTTTGAAACTTTTCTGTATCTGGAGAAAGAACCCAGCTGACTCACGCCTCACCAGTCCCGTGAGATCTCAGCAGCAGCAGATACTTCCACTCTATTTCAATGCTGAGTTGTTTTTGACGAGTTACTTCTTACTTGTTTTCAGTCTATTTAAGTCTTAGAAGTTACAAATTATTTATATCTCTACCAGTTGTTGTGGGTTTTTTTTATTGTTAAATATGTTTGATTTATTTTTGTATCATAGTTACTTGTTTCTTTTGGTTTGACTGTTTTGCATTAACTTCACTTTTTAAGTACTTTCAAGAAGTTTTTATTTTAATGAACTATTTTTCATTTAATTGAAAATTTTCCCCTAATTCTGTTTGATGTTTGGTAATTTAATAAGGAAAATGTACAAAAACCATTCCCGGCATTTTGAAAACAATTGAGATCTTGAGGTTCATGTCACCTCCTCTGCATTTACGAAAAATATCAATATTGGTATTGATATTGGCGATATTGACCGGTATGGGATCAATATCCAAATTATCAGTATCGCCCAGTTCCTACTCTCTATGAAATTGAAATTAAATCTTTAAATCAGAATCAGCATTATTGACTTATTTTGAATACATAGTCTATGACAGGGCTCTGCAACCTGAGGCTCCGGAGCCACATGCAGCTCTTTTAGCCTTCCATTGTGGCTCTTTGGCTTTAAGAAAAGTGCTAACACTGTGAATAAATATTAAATTAGTTAGTTGAGTTTAGAACATTCTAATATATGCTGCACCCTAGCATGTGGTTGTTGTCATAATGAAAGAAAATGTCGCATTTGACTTAGTTTTCTTGAATTTTTATTTCAAAATCTGCTGCAGCTTAAGGGCGTTATTTGACACAGAGTATTTTATTTTTAAAGGAACTTGTATTTGCTGCTGTCAAAAGTAAAGATGTTAAAGTTGTTATTTATAGAAAAATATCACACTTTTTAAAATTCTGTTATATTGTATATATTTTAACGCTACATTTTCTATAGGAATAGCTAAATGGCCACGTAAAAAATAAAGTGTATTTTCTAAAAGATTGAGTAGGATTTGGTGGCTCTCACTGAGTTTTGGTCTGTCAGAAACTGGACCAAATGGCTCTTTTGGTGTTAAAGGTTGCAGACCCCTGATCAAGGATTTTAACTCCAGTCACTTATGCTCTTGTGTACAAAGACATGTGAATGGTTGGGAAAAACAAAAGTAGGAGAAAACTGAACATAAACCGTATTTAAACCAATTTAGAAATTCTCATGTGTGGTTTTGTACTCTATGGCTGTTCATCAGAGCAACAAGTCACGGGGGTAACTATCTTTGGCTTTAGCAAGCTAAACTAAAATATTTTAGATAAGTAAAAAACTTTTACATTTTTAGAGTTAGCAGATTTTCGTGAGACTTTTATATATTTGGAGCAGATTTAAAAAAAATGTTTGCATTAAAGCCCATTTAGGAGCTGGGAAAAGATGCTGCCGTTCTTAACGTCCAAACTTCAGGACTTTTGTCTATAATTTTGAACAAAATTAAAAATACATAAATGTTCATACATGTATATCTGAACAGCATACTATTGTTTGGTGAAAAAGGTTGTTTTTTGTTCATTGAGAAACTATAAGATTACAGAATTAAAAAGAAAACGGGTTTCCTTGTGTATTTTTTATCCTCAATCGTAAATTAAAATATCAATTAAATTTGGAAAGATTGATTGTGTAAAGGGCACGGGCGCATGATTAGGCTGGGCGTCATTGATCTGCGATCACTCACAATCAACTGAAACTAAAGAAACAGTTAGAAATGAAAACCAGCGTATGGGCTAAAGATGTGTTTAGAGAAGCTCAGTTCACAGATGGAATATACAGCGGCACTTGCAAGCATGCCAGTTCAAAAACAAAGCCTGCTATTATGCTTGTTCAGAGGCGCTGTTGACTTTTCAGGCTTGGAGACATCTGAGATGAACCATCAAACAATAGAAATGTGCTGATGTCAAACACACTGAAATCACTGATCTTTTATGGATGAAACGTACGTTCGTTGTGTGCTGTGGGCAAAAGACAAACCCAGAGCTCGCAGACTGTTGTCCAACACAAGTTCAGGCCTGTGAAGATAATCCGCTGCTAAAGTCATTCATACATAAACTGAAAAATTCATGGAAGTTTGAGAAGTTTCACAAAACTACTATTTTCTAAGACACACTTGTGGATTTTCCCCAAAAGCACATCTGGCTCAGAGTGAAAGGAGTCGGCCTGACCTGTGGTGGTCTTGACCAATCAGAGGACATAATCTGTGAATGGAACAGCTTTGTATTCATTTCTGTGTTTGCAGGAAAAGTGTGAATAACCTCAAAGCTGGACATGCTCAGTGTCAAACTTTGTGCTTTTACATGTTTCATGTTTTAAAGGGAAAAAAATAATTCCAAAAAAAACATGTCAATATTTGAATACTTTATTTGTGCAGAAAATGCACTGACCTGATATGTCTGTCCTACATTAACTAGGACTGGGTTGAGGAAATCAATTTTAATCGAAATAAATGGATCTAAGCTTAATAGATTAATAATCAATGCATTAAAAGTATACATCGCTCAAACACAAAGCTGAAGTCAGCTAACTTATAATGGCATTAACCGTAGGACGGCTAATGCTAACACTTGGTGGACCTAAACATACTTCGCTGACTAAATGAGCATCTTTATAAACTGACAGACGTGAATTTTCCAAACTCTTTTTAAGAAAATTCGTGGTCTAAAGCAGGAGTCCCCAAACTTTTTCTGTGGGCCACAAAACTTTTCTCTTTTCTGATGTGGAGCCTGGGTCGGTTTGTAGCTAACAGAAAAAGTGCAGCAATCCAAACTTAAATAAAAACATTTATGGTTTACCAGAAAGCCACACATAGCCAAAAATAATTATTTTCTGTAATTTTCACTGAAAAAAATAATAATACGTAAACATTTAAAAAATGAAACCAATGAATAGTCTACCCTCAGCCATGATAGTTCAGACTGCAGAAGGGTGCAATAGATCGATCGATAGATTCCTAATGTATTTCTAAAAACAACTGTGTCCAAATGTGTAAACCATATAAACTCAAAATTGAATTGAGAAGATCAAAAGAATTTGAAAAAAAACAGAATTGAATTCATCCAGGTTCTGAACCAAATCGATTCTGGAAATTATTGGTGATACCCAGCCCCAATATTAACCCTCGTGCTCGCTTCTGGGGTCCAGATGACCCCCCCCCCCCTCTCTTATATTGACGCGTTTCCCCTCCAACGACAAAGGTGGACAGGATTTCATGGTTGCCACAGACACCAGTGAAAACCTAAAATTGTTGAAGAAAAAAGTTCAGCCTGCTGTCTTGTGGGTTCCAGATGACCCCACTCCCAACATGAACATGCCGTGGATAGCACAAGACAAGAAGAGAAAAAAAAATAGCAAAAAACTTGCTACCAATAAATCAAAAGTGCATCATATAATAGTTTCAAAGCTAATAGATGGACTGTAGGAAGACCAAAACAATTAGAAAGGAGGGTTATGAAAATGACTCTAACAATATTGGAGTTCAACTTTTGTGGTTTTGCGGTTTCTCTGATTTTTTATTTATTGATTTATTTTTGACAACTCATTCAGTCCTGATTGGCTGTAGACCATCGTCAATCAATCTCCTCCCTGTTTGATAAAATAGATGAGAAGAGGATCTGAATGGGACTTTAAAACATTAAGAATTATTGCCAAAAAATAACCCTGACCAACTCAGATTTGCTTATTTTGGCTATTTTATCTTTTGTGATAAAACAGTAGCCATAATGATAAATTAACGCTAAATGTTCATCCTTTGAACAAACTCCCTTTTTTTCATTTGCTGTTGGCTTATTGGACCGTTATCTGGTTAAATGGCACAATAGGAGGCAGTGATTCTGATTCTGTTCATGAGCCTCTTCATAGCAGTGGTACTCTGTCAATGACTTTGGAACAGGAAAGTACAAAGGAAACAATTCTGATAGAAAACAGTGAAGTAATTCTGTCCATGTCATTCAGAGAAAATCAAAGAATCGTCTTGAGGCGGATTCAGGCGCAGATAACCACACACTCGTGGTTAATGTGGACCTGACATGCATGACAAATCCTCACTTATGAATTATGAAAGCTAGTTCCATGCTTCACATTTTATTGCTGGACAAGACCTACTCACTGACAAATCATGCAATTACATGAATTGCAATTCTACTCTCCTTGCTAAGCGCTGATCAGGCTGCGACGCTTTTGTGAGAAACGCCACATTTTTCCCTCAAAGATCCGACACACTTTCTCCGATGACTGTACTAAAACATCTGAAGTAGCTAATGCTATTAGCTTGGCAAGGCTCATCCTCCAAATGTATGGAACCAGACAGCTCATCCTAGTTTTATCTGGCATTTGGGTTCACTTGGAACTGTCCTCCGTGTTATATAACTTGTTTCATGAAAACATCCCAACTTCCGGCAGTGAAGACGTAAATGTACAGACACTCCCTTCCGCAGCGCAGACATCATTGGTATGCATTCTGGGTCTCATGTGCTCACAACAAAATGCTACACACATCTCACCCTCAATGGCTTCTGTTTTGGCAGCATAACAGAGAGGGGGGGGCACTAATTGATTTTCAGCTGGTAGGAGATGCCAGAAAAAAAGTAGCACTTAGTGGACAAATATTGTGGCCCTCCAGTTTCTATGCTGTTCTCTTGTCGTTTTTACAGACGTCCCATCAACCATCAGTAGAAGTCCTCTGCATGATAAATCCTTCACTCATTATTCACTTTTAGGAGTTCAATCAAAACTTTAATAATTGTAGTAAATTAATTTTCTCTGTTCCCTGAGTGGCATCAGTGTATTCTTGTTTTTTCTAAATTAATAAATCTAAAAGTCTTTGCTGTGATTTCCTGTTTCATTCATATTAATCATATTAAATTGTCATCTCAATCTTCTCACCGTAACTCATGAATTAGTTTAAAGCCCACAGTCCCACGGAAATACAATCCACCAAAGCTTATCACTTATAAAATATTCATTAGTATTTACATTCTATTTTTATGTTATCAGTAAAATAAATAGTTTGGGAAATAATTTAAGCACTCATCAAATGTCTTTTGGATTTACAATCACATCTGCTGGATTTTATTTCCTCTTACAGCAACATTTCTCCTACTTATCAGCTTCATGGCTGATCTTTGAACAGCTTCTTCAATTTACATAGTAGGACGTTTAGAGTTTTACTAAAATGCTTCTTAAATCCTCCCATGCATTTTGACTAAACCGCAAATTGGTAAAAGACTAAGCAGAACATTGTAGGTATTTCAAAAAATATATACGTATAAAACAATCTCTTCTCTGCTTCCACAGGCGGTTTCTCCTCCAAGCGTGTCCTCTCCCAGACTCCTGAGAGCTCTGAGGATCCTTTGCCGGGTATCTTAGCTGTTCTTAACACTGGACCTTTCTGGACTGAGATGTCTGAGGTTTTTCCAGGGATCTGCTCAAATCCGACTCCAGAGGAGTTTACCTAGGGAAGCCCTAGCTCAGTTTTACAATTATCACATGTTTTCTTTAGATACTTTAAACACATTTATTTAAACTTTCACAAAATTGACACAAACCTTACATGAGAGAATTAAAAAAACATCTCTGAGATCCAATCGTAATGAACTGTCTGCGTGGAAACTGTCTGCAGCATGACTTTTACTGAATATACTAACCATGGACTGTCTTGACACCATGAACAGACCGTTTTTTTCCAGACAAATATTGTGCTGAGTGACACTCCAAAACACACCATCGCTCTTGGGTGCACTTGCCTTGCTGATGCTGAAGAAGTTTCAGTAGTTTCATTACTGCCTGTTTTTTAGGGTGTATTAGTATTGAGTGCATAATTGAACAATGCAATGTCAGCTTGTCCTGCGGGAACCTAGTTCATGGAGTGGCGGGCCCTCTGGCGCCGGGCTTGGATCTGCTGTAGCCACTCGTCCAGTTTACGGGTTACTGCTAGGGGTGTAAGAAAATATAGATTCTTTGAAATAATGTAACACTTTATTTGATAATTCTTGTGTTGATTTAAAATGCTGCCAAGACGATATTTAATAATTTATTTAAAAAGCAAACATGTGGTTCAGCATCTTACTATTATCTCCAACTAAACTCTTGGCCACTAGTTGGCAGCAGAGCACACTGAGCCTGTTTCAGCAGCTGTACATCGCACCAAAACAACAACAAGATCTCGAGGACGGGCTGCACGGTGGCGCAGTGGTTAGCACTCTTGCCTCACAGCGAGAAGGTCCCGGCTGGGACCTTTCTGTGTGGAGTTTGCATGTTCTCCCCGTGCATGCGTGGGTTTTCACCGGGGACTCCGGCTTCCTCCCACCGTCCAAAAACATGCTTCATAGGTTAATTGGTGACTCTAAATTGCCCCTAGGTGTGTCTGAGAGTGGATGTGTGTGATTGGGGCCCTGCGACAGACTGGCGACCTGTCCAGGTGTACCCCGCCTTTGCCCATCAGTAGCCGGGATAGGCTCCGGCAACCCCGTGACCCCGAATGGGAAGAAGCAGACAAGAAGATGAATGAATGATCTCGAGGACCAGCTTGTGTTGGATGTGACATCATGAGCCTCATGGAAGGATGAGTACCACATGGACAATCTGAGACAAATAAGTACTGGTACTGTCTAAAACACAGATTTCGGTGCTTTGTGGCTCATGAGCGAGAACATTCAGATGCACAGCTCACACTTAATGTTCTGATCATTAAATAAAAAGTATTTTATCCTTCTGTTCATGTTAAGGATGTATTCATAATTAGAACTTTTTTCTAAATCATTATGTAAAAGTGAGATATCGTATTTGGTACTTCTTGGAATATATCAGGATTGGAGTGTGACACACAGACTCTTGTTAATACACACCCCTAGTTACTACCCAAAACGCTCTGATCTCCACTGGCACCACTGTCCCTTTCCAAACCTGCTCCAGTTCTTCCCAGAATCTCAGGTGTTTCTCCAGTTTCTCACATTCCTTCATCACTTAGTATTCCTACATCCACCAAAACGGCTTTCCTCTGTTCTCTAGCCACAACAACGTCTGGTTGCATCAACATTACCATCTTGTCTCTGTGGTAAATGATTGGAGAGCTAGGGGCAAAGAGTGGCAACAGCAGATCCCAGAAAGACCTCAGACATCCCAATTAGGGGGGGTTAAAGAGAAACTTGTCTATTAAATATTGTAGATATTTATAGGTATGTTTTTGTTTGCTTTTTTTTTTTTACAACAAGTTCACACAATAAAGTCTGTTATTTTTGGCATCCCTTTATTTGATAAGACTAAAATGATCAGGGTTTGAAAAATTACATCTTTGCTTGAACAACCTTCCCAAAGTAAGAGGATAAGCAACTTTATTTTTTTTCTCCAGGATGATCCTTCAAAGTAAAACTGTCATGTGACTTCATATAGAAAACTGGACGTCCCTCTGCGCTGTTGAAGTAAGATGTAAGAGCTGATGATGATTGAAGATACAACAGCATAGCTGGACCTTAACATCTGTAAGTCAAGCGACAGTAAATATGTCACGCATTGATGGCTGTAAGAAGTTCCTTTGTAAATCTCTATTGATTGACTCTTGGCTGCAGAACACTTGGCAAGATGTTGCTTCTGTCTGGGTTCTGTTCAAAGCAGAAATACATGTGGTGATGGAGGACAGCTTCGGCGGGCACAAACCCAAAATGGTATTTTGCTGTGAGGGGACACTACAAAGCCAAACACTGCTCTTTTGGCAGGAAAGCTCAGGCTTCTTATAATTTACGATATTTTTCATTTTGACTCTTCGTGTTGCTTTCAAACAAACAAATCTGCTTTTCAGGTAAGAAGTCTTCCCACAGATATTCACCATCACGACATAACAGTGAAGTGACTTTAAAGCGTCGTCACTGATGCAGGATACTGTAAGACTAGGATAAAAACACCTGCATCTATTTTAGGTCACTTAGAATACATACAACTGATAAAAATGCATTACCCTACATGAAGGGGGGGAATCAATAAAGTAAAAATGCCCAAAAAATAAATCATTAGTTAGATTTGAGACTATTTTAAGCTTTGTTGTCATTTTTTGTCAGCTCCGTAGTGACTTAACTGCAAGGACATTTAGCACTGAGGAAGACAACCCCTCTGAATATCAAATAGTCTGCCGCTTCCCCACACCCTGCTCTCTGCCAGTGACTTCATACATCACAGGAGTGTCTGGACACACCAGAACATGGATTTTATGTACGATTACTGTCTCCCAGCCATTGGATGGAACGACTGAGGGAAACTCGAGGCCCGGACTTTGATGTCACTGACATCCACCTGTTAAATCAAGCTGAAAGAGTTCTCAGTACAATCAGATCTTCTGTTTTATTGACTCCACCCCATTAGACAAAAATATATATGTAATATATGTCCACATAAACCCCACCCACTGAGAGATGGTGCAACACTTAAAAAAGGGGATGAACAGAGTTGCACATGTATGTAAAATGTTCGGATTAATATGGAGAAAAAAATGACAGCACAAGGCAGCTGTTGAAGTGAAATAGAACATTTTTGGCTGAATGGTATGTAGCAATTAATAAAAACAGCATTAAGAGCATGAATAAAACCTCTATATGTGAGTGAGAACCCCAAAAGACTCCTTTTGTGCTTCAAAATCTCTTCTGCTGAACCTGTAATTACTGACTTACTCATACAAACACAAGTTCAAGATTCCACAGAAGCATCCTAGACTTGTAGATGCTATAGGATCTACAAGTGTCTGACTATTTTATTCATTTCTGTGTCTTTAAAATCCCTTCTTTGATTGACACAACTGATTAAATCATGTCGGTATTTAGTCACAAAAAATCTTTTTACTGAAAATATTACAGTTCCAAAACATTTCTTAACATTTAGTTGTTTACCTGGCACAACCCTGCGAGAGTCACATGAGGGGAGAAGGCACACAGCGTCGCTGAGTGTTTTAGCCTGTCAGACTTATGAAGTGGGAATCACTGCACGTACCCTGAAACTGGTGTCAGCCATGACAGTTCGATGATAAATCATGAGTTGCAGATTCAATCCCCTCCATGTCAAAAGGAAATCTTTCCTCAGTGACAAACAGAAATCCAGCTGCTTTATTTTCAGGCTGACCTTTTTCAGGATAAACTGTGAAATTTCCTTCTGGCTTTTTCAATTCTAGTTTCAACACTTCCCTTGGAAATCGGGCCCACAGTTCCCGCTCAGCTCAAAGAGGAAAAGAACCTCACAGCTTTGTTATCAGCGCAGCTTAAAGTCCCCCTATGACAATTTTTTTTTTTTTTTTTTAATTTTCCAGCGTTCTCAGTCCTGCTACCGTAAGTATTGGATGAAACTCACACCAAAAATCCAGTGATGCTGATTTGACCACAGAAATGTGAACGGCGGCTCATTTGACTGCAGTCAATGTGAAGATACCATCTTCTCTTCTCCAGAACCTGAACTAGACACTAGGAACAGATGAGGGTTTAGTGCATGTGCAGCAGAGCTGTTGATGGAAAGAAGATCATTCATTCAAAAAGTGTGATTGACTAAGATTTAAAAGGAGAAATACTCGGAAATGCAACAACAAAATGATTTCTTATTACATTTGTTCTCTTTCAGAAGAAAAATGACACACAGACATGTTAAACTCTTCATCAGAGGGGGACTTTAAAGACAGCACACTTCATAACACATAATCAGACTAATCAATGCTGCAAAAATCAAAAGCATTTAGTAAAACTGTCTCAAACCTCCCTGCTTGAGACCTACAGTCCGCCTTAAGGGACACACCTGAGAATCATTTGGAGATTTGACCTTTAGCTTTGAGTCCCAAACAAGGAGACAGTTCAACTCAACCGAGGAGCTGATCCCAAAATCTCCAGTCCCAGATCCGACTCTTCCACCATTTTTCTGAGATGCTTCTAGAAGATAATTTTTGTTATTTTAAAGAAGCAGTGAGACACGTTTAATACTTGTATTTTTTTTTTTTTTTAAGTTAAGAAATGACAAGAGCACTGAGCAGACATTTGAGCTATTAGCAATCCTCATGAACTATAGAGAGGCAGAGCTGTTACTGGGTTCAATTATCTGTTTAAGTCTGAGCTCACACAGTGATATTTCTGCTTTCCTGTTCTGGGTTTTTTTTTTTACAGCTCTGCCCTTGAATTCAAAAAATAAAAAGTTTTTGTCCATGATTGCAACATTTTAATAGATGGAGCTGGAGAGAGGAGAACCAGAGGAGCACAGGGGATGATGAATGCATTAAATAACAGGGACAGGTGAAGAAGAGGAGGATAACGCATGGAACAAAAAACATTTCACTTTGAAACTAGAAAATGAAACTATTATACAATGAAATGTCTTTTTTTCATGCTTAGCTCTGGTTAAAAAGAAAAATTACTGTTTATATATGTATTTTTTGCTGTTTATTTGCCGATTTATTTCAGTTTTCAGAGCAATATCTGAGAATATGATCACATATGCATCATCATACATGTAAAAATTAAAAAAAAAAAATCTTTGGCTAAAAAGCAACGTTGAATTGACTTCAGGATGGACTTGGCTGCAGGCATCGCGGTATCTGTGCTCACACTTGGGAATAAAATTGTTGCGAGATCAAGGGCATCCCCTCCATCAAGGCAGGAGCGTTATTTGGCAGTTTTAGAGAAGATGACCCAATCTGCAGCTGCCTCTTTCTCAGCCCGAGATGCAACGTTCTTCCAGCTCTCATGAAGTTTTATGAACTAGTTTTCACATGATGCTGCTGACAGTCAAACAGGGCCTTCACCTTCACCTTGGACCAGTTTGAAGACAGAAACACTTTCTTATTACTCAAACATGCTGCCCAATAGTAAAGATCAGCTACTGTGTGATGATGCAAAATTAATTCAACCAAAAAGAAAAAAAAAATAAGAATGAAGCAACACGAAGACCATTAAATAAAAAAGCATACATTTTCTCCAAACTGTAACCGCTGCGTTCCTGTAATTTAGTTCCATCAGTGAAGGAGAGATGCTGCAGCACCTTAATAGATGAAGACATTCAAGGTAAATGTGCGCAATACCAAAAAATGACTATATTACACTTTTCTTTATGGATTTATTACAAAGAAATGTCTTTTTAATGAAAGCTGGGGTATTTTTATCTGCTTTTATTAGGGTTTAAGATTCATCAAATACAAAAGAGTAATATTTCTTTAACATAATGATGGAACCTACACCCGAGTTTTGATTCAATCGTCTTCCTCCGGAGAACTGAAGGATTTAATGAGGAAAACTGACCTATACAAACTTCCAGAACATAATCAGCCACATTTATCACATTTTATCCCACATTATTGGATGTGTAAGAAAAGGAAGGCTGGGCCTTTCCCTAATTACAAGCCGAGCTGCAGCTCAGATGACAGGCACACATTTGGTTTTCTGCAGCTGCAAAATTACATATTCATTTTTTCTGTGCTTGTCAGCTTACTTTGAAATGCTGCTGTTAGCCGAATCTAGAAAATACTTTCAGTTTTTATGGTTAACAGGTAACAATATACTAATATTGTGAATTATTCAGCTTCTTTCCATATTTCAGAACACATTTTCATCCACCTGAGTCTATGTCTTTACACAGGATCTTTGTTAAAGGACAGGAAACCCATAGCTTCTTAATAAAATAAAAATAAGAGTGCAGCCACATTAGCAACTGCCATCAGCATGTGCTGCTCGCTCTTAACAGAGAAACAAAGATGAAGAGATTCTGCTGTAAAGACGACAGTCATTTCTTACAGTAATGATGCTCCGGCATAAAGAAAAATCTTGGAAACCATCACTCATGGACAGGGACATGTATTAAGGGGCATGTCATTAATAAAACATCCTGCAACGCGGAACATCTCCGCTCCTGTTGTGGACCGCCGGAGGAAGTCTGTACAAAAACTCACACTGAGCTGATTCCTGCATGTGGCACAGCTTTTTCTGACAATATGCAACACATTCTCTCTGGTGGAATTTATTAATCATTCATTTTAGAGTTTAAAATATTAGTTTAAGTCTTAAAAACATCAGATGTGTTTTAAAAACCTTCTTTGTTTTGCAGAAATGGTGTTGATTTTTACCAGTTTCTTTGTTTAAAAAAAACGAAAAAAAGGGAAAACTACACCACACTGCACTCATTGACCTTGATTTAAAAAACATTCAAAACTCTTTATTGAATTCTTATCACTAACAGAAAGCTCCGGAAGTCATAGTTGTTTTATTAAAAACACAGAAAAGCAGAGGTAAAGTCGCTGCATCCACTTCTCTCTCCATAATTACAACCCACTCCATTTTTTTTCATCTCATCTCTACTTGTGTCCTCAACAGCCTCTCGGTTTTTAATCTACTGCAGGATTTATCATCCTTCCTGAGCTGTGAAAGCACGCTTTGGTCACATCGTGTAATCCTGTTCACCTCCGATCACGCCTTTTGGACTTTTGCAAAACAGGAGCATTTTTTTGACAAACTTCTGAAAGTTCTCAACAGAATTCTGATCCACAGACAAAGAAATGAATTAAAAAAAAATGACTCAACTGTTGATCAGTTAAGTCTGAAGAGAAAAATGTTGACTTGTAAAATGGTTCAAACATCCCTCTGGGATTTCTAACACTTTCGTTACTGTGATGATTCTTGACAAAAAGGTTTTGAGAATTATCTATAACTCGTAGAGACTGCATGTCATGATCTGATTGTTTGAATATTTAGTACATATTTAGTCATTTCTTGGATTTCTGTGCAGGCTGGCTGTGACTCCGCCCCTTCACCTGTGGATCCTGTTGTCACAGCTGCCTGCACTTTGCTGATAAGCTACAGTATTTAGAGAACTCTGGTTCTGTCCAAATTCCCTCACTATTTAGTGCTCTATATAGGGCAGTCATCATTTCTTAGGGTTTCTGAATCTACAGCTGCGTCTGAACCCCCCCCCCACGCCCCTCAAAGCGATACGCGCACTGACACGGGGTTTCGTCACCACCATTTTGTAAAAGCTTCAGGTCTTCAACTCCGATCATCTTTTGATCCATTTTTAAGGTGTTCTCAGTGGTCTTTTCATCACGATTATGTCGTTTTTAGCCCAAATAAAAAAAAAAATAAAAAAAAAACTGTCATTTTCTTGGACATAGTTTCTGCAGAGCGGCATGAGTTCTTTAGAAATTCACCTCTGGGTTGTGGGCGACACTGTTAGTGCGGATTAATTTTTAAAACAGAAATGCTCTGAAATTGCATCTCTTTATAAATATCCTCCATCATAAATTGCCCCCAAAACACAGTTTTGACTTGTGGCAAAGTTTTTGTTAATAAATGTTTGAGCCTTCGTTTCATTTTCGTTCCTACAACTGAGTTCTCACCTTCTTACCTGACTGTGACCTCTGACCTTCTAATGGAAAATCCTTGAATATCGATTATTGACCAGCTTTTTTAGTCATTTTATAATTAAAAATGCTTTTTCAGTCATTTAGATCCAAATATTGTGGTGTAAACATGCATTTTATGCATCATTCTATTTTAATAATGTGAGCCATACACAAGTGTTTACTTCCCAAACGGCTTCACAACCATTTGTGTTTTATTCCTCACCAGTTTCTATTCCAGACCTTCTCACAAAGGTCTCGCTGTCTGTGGAGGATCTGGTTTAAAATAGTAAATTCAGCAACACCAAATACTCTTCCAGTCTCCAGCTGCTGTTATTTTTACTTCCTGTCTCAGGAGTTCTTATTGTAAACAAAAGAATATGAGTTTTGTCACAAATCTTTGTGTGTCTCTGTATGGATTAATCTCTCCATCAGCTGGTGTTTCTCTCGTGGGCGGAGCTTCAACAACAGGATTAATATCAAAAGCTATGTCGCCTCAGATGGCGAGATTTAAAAATGCGAGTTATGCATAACCCACATCTAAAAATGGCTCGATTCCTCTGGCTTTTCATTCTGTGATTATTTTCCTGAACACTCGCGGCTTTAAGTGCGGCTCAGTCAGAGGGAAATGGAAAAAAAAGGGGATGGAAAAATGTCTTAAAGGAGAGTGACAGATGTGGAAAAATTCTTTCAATTTGAAAAACGGGAAAGGAGCTGCAAAAACAGAAGACGAAGAACCGCATAGGATAAAATATTTAATGATGCCTAATTTTCAGTGATTAATAAAAAAAAAAAAATCAACCAAGCTTCATTTAAAAACCAGATTTCTGCTCGGCTCTGTAGTGTCATGCTCTTTGTTTTAAATAATAAAGGCGGATGCATGTCGAGCTGCATTTAATTACATAACATCTGCTTTGCTTCGGCGGCATCAGGTG
This sequence comes from Oryzias melastigma, assembly GCF_002922805.2. Taxonomy (NCBI): domain Eukaryota; kingdom Metazoa; phylum Chordata; class Actinopteri; order Beloniformes; family Adrianichthyidae; genus Oryzias; species Oryzias melastigma. The sequence continues at coordinate 7,331,515 of NC_050516.1, read as the reverse complement.
TTCAGCAGCTGATATCACAGACATTTAACCCAATCTTTGTGCAGTCAAGCTGAGCCCATTTTTTTTCCATTTCTGCTGCCGTCCGTGTTAAAGATTGAGGCCAGGCATCCATATTATTTATTGGGTGTGGGATTGCATGAAATGGCAAACAAAACTGATAATATACTCTACTGAATTTGCAATTGCAAAGCATCTCGACGCTGACATTTCCCTTCCCTCAGTGTTAGTAGGACATGATGGAGGTCTCACTATCCTGCAGACTGCAGCCCAATGCTCAGCCAGCTGTGACGAGAACTAATGTGAGCTTTCTCTTACATTTGATTCCCCTTAGAAGAGACAGTCACAAGAGGAGACTGAGCAGAGCAGCCGAGTGGCTGAGTAAATCAAACTGCCGAAATGACAGGAAAGCAATTCACTTCCAACTCCGCTGCCCCATTCACCAAGCAGGTGCCTCCAAAACATTTGCCGTCTACTGTAAAAGCGTTTTTGCAAGCTCGACAAGTTGACTGCATATAGAAAACAAAGACATTAGCATCACTTCTCTGGGCTCTCCTCCTCATTTGATTCACAGTTTCTGATAGAAAAACATCAAATCAGAACCAAAGATTTGTGTTTTGTTCCTGAAAATCTATGTATTTCAATGTAAACATACATGTTTATTTTTGCCTGTGACTTGTATAAATGCATGTAATTCCATCTGGCTGTGTGTTAACAAAACAAAGCGTTTATAAAAAGCTTCCCTCTGTCTCTTTCAGATGTTTGTCCTTTCACAATAAAGTTTTCTGAAAGAGCTTTACTGTTATTAGCATAAGAAAATGGATGACAGTGAATGTGTAGAGAGTCCTCATAAAAAATACATTGCTGCATTATACAACTGGAAGCCAAGGATTTCTACTGTCAGTCTCTTTCAGCCACATAGGATCAAAACCTTTTCATTCTAAAGAACCGCGTGTCTCTCCTGACTTTGCATACAGTGGGGCTTTGTAAGCAGGAAATGTTGAATTTTACGCCTAAACTTTTACAACCGAGAGCCGTTCTGAAGCTCTGAAGACCAGTAATAACACTGTAATGAGAAAAAAGAAACTTCTGAGATATAGTTTAAATACTGGAGCTATCAACCGAAAATCACAGATCATAGTTGTTTGCTCTTTTTATTTATAGAATCATCAGCATGCACAGAGGAAATGGATAGTCAAGTTTACTGATCTTGTCTTGACTTAAAAATGTACTTTGGTGGATAAAAGTCAGTCATATTGGTCTAGTGTCTTGTAGTGAAGAGAAACATTTCAAAAACATGTTGATCTGGGATGCATTGATTGTTTCATAATCCAGTCATGGCCTCCTGAATCGTAATCGAATCGTTAGGGTGTCTCAAGATTCCCAGCTCTAGTAACAAGTAAAGTCTGAAGCAGCTGCAGGTATTTTAAAGACGATAAAACACGTTAGCCTCAAATGTTAAAGAGCTGGAAGCTAAAGAAACAAAAACAGATGCAGCTTCAGCCTCGTCCGCTCCATGCAAGTATTGTCTGCCGTTAAACCGGTCCGTGTTCTGAGAAAGGTTGGATACTGCCGAGTCACCGTGAAAATCCTTTCTGAAAAGTCCTGGTCACTCTGTGGGAAAATGGGATTCAGAGCATTTCAATCAAAACTACAAACTGAAACCTAAAGATACATATATATGTTCCCCGAGTTCAAAATGAATTTGGGAAACAAGCCTTCAGTTTTTCTGCTGCCTCTGCCTGTAACTCTCTCCAAACTCAGCTGAAATGGTCTGAGCTGCCTTCATTTAGATGATTCTGTGCCTTTATGTGCAGGTAAAGAGTCTATCGTACACTGCCAGTGTTTCTAATTGACTCTGTTATCCGATGCACTGTAGAAGTACTATTTATTATCTCATAACTTTGTTTTCATCCCAAAGACTGTATCGATGTATTGCCTTGTAAAATCGCCATGTCTCTTTGTTATACTTAAACTTTATATTGTACATATCCCAAAGTTATCGTTGGTTTTCATTTTTTTTTTTTTTATACAGTAACACTATTTATGAGACGTTATGCTGACCTCTGAGCCAGGTCACCCTTGAAAAAGAGGACCTGATCTCAATGGTTAAATCAAATCAATCCAAATATACAGTACTCCATATGTATACCTCATACTCCTTTAGAGATTTTGGTTTGGGTTCTGTCTTCAGAAAGGTGTCAGTTTAGTGCATGGATTGATCTGTTCTGGCTTCATGCTGAGTACACCTCTAACGTCTCCTGGTTTCATTCAGCTGCTTCCTCTCCGTTCAGCTGCTCTTCAACATATTTTAATTCACGTTTTTCTGTTACTGTCCTCATGTTTCCTTTTGCTTCCCTGCATGTTCACGTTCTGTTTTAGTTTAAATGTATTTGTAGTTTTTGTTGATTAAGCTACATTGGTTCTGGTCAACTGGACTCTGGTTTTCTGCCCGCGGCTCCATCAAGCCCTAAACTCTGACGGTGAAGGTGATGAATGTCTCAAGTCAAAGTAAAGTACAGAGCTGATGATACTAAAGAGTCAGGATTTAGTGATTCTGCAGTCATAAAAAAACTGCTGGATAATCTTTTTTACACATCAGTGGCATTAAGGGTAAAGTTGGCCCAGACTTAAAAATATGTTTAATTTTGTCCTTTTTTTAACGATCATTAAATTTCTGCCCCTTTGTATCATTATGAATATGAATATTTATCAGTGAATTAGTGAAATCAGAGCTTTAATGGTTTAAATGGTAAAAACTATTAAAATTGTTCAAATGATTTGACGCATTTTAGTTTTAATACAAATTTCTATAAAATTTAGTTTCAATCTTCTTTTGACTGATTACCTTTTATTGTCACATAAAGAAAAACACTTTCACTGAGCACTTGGGTGCTGAAGTAAAGCAACGTTCTTAGGGTCTTCAAACAAATCATGAATTTTATACATATTTTTGTGTGTTTGAGGTGATAAAAGAAGAAAAGTAAAGTTTTCAATGACTGACTTTCTAAAGCTCTGAAAATCTTGAAGAGCGGAAGCTGCACTCTGCAGAAATGCAGCAAATGTGAGCTAAAGGTGAAGCATCAGTGCTTGTAAATTTGAGCAGAATTTGTTCCTCAACAGAGAACTCCTTCATTCATGATCATTCCTCCAAGCATAACATCAGCAGCAACCAAGGCGCCGGGTCATTACTGCGGCGTCCTAACAATATTTCCTGACACCTTCCGGAGAGCTGCCGACTCGCAAACGCTCCTGAGTGAAGCCAAATGAATACTGACAGTTTGATAAAGCAGGAATAAATTAGATCATCTCAATTTTCCTTTCATATCAAAATGTAGAAGGATCAAACTCACAGAACATGAGAGTAATCATTTCAAAGATGAAACCGACTTTGAAACACAATAATTACACAAAGCCGGCGATGATGCGGGCGTTCCTACAATGGCTGGTGTTGGTGTCATTCATGTGAAGTTCAGGAGATTAAACTCTCTGAACTTGCATGATAAGTTTTGCGGCGGATCAAAGGTTTCCTGATAGTGTTATCAGAAACGACAGATGTTGGAGGAAGACAGACGCCGCTGCACTGATACCTGCTCTCACCACTGCAGAATTTCGTCTTTACCATATTCTTGATGTCGGAAGACTTAAGTCTTCCGCGCTCGGCAGGGGAGTTTATGGAATGATCACTCTGACAAAATTGGCTTGAAAGGAAGGACAAGAATCTTTCTTGTCTTAAAAAACAGAAACAAAGCCCAAACAATGCATCCGTGTCTCCGTTTTTACTGCCGGAGTGACGTCAGTCTGCAGATTACGGCCTCCTCCCGTCTCCCCGCACTCACTCCTTTTTCTGCAGCTTATTGGAATTTTGAACAGCTTAGCTTTGCTGTGATCAGCAATTTCATTGAGGGCTTGCAGCAAAAAAAACATATTTATAGAAGACAAAAAAATACGTACATCAGACAGAGAAATGAACAATATTTACATATATATATATTTTTTTTAGAATCTGTTCTTTAAAAGGTAATAAAAAGAAAAACATTCAACTTAAGCTGGCGATAAAAAAATATATATATATTTACAATTCCAAAACGAAAGACTTCAGCTAACATTAATAATAAAGATTATTACAGCAATAAAAATTGTCTCTAAATTTGGTGTGGAAAATGGTTTTTAAACTGAAGCAACAGTTGAAATGCTCAAATCTGCATCTGTGCAAAGTCCTTCAGTCAGTGGCAAATCAGACGACTATCATGCAAAAAGTTCAAAGTAACAAAGTGAGTTTATCTCAACAAAGGTAGAAAAACACTCTTGTTATCCTGGCAATGGCCAGTCAAACTGAGGGATTGTGAGGGAACTAAAGGAAGATGTGAAAACTCTTGAGTGTCGACAGAAACAAAGCAATATTTATAAAACATTAGACAGCAGCAAATATGCCACAATAAACATGCAACGAATATGGAATATTTGAGACAAAGAAACACACAGCAAAGTTAACTCTATATTTAACTCTTGAAAAAATGTAGAAAGTGAAGATTCAGTTGTTTTAAGTTCTGTTTGCTCTACACCAGGGTTGGGCAAACTTTTTGGGCCACAAAGGCCCGATCCGAACTCTTCCCTTATCCCTTCCCTTTAGCCCTTCCCCTTAATCTGAAGTAGCAGTTGAAGTTGAAATCGTGTCTGGATTATTTTTTTTTTATTTTACCCTCCAAACGGAGGGGTCCAAACTCCACCATCATGAGAATTATCCAGGTCGCGCTGAGAAGCGCTTTTCTTCACGTGGACGCGCTCTGAAAAACAGAAGTTTACATTCCGGTGATTATAGATGGCGTCATTGAATGAAAGTCACGTCAGAAATATTAGAACCAATTTTTTAATCATCCTAAGGGATGAATGAAGGGGAAGGGAGAAGGGAAGAATTCGGATTGGGCCATGGGGTTCTAAAAAGTGCCAGAATGGCGGGACCAGCAGAAGATGCCAGTTTAGATAATCCACCTAAAAACGGAAAGAAAAAACTTTTGTTTTAATTTTGATTGGATATTAATATATATTATTAACTAAGAACATTTTTGGGGGGTTTATCACAAAAATGCGACTTTTGCTTTCATCTTAGTGCCAAAAACTGTGTTCATGTCGAATGATCATAAAACATGTGAACAACTGAAAAAAAAATGACCCATTTTTGTAAATGCAGAATGCAATGTATTTGCAGTGCACCGTTTATGGGGAGACGACATAATTACTTCAGTTTGGTGGGCAAGAACGAGCCCAGTGTGGCCCCCGGGCCGCAGTTTGCCCACCCCTGCTCTGCACCTTTCATAGACTTTCTTAATATTGTCTCAGTGGAGAAATTTTTCTCATGAAGAGCCAAGATGTAGAATTACGGAAATTATTATGAAATTAGTCATTTTGCTCTCACTCTTCACAACCGGAAAACTTAATTTAAGTCTCAAAAGTTCAAACATGTTGACGAGTCAGGCTAGCAACCATTGGAAACAAAAATGACGATTTATTTTCTAAGAATAAGAGCTAGTTTTAGATTTCCATCCATCCATCTTCTTGACCGCTTCTTCCCTTTCGGGGTCGCGGGGTGCCGGAGCCTATCCCGGCCACTGAAGGGCGAAGGCGGGGTACACCCTGGACAGGTCGCCAGTCTGTCTCAGGGCCTCAATCACACACCCATTCACACCTAGGGGCAATTTAGAGTCACCAATGAACCTATGAAGCATGTTTTTGGACGGTGGGAGGAAGCCGGAGTCCCCGGTGAAAACCCACGCATGCACGGGGAGAACATGCAAACTCCACACAGAAAGGTCCCAGCCGGGATTCGAACCGGGGCCTTCTCGCTGTGAGGCAAGAGCGCTAACCACTGCGCCACCGTGCAGCCCTAGTTTTAGATTTAACGAGGATTTATGAAGATGGACCAACTTGTACTAAGATTATCATTTTGTTCACATTTTGCTCTAAAATGAGTCATTTCTTCTTGTTACACTAGTTTTTGTGTTACTGTGATCCAAATGAACTACAATTAGGTTCATAAAAACTCAAAAATACAAAACATTTGCTTAGAATTAGAAATAAAATACTTATTTGGCTGTATAACACTCTATTTGAAGTCAATTTGCTTTTTTTAGCTAATTTTTCCCTTTTTAAATGGTTTTGTGGAGATTTTTATATTTTATTAAAAGATTTCCATTTAAATACAAATGTCATGCTGCATGAACGGATCCTTTTACTAATCATTTTCACCTTAAGGGTTTTTATTCCTATTTTTAGACTGCCTCTTTTTGCACTTAAAACATTCAGGACTTGGAGAATTCTGTTTTTAAAAGAAAAAACCACCAGCTACACATGACACAGTCTGGTGTTGGAACGCCATCATAACCTAGCATCATACTTAGCGGTGCATGACACAGATTAGACCTCGGCGAGCGGAGCCGCAGCTGTCGCTGCCAAGACCCAAACAAAAGTTCAGCTTACATTACAGGTGAAATCCCAGAGGTTTGTGCTGCTTAAAGCCGGATGGTAAATCCTCTGGATTCTGTTTGCAGGCCTGTTTGTTGTGTTTTTTTTTTTGTTTTTTTTTTGTGCACTATTGTTTGTTAGTGTGAGCCATCCTTTGTGGTTCACCAGCAACCGTCTGCATCTGCAGCTCATCTGAGGATGATGTTAATCTGATTTTAGAACCTGCTTATTTCTTTGATTGATTACTTCCAGACACGTTAAAGCTTTAAACTGAAATACAGCACATTATATTTTTTTACCCTGTTTAAATAAGTGGAAGCTTACATAAATTACAACAGTATTTCTTGATAAAGAGAGCACTTCTGACAGGATACATTTAATTTAACCATTGTCCCCGGTGACCCATTTTATCTCTGACTTGGTGTAATTTATGCCCCATGCATGTCATGCCGAGTCCCCTCATTTTTTTCAAGATAACCTTGACATACTGTACATACTGTGATACAAAAATGTTTTCTTTCTTCTTATGTTTTTCAAGCAGAGGTCACAGTGACTTTGAGTAATACGGCTCCCGTCAGGTCCTCCACCAGAACTCGCTATTTCCAAAAAGGAAAACTCCTCAAACTCCCAACGCTGGCTGAGAGGTGCAGCGGAGTTTGTAGAAAGCTGGAGCTTCGTCTAATGAAGAAGCTTGTGTGCATAGATAAATGTCACAGAGTCTATGCGAAGCAGCTCACACACTTTTTACTTTGTACTTTAACGCTGGGACACAGTGGCAATTGTTATTACTCAGCAGCCATGTTTTACAGGATAAGCAAACTTGCATAATCCATATTAACAGAAAGTAGGAAGCAGTGAGCAGAGAATAAAGCAAAACTGCTGATAAAGCCTGTCAGGAAGCTCCTGCACATGCCGCCTGCAACTTTCTGAAAAATTATCTCCCAGCTCCCGATGTTCAAATAAGAATAATAGGAAAATGGGATAACACTTCGGTTGAAGAAACATTTGGAGCTAAAATAATTTAGCAACAATCTGCTGATCGCTGAAATGAGAAAGAAAACCGAGTCTGTGTGCTCCTGTTTGGGGGCTGAGCAGAGCTTCTCTGTCGGAGAAGCAGCAGCTGCTGAGGGAATCACACTTAGCTGCTTCAAACTCCCACACAAGCCAGCCTGTATCCACATCTTCTCATCCAAAAGAGGGGCTGAGAAGGCCCCATGCTGTTTGAGAGTCTCTCCTGAAGCATTTAGAGGCTTCTTTGAATCAAAATGGACTGTTTCTAAAGTATTGGTTTCATACAGGTAAATGAAAGCTCATTTCTCAGGACTTAGTCTTTGACGTTCCCCTTAAGCCACGTGTCAGACGATTAGGGCTGCCTCGATTAGTGACAACTAATCGACTTTTAAAATAGTTAACGACTAATTTAATAGTTGATTAGTTTTCTGTCATCCTCTGTGACACGCATGTGCAGTGGTGTTAATCCGGTCAGTAGTGATGTCACAGGAAGTTCTAGGAAGACTCGGGTATCAAAACAACACGCAAACAGAGTTTGAAAGTGCGAAACATAATAAAGTGTCCAATGCAGTCTCAGCAAGGCGTGTGGTCTATGGCAGCACTGCAGTGATCATGAACACCTGAAGAGGAAGCAGGCTGTGACTGAGTATGATAACGATGAAGAGGGATCACTATACTAAGCTAACGTTACTGCAAACAGAGCAAACTTATTATTACTTGCTCATATTAAGAGCTGTAAATGTTAACATTAGTGATTACGATTTTTTGGGGGGTTGTATCAGATCACAGATGTAATCCATATGGATCACTATCCACAGTTCGCCGCACACATGTACTGTCAGAACACCCCAGCGCGTAAACGTAGCATGCGTATCATTTAAATCATTCTCACTGAATGCAATTTGCAATCACATTCTTTATAGCTGAAACACTTTAAGTTTAAAGCCAATGATGGTTAAGATGTGTGTTCTACGTCTAGTTTACACAGGCCGGACATGGGCTGCATTGTCCTCTAGGGGAAAACGAATTTGGCGCTCCTGCAGAATCTAACATTGGGACAGACCAGCTGGGACTCAAACCTTGGTACTCTCCATTTGAAGGCAAGTACATTAACATCACAAAGCACATTAACCAATCAGCCAATGTTGAAGAGGAAAGTTGGGGGGTTTCAACTCTTAATGGTGTTAAAAAATAAAAAAAAAATAAAAAAAACTGGATCACCAGTTAAATTTGTCTTTTTCAACCAAAATGCAGCGGGGAGGGAATTTCCAAGAGATGTTATGGGTAAAACGGACAAACCTCTGCTTTGAGCCCGTGTTTACGCCTCTTTTTTCATCCTTAAAGTTGTAAAGAAGCACTAACAGCGACAACACCGCGCACCCCTTACCTCCCCCCAACCAACTTAGAGGCAAAAGCAACAGGAAGGGAGGGGCGCTGTCTAAGCTGCTTTACTGATTACATTCAATTTTATTTATGTTTTTTAATTGTTACTTCTTTTATATTTTCCATGAAACGAGTGTTGTGTCATAACTATTGTGATTTGGCGCCCCCTCCAGCATATGGTGCACTTGGCGGCCCCCTAGGTTACCCATGACCAGGGCCTGAGTTTACACATGATCTGATCAGCTGACTAATCTAAAAAATAACCGGTGATTGGTCGACTATTAAAACAATCGTTTGTGGCAGCCCTACAGCAGATGTTAGAGGGAGTGAGGGAGGACAAAGTCCTGTCATGAAGATTACCACCTCAGCTGCATCATTTGAATGGCGGCAGACATCTGGCCTGTGGTCAACCTCCAGAGCCTTGGCCGACAACACAACCAATCATCCTGTATGCAAACTCTCAGCTGAAGACACAAACACTGCTCTCCAGGAGTTGGTTTGCTCTAACATTCCACAGTCAGTACGTTCAAAACGACAAACACTGAGCTTTGATCCTCGACAAAGAAATCCAGACAGGTAAACGACAAATATTTTATTTTGAGGAAACTGAGAACCAGTTTTTCATTTAAACTCTATCCATCTTCTGATATTGCTGAATCCCTTTCAGGGTCACGGGGTCGCTGCAACCTGACCCAGGTACTGTTGGGCAAAGGCAGGTGGACGGGTCACCAATCTGTCACAGTGTTTGAAATGATATTCCTCTTAAATGAGAGAAAACAATTCTCACAGCTGTGGTTCCGCTCTTTCCTTCCCCCTCAGAATCATTTTCATTTAATGCACTAAAGTGACATGACAAACCTGCAGCATCAAACAGGCTGAAGAGACTGCTAAACCTTCTGCAAACAGCTGCACTTCAAACATTCCCTCTGCTGGATCTTCAGGTTACACTGCAAAAGCACCAAACTTCATCAAGTACCTTTGTCTGAATTCTAGTTTACAAATCCAATTCTTCCTCTTTCATTTACTCATGTGTGTTCTTGTATCTTTTTGCTCTGTGCATTACAGCTGGTAGACCACCCTCCAGCTGTAATGTTACAATCAAGTCTTTGATTCTTGAACTGATTATTAATCTTGAAGTAAAACTAAAATAACTTATCAATAACTTTTCAGATAGATTGACATAAATCGTTATTGAATGTCTTGAGGAATTTGATCTGAAAACATTTCATTAAACCAATATTTCTAACTAAAGGTTTTTTTGTTTGTTTTTTTTGCTTTACGTCAGGGGTCCCCAAACTACGGCCCGCTGGCCGGATCCAACCCTTCTCCACATTTGGCCCAGCTCCCTGCACACCATCAGGGATGCATGATTTTTTTTTTCCAGTCTCTCCATGTGATTGAGACTTGCATAGAATGTGACTTTTTATTCCACTCTTCTGCAGTCTTTGCTTCTATCCGGTTATGTGTGGCTTTCTCTAAAACTTTAAATGTTTAACTTTTGGACGCATCCTGTGATTTTTACACTTGTTTTGTTAGTCTAAAAACAGATCCTGGCCCCAAATCATCAAAGAAAATTGCTATGTGGGCCTCACAAGAAAAAGTTTGGGACCCCTGCTTTACATCATATTTTAAGTTACAGTTTTAGTTGTGATGGTCTTGTTTCAGGAAACAATCACTTGAATTTGTCATAATTTGCTTGTTTGAATCTTATTTTGTCTTAAGTTTCTGTGAGGGCTGGTTGTGACTCCGCCCCTTCACCTGTGTATTTCTGTTGAGCTGTCACAGCTACCTGCACTTATTAGTCACAGTATTTAAGAACACGTCTCTGCATTTTCAGCATTGACATGTCTTGTGAGATTAAGTTTTCTGCGCCTTCTGCTTTGCTGCTCTTGGTTTTAGTTTTGGGTCTTTTTACCCACTGTGAGTTTTTAAAAGAAATTCTTGGGACTCTTACACCTGAGATCATGGTCCGTCCCTGCATCTGAGTCCTCACCTGCTTACCTGACTAACAGGATTAATAAAATAGAGATGGTTTTATCTGACATGTAATACATTTCATTTTTAAGACACACTGTCCTTAAAATGTGAAACTCTTGTCTTTAAGACGATAATGATCTAGAAATATGGACAGTTTGGAGAAATACTGGGGGATAAAATGTATGCATAGACCTACTTTAAAAGTATAAAACTTTTTTTTCAGAAATACACTTCATTTTAAGACATATTATTTCCAATTAATAGAGCAGGAGAGCAAAAAAATTAGTTTATAGCTAATTGTGTGAATGCTGTAAAGCTATGGTGATTCTCCAGCTCGTTTCTGTAGATTTTTCGGCTCATAAAACTCAATCACACTTTCAGTGATTTCACCAATCTTGGTATCAAAACATTCAGCTTGTTTAGGACATTGCTGCTCGTACTTTTGGCTTTGCTAAATTTCACAGTTAAGATTTTATGCAATTTATGCGATTCTTGAGCCCCATTTATAAAGAATGGGAAATTCTTCAAATCCTTCATAAATTGCTTTGTGCTTTTCAAACTTAAGCAATTTTGCTATCAAAACACTAAGAAAGTTCAGGAAATCCCAGGTTGTAGTATTTATATATATATATATATATATATATATATTACGTATTTTATGCCATGTTTTTTGCCCACAGAAAAGAAAATTTCTTCCAAGACTTTGTGCACTTTGAAAAGCCTTTAAAATGTTGGCATTGAAACGTTCAGCATATAAGGACATTCCTGCTTGTACTTCCTGTATTAATTTATTTTAGGTATTTTAACATTTTTCACAATTTGTGATTTTTTCAAGAAATTCTTCAAATTTTTTTTGCACTTTTTGAGATTTCTGCAACTTTAGACCCTTAAGCATTTTACAAAAGCTTTAGCTCTATAGCTTTAGGATTTTCAGCAAAACTCCTCAGCAAAAAGCACTCACACTAGCACTATTGCAGGTAATGCAACTTTTCTAGTTTCAAGATTATTGTTATTCTTTTTTTTCTAGGACATTACAACTTATTATCACACTGAGAAATCTTAGTGCAAATTCTGCTCTAGTTTCATTGGCATTTTTTAACTTTTAAAAGGGATAAACACGTTTTCTTTATTTTATAAGTGTTTTGAGCAGGACAGGAGTTCACATTACACAGATTTGTTCATTTAGTTTGGATGGATTTGTCTGCTTCACACTCAAGTTAGGTGTGAGTCCTGTCTTTAGTTGGCACCTTTCTAATGTAAAAATGAGTCAAAAATCAATCAAACGCCAAACAGCCCAAAAAACCTGCTTAATAACTTCAGTAAGAAACACCACCAAAGTGAAGGCTCAGTTCTTTAATTATTTACTAGTACATGTTTTCATATTTATGAACAACACAACAGAAAATGTCTTCTATAAACACTCTTGACCTTAACCCAGAGAGCAAAGTTGTGTGTTTGGATCTCAGTCTGCAAAAACTCTGCTAAATCTAAAGACTTTGCTCCAATATATCAGCTAATCAATTTCTGGCCTGCATTCCTCCTGATCTACCAACAAGGCAGGAACGGCTGAGTGGAACCAACAGTCCTCAGCAGATTCATTCAGCTTTCAGTTCTGGAGCTGCTGCAGCCTTTCAGTGTTCCAATTCACATTAAACATCCTCTGCTTTCTTTTCATATTTCTGGATCCGGCACACACACACACACACACACACACACATATGCATGCACACACCTTTTGTAATAATAAAATAAACTGGTGGGTTGAAGTCCTGCAGGTGCTAAATGAAACCACAAAGACGACTTCAGGTCATTGTGGTTTTTCTTTGAAATGTATTTCATTTTTTGCACCGCGGGCTTCGAGTGCAAAGCTGCCTGAAAGACTCCAACAAAAGCTGTCATTTCTAGGTCACCATCATGTTTGAAGTTTTGATGTGACTCTTTTATTACCTTAAATGAGATTTCAGGGTAAAACAGGCCTGGACAAAAGAGGGGAGAAAACAGAAAAGAAGAAACCCTCTTATTTTAATCCTTGATGATCAGTGGAGGGGAGGATTGCTTCTCCAAATGATTGTGTGTACTGTAAATACTATCAAAGATTCCATTTCTCCTTCTTAACGAAGGCTTGGAGTTCAGAGTACCTTTGGTTGTCTGTCGGTCGGAGGTGTGAGCTGTCATGATGTCTCCTGTGAGCCGCTTTCTGTTTCTCTGAGAGGTGTGGGAGGAGCTGAGACTTACTCTCAGGTGTCACTCACCTGAGCAGGTTCGTCAGTGGGTCATAACCATCTTTGCAGGTCATGAACTCTGATCTCTCTGGTAACGGATGCTCGGACAGCCACACATGCATGCTTGCCTTCGGGATCGCCTCCTTCTCCTTGTGCTCGGCTTATCTGTGACATCACAGGCTCACAGCGCCGTCCAAACGAATGGAAACAAGGTCATTTCCGGGGAAACTGCTGCAGCCGTGTTCAAAAACGCTGCCATGCCTCATTTTGTCCTTCAAAACCCATATTTGAAATCTAGAATAACAAAAAGTCTATTAAGTGCAAGTCTGTGAGACTTCACTCTTTTATCCCTTCTTTAGAGCAGGAATGTAAAACTGTAATCTCAGGTCGTCGCTTTTCTTGAATTATTAGGTTGCCATGACTTTGTTTTGTTTGATGACTCTTTGTATCAGAGATGGCTGAGGAATACATAATGATATTTGTATAACAACAGGACACTCTCTGCTGTAAAGAATTGTTGGGTTTGTGTTTGGATGCTACACTTAGCCTTTGTGAACAAAAGCACACAGCCAACAAAAGCAGAATTTAGTGCGTTTGTCAAAAGGATTTTTCTTCTTGGAAAGATTCGTTAATTTTGTTGCACTTTTACAAAAACACTATGGATGCTCAAACTATAACTTCTGTAAACAGAGGCATTGACAGACAACGGCAGATAAAAATGGCTTCTGGATCTGCGGATAATCACTTTATGTAATTGCTGAGGGCTGCAGCTTGATGCGCAGAGGGGTTATTGTTAGAACCAACAACCGGCTTCCAGCCCGTATCTCTTCCTCCATCCTCTGAGTCAAAAGCAGCCAGCAGTGGCAGACAGCCACATTGCACATGAAATATGACACAGATCCAGTGTCTGTTTATTCTGTCAACACCGCTATTATAAACCATCTGCAAACCAACCTACAGCACTGCAGTGTGAAGCAAAACATCTTACAATATATGGCTCAGCAGATTGGTTTCAAATGAATGGAGCTAAAAGAAACTCGTTTAAATGATGTTTCACTGTTAAACCTGAGCTGAAACGCAGAGAAAACGTGTTTGGATATTTGAGCAAATACTCTGCTTTCAGAGTTAAGCTAAAATAATGAACCAAAGGAAAGTCTTAGCAGCAGCAATTTGATTAAATTCATTCAATTTCCTAATCAGTATAATCTAGGACTTATTTTTCTTTTTAATCTCTTAAAGAAATCTTAAAGAAGTTAAGTGAACCAGGATTTCATGATGCCTTCCTTTCCTTTTAAATTTCTTTAATAGGAGAGGAAAAAATGTTTATTCATTTTAACATGTGCAGCTAAGATCTGAAAAACTAGAAAATATTCCAAGAAAATCTGCTTCTCAACATTCAACTTAAAATAAATTCACAATTTCTTTCAGTAGCTGTCTTTCCATGACACATATGCACAAAAACGTTATTGAAATTTTGAAAAAACACAATTTTGCAATTACACAGTTTCCATAATTATGCAAATGAACACAAACCAACTCACACAATTTAAAGCAGATAGTGGGGCTGCCATGTTTACTCGATTAGTCACGACTAATAAAATAGTTGACACTAATTTGATAGTTGATTATTCGTTGCTTTTTATGTTTTGTTTTTTTACTAAAAACTACAGTGCACGCTTTGTAATGCTGCGTCTGCCATTGTCTGTGACACACACGTGCAGTAGTGTTAATCCGGTCAGTGGTGATGTCACAAGAAGTTTATAGGAAGACTCGGGCACCATAACAACAAACATTAAAAAAAAACCTTTAGTAAAAAATAGTTCATTTGTTTCAGATGCAGAACTCATTTAATGTAAAGGGGCCATACCATGATTTTCTTCAGCCTTTCGGAGTGAACTATATTCACAAATATGATCATATACTTTCTTTGGAACACTAAAAAACTAATTATTTATGGAATATTAGTTATTTTCCCGAGTTTTTTCCTACCCTGAAATAAAACGACTTGATTCCTGAGGCTCCGCCTGCCGCTGCGTGTGGGTGCCGCCCATTTCATGAGGTCATCCTAGTCTTTCTTTCTTTGCTTCTCCCATGAAAATAAACATCCAAACTTCTTCAAAGATGGATACACATGCTATATATCTGCCTTCAGTTGGCCTGGCCTTCGCTACACTGGTTCACAACACAAAAACAAGCGGCATCTGCAGGACTGTTCTCAGGGTCTTAAAGGACCCCCGTGTCTAAGGTAACAAACTCCTGTTTGAGCTGGAATTTATTGAAGACAGGACATAACAGAAAGATATACGGTATTCTGCTTCTAAAACGAAAGTTTTTTGCTGATCACCATTAGCTCAGTGGAGAAATTGAGTGTTGTGTTAGTCTGGGGGCGGAGCTATAAGAGCAGATTCTTCCTGGAGGGGGCGGTTCCCATCATGCTGACGTCAGCACGATTCAACCTGCTCATTTTCGTGGGTATGGGAGGGGCTGCTGTTGAGAGTGCAGCCTTTTAGAGGATTACTCAGAAATGTGTGAACGGATCAAATACCACTTTGGGGTTCTTCGTAGAGAGGAATGAACAGTATAACACACTTAAAGACTCTAAGTTGTTTTTCATGGCATGGACCCTTTAAGGAAATCTCATGTGTTCCCTCAGCAAAAAGTAGTCCACTTGAAGTTTGTCTTATGAAGTATGCTCGAGTTTAAACATCACAAGTATACCATTGACTATGTATGTAGTGTAGGAAATAAACTGCATACTTCCTTCATTCATTCAACCCCTTTTTGCTTTGTCCCTTTCGGGGTCGCGGGGATGCTGGAGCCTAACCCAGGTACTGATGAGCAAAGGCGGGGTTCACCCTGGACAGGTCGCCAGTCTGTGGCAGGGCCTCAATCACACACATTCACTCTCACATTCACACCAACTGCATACTTCTTTAGGCTAAAGTGGAACATTTCAAGTTTACAATATATGGATGGCATATAAAGAACTGACATCAAGTATGCTGTCTCACTTTTAGCCTAGACTAAGCATACATGTAGTACAATTAAATAGAGTACTTTTTACCACATAAACTACTTTTTTATGCTGCAAACTAAACAACAGTTTAAACCAGTCCATTCATTTATTCAGATAGAACTAGTGTGGGAAAAGATTTTGTGCTTTTCATTTATAGAAATGTACATTGTATGCATAAAAATATTGAACGCACTTTTACTAAAAAGAAAAAGAAAATGTTTTAAACCCAGGAATGCTGTTGTCTAGTGTTAAACTTCCAGGTTAGCTTGAGCATCTCTATGTCCTGAGTAGATTTGTTCAACATTAAGATGTCATTCTAATACACTGTATTCATTACGTGTCTTTTTAAGAACTTAAGGTCACAGAACACAGATAAAAGCACAAATAAAAAACCACCACCAGCAATAAACAGACCAGTCAAAACAATGTACAGTCTTTAAACTCTGCATGACTTTCAGAATTTCAGATCAATGTTTAACCTGGATATGCCACGCGGCTCTGAATGCTAACAGGAGCAGAAATCCTCAGTGGTTTGAGTCGAGGTTGCTCATTTAAAAGTTGTTTTGCGCCTTTTGACAGTTTTCTCATAAAACTCATAAAAGTTTTCCTCTTGATGTTTGTCAGACTCAGCACACGCCGGCCGTTTCTGCTTGTGGCTATTGGCGGGAGCCAATTTCCTAAAGCTCATGGTCCCACTTTGACCAGAAGACGCCACAAAAGACTTGTGTCATTTCCAAACAGCTGCTGTTCAGCTGACATATTTCTGTCAGCAAAAAACTGTAAAAAAGAAAAAAACCCACTATGTGTACTGAAACTTTTATTTATTGGAAAATAGACCATGAATTTACATGATCTAAGAAAGTCTGGTTTCCACTATCTTTCAAAACGCATTGAAGTGAAAAAAATGAGGAACTAATCAGAAAAGCCGTCGACTGAATGAAAATGAAAATGAGGTTTCGTCTGAGGAAGAGGTCGTCTCGCTGAAGCTCCAGAAAATCAATTCTCCTCCTCTCGCAGAAGGTGCGGACAAAGATAGAACAAATGTATAAATGAATAATGTACATAATGTATAATGTAGGTCTATACTCTTCATCCTCGACTCTGAAACCACTCTGCTCCACAGGAAACAAACGCAGATAAATGTAGAAGTTTGTCACGTTTACGAAGAATCCTGAAAAGTTCTAGAGACAACAGACCTGGCAACGCGTGATCGCTTCACTGTCTTTAACATTGTTGGGTAGAAATGTCCAGAATCTGAGCAGGGTTATTAAGTCCAGAATCTTTTCTGGCAGTTTGAGAAAAAATGTGTTCACTGCAGAAACTGAATCTTAAAGTAAAAAGACTCTTGCTTCAAGAAAATGGTCTTGCTTTCTGTCTTGCAAGAAAAATAATCTTACAAGAAAGTTTTTCAAAAGCAAAATAATCTTAGTTTGAGAAAACATGTCTTAGGGAATACAATTTTTTTTCTTAAAGTACGAATTTTTAAGATTATCTTTCTGACCCCATTGGCAAAATATTTTTTCCTTTATTCATTGAAAATTGGCCAATAGGAGGAGACTTTTTGACTTATTTTTTACGTTTTGATAAATGGAAGCATTGATTATGATCCATAAATGATTCTGAATTGATAATCAAAAATGTATATGATCTAAAGTAAAAGTAACAAGCGGAACTAAAGGTTTTTGACTCTGATATTTTTGAAGACACAAACATGGCTGACCTCGTCACCTGACTGGTCCCGGCTTCACTTAAAGCGACCGTTTGGAAGAATTTTGGCTTTTTTTGGATAAAAGAAAGGCAGTGTGTAAGTTATGTCACACCAAAATTAAACATGTAGCAAACACAACAAATTTGCAAAATCACATGGCGCGGTTCCATCCGGAAGAGGAGTGTGGCTTCAAGTTCTGCAGCGAGCACTTCCAAAGGTCCAAAAACCGTATTGGATATTCTAAAGAAACATCCAACCTCATCGGAAAAGGCAAGGAGAAACATAAAGTCAATCAGAGATTTTAAAGCAAAGGACTTGTTCTGTGGTGGACAATAAAAGTTGGATCGCATTGTTCTAAAATATGTTCAGTTGTTAGCCAGACACTATTTATTTAGTCTGAGGTGAGTTAAAGAGTGTTTCATTATAGCTAGTCTGGTGATAAAGTGTAACTTTATCTTATTTAAGGTTGTTGACTTCAGGAACATTTTTTCCCTTTTGATGCTGTGAAAGATTTTTGATTATCAAAGGAAATATTCTCACATCAGAATTTTGATATTCTCAATAAAAGTTAGTCAAGTTTACTGATCTGGTCTTTACTTTTAAATGGAGAAAAGTAAATCATATTGGTCCGGTGGTAAAGATAAAACATGCAGATAATTGAATTGTTTCCTCCTTACTCGCAATTGAATTGAATCGTGAGACGCCTCAAGATTCCCACCTCTACTAGTTAAGGAAATTCTGGTTGTTTTAATTCTATTTATTTTAGGGACTAAGATGTCTAATATTCTCAGTCAGCTTCAGGATGAATGTTGAGATTCTTTTATTAGTTTTTATTAAGTCGTAGTGGAACTGGACTTTCACTTTTATCAGAACTGCTTTTAGTTTATGACCTCCTCGGAGCCCTCAGGTCTTCAACAGGTCTGCTATTCAGGTCCTGTGGAACGGCCTGCCTGAAGATGTGAGGACTTATCCACTGACGAGGTTTTTAAGATAAAACTGGTTTTTTTTCCTAACTTTTAAATCGTTTTTACCTTTCTTCATGTTTTAATCATTTATGGACTTTCTCCCCATTTGTTTTTGTACAATAAGTTTGGATGTTGGGGGGGGGGGGTTTAATGTGATTACTATTATTTTTGTTACTTTTTTATTTTATGTTGATTGAGCAAGTTTGCACACAGTACTAAATGAAGAGATTGGCTGTCTGTATATAGTTATTAACAGTGTGGTGGTGTTTTTATGTTTGAATAAGGCTGATTGAAAATGAGAAAATGTGCTGCTGTGCATTTTCTTGATCTGCTCTGTTTCTGGAAATATGCTCTCTTTGCTTGTTTTAACTTTGTACATCATATCACCTATTTCGGTTCATTTTGACAATTTTTATCATTTTGCTTTTACTTGTTCTTACTTTCGTGGGGACTTTTAGCTAAATTTGCTATAACCTGACACTTAACATCTATTAATGTTTCCTTTGATCAATGTTCTTCTGTGCATTGTCCCATCTTTTAAATAAATGAACTTTAAACCACTTTGAGGTGTTCAGCAACAGGAAAAGTGTTCTTTAAGTTGAATTAAAATGTTTACGAATCACAAGTACGTTTCTCCTCCTGAACGTAGGATGAGTGACCGGCTCTCTGTCTGACCATAAAGCTGAAGCTGCGTTTGCAGCCCTGAAGCTGCTTGTGTGTTAACCTCCAGCAGACATGGAGAGGAGCCAGCGCCTCCTCACAAGGAGAACGTCTCCCACTGACACTGGCAGCATCAAACTAGTTTCATCTTAAAGTGAGGTGCTCCGCCGCTCCTCAAAATGCCGCTAACGCGACTTGATGGGAAAATTAAGAATGCATGACATTTTGAGACTGAGAGTGGAGTCATTGACAGCAGCTCTTCACAAATTCCAACCGAAGACACGCACTTTGGAAAAGGAGAGATCAGTTTGAAAGAGTCCTTAAAGAGACATGCCAAGTAAATATGAGCAGACTCTCATTTATACAGCTATTAGGACACAAGCATTCCATTTAGATCAACAGAGGAGGCACAGGATGTATCCTCTGAGCTAGCCAGACTGCAGACGCATCTTTTCCTGCAACAGCCAAAGTGAGCCCCTGCTTTCCCGCCGGGTCGGTGAAGGTCAGGAGCACTTGAACACCTCATCCAGCAGGTAAACCGGTTATCATTCCAACAGAAGTGTTCTCTTGTGTTCTCTTGAGTCCTTCACACACCCAGATATCAGAGGTCTCCTGAAGAACCATAACTGATGAAGGGATGGGGAAGCAGATTCTGCCAGAGAGCAGAACAACAGGTCGGGTGGGGGGGGGGGGTGTATTTAGGCGGGCTCAGGAAGCCTCTGATGGAACCACATCTCCGTTCCTTCCAGAAGCAGCAGATCAGGCGGAGGAAGCCCGATCCCTCATTGTTCAGAGAAGCCTTTGTGCGCTGATTGGAATCAATGACAGAGACCACCGCTGATTTTAATCCCAACCCGCGCACGTCGGCGGAGGACAAAAGCGCGCGCCACTGACGCGTCGTCACAGAGCGGGAATCTGCGGGGGGGGGGACTTTGATGTTGATGAAGGAAGCGACTTATCAGCTGCTCTCCGGCGCAATCTGATGCGCAGAGCGCGCGTCGGCGTTCGGACCCACTTGTGCGGGGCTGTCACGAGTGATGCTCGTGTTCCGGCAGATGTAGTTGGACTTAACCATCTGCCGCGGCGCTCACACGGGCTTTTGGACTCCAACTTGTTCCGTGAACGCGCCGTTCCACGCCGGCGCCCGCCTGGCACTTGGATGGCGCAGGAGAGGAAAGTTGGCACAAGCACGCGCGCCGCGGCTGTCCTGTTTATGGCCACTTCGCGGCTCTTTCCATTATCACCCACCAACCCCCGTTCACAGGCGGCGCGTGCGTTTGTCAGGACTTCACGCGGGTTAAGAAACGGCGTGACGGGCTGAGACTTACCGACGGCGAAATCCAGCAGATCGGCGCACAGGAGCAAACACAGCGAGAAGACGGTCATCTTTCCCTTATTTGACAGTAAATCCCAAACTCCATCTGCGTTCACAGGCTCCCCAGCGACAGGCGCTGTAATCCCCACCATTCCAGAGGCGCGCGGACGGAAGGGGCCCCCAAACTATTCATGATGCAGTTCAAGTCCAAGAGCAGAAACCGGGAGAAGTTGACCGGGAAGGAGGCGCCGCGCGCGGCGGATGTGGAGCATCAGAAGATGGATGCGCGTCAGGAAAAAGCTGGAATCCTTCCCGCTCCGCTCGGTTTCCTCCCGCGGTTTGGAACAATAGCGAGCCGCACCGAACCGAGATGCGCCGGGCTCTGCAGGAACGGATCGGTTCGGATGGAAATGTCTCTCTCTCTCTCTCTCTCTCTCTCTCTCTCTCTCCCCGTTTCTCCTCCTCTCACCCCCACCCCCCTCCCAGAGTCACTCCTGATCACACTTTTATTTCACACTATTTTCCTTAATCCCTCCGGGATTCAGACCATTAATCCCATGTTTTTCTGTAAAACAATAACCACGACATACATTTGTGTCCTCGTGTTCTGTGTAAACCTCCATCTATTGGAGGAAATCCACCTGTCTACCTGCACATGCTTTCATTGGGCAGTATATGCTCTTAAAAGCAAACATTAACTGAAATAAATAATTGTAGTAATGCAGACTTTCTTGCAAAAAATATTTTTTTTTTCAGTCCAAATTCAGATCAGTGAAGACGAAGTCAAAAATGGGTTGATATTTGCAGCAGCTTTCTCCTTTAATTAAAAATTTAAATTCCACATTAAAGGCCCATTACGTAAAAAAGGTTTTTGCTGTTTTTAACATGTTTTTGTAAAACTTTTCTAAAGATGGAGGACAAATATATAAAAAAAAAAATTAAGATCAAAATTGCATTTATTTATTCAAATGGCTGAGAATCAAAAGCAGACAATGAGATGCTGATTAAAAAAAGTAATCTAGATACTATAGGCCACAGTCTCCTTGCTCCGCTTCAATCTGTTGCATCCGCTTGTAAACATAGATCCATGAATGTCTTTGTTTCCCTCGTCTGAGCTGGAATCTGGATTAAAACTGTACGGATAGATTGCTCTGATATTGATCAACATTTTTGTTGCATCGCTAATGTGTGGTTGTGGGTGTGAGGGGCTGTAAGCTAGCAGGAGAGCTTGTAAATAAAGAAATGATGGGAAATGACGGCAGACTCACGCCGACTTCACACCAGACGCGGAAGCGCTGCGAAGCAGTGTCCATGGGGAATCCGCTTCACCTCCAGTTCCCAACAGATGCATATTTGCGGCAGGTGCTTCTGCTCAGCTGTGGTTATTTAGACATTCTACAATTAATTTGACATTGTCCATCTTGACTTGTCATCAGCTGCTCTCTGCCTCTCTCATTGACTGTTTTTAGACACTGCAAACCACACCCCCTGCTCCGTAGTCGGCCCACTACATTGATCTTGTGCGTTTCAGTGTCTATGTTTATCTGTTTCTTTTCTGTGTGTTGTTTGTATGTTTATTTTATCTCTACATTCTGTTTAGATACAAAAACATGATTGCATTTGTCAATACCAGTGTTTTATTGTGAAAAATTGGTTATATTTTGAAAATTGGCTGGATTTGTGTTTTGGCATAACTTTCACCAAGGATTGACGAAGATTGCAAAAAATAGACCAGATGCCAAAACGATCATTGCACGGCGCGAGCCTTCCGTTGGGGACCACAGTGCTTCACGTCTGATGTAAACCACACCAAGGGCGCCAAATGGAAGCGGCGTCCTTTCAGCTGCACTTCGCAGCACTTCAGAGTGCGATGTGAACACGGCGTCACTCTGCACCAACAGTCCCGTCCACAACTCAGAGGTGAATTTCTGATGAACTCCTGCTGCTCTGCAGAAACTATGATCTAGAAAACGACACAAGGTTTTAGATTTTGGCTAAAAACTGTATCATCTGAACTAAAAAAAAAAAAACACAGGGAGCGCTTTGGAAATGGATCAGAAAATGATTGGAGTGGGACTTTAAGTTAATTCTAAATGACAAATCTGCACTCAGTAAAGGTGCATTCACACCGACCCTGTTTGGATTCACACCAGAGTATTTTCCACATTAGTCCAGATTATGTGTGCATCCGCACACATGATTTGTTTGTATGATCGGATTTGGATCATACAAACATACGGAAACCTGACTAAAGAGTTGATTCTGGTCTGCTTCTGACTGAACTCAGTTTAGTCCATACCAGTTTCCCTCCATGAATCTGGACCGGTACCAATTCCAACCATCATCAGCCTTTTAGGAACCAACAACCTTGTAAGGCAGTAATTACATAAGCAGTGGAAGTTGCCCTTGAACCCACAAGACAAGCAAACCAGGAGCAATTAGAAGATGCAGTCTGGAGCTCCTGAACCCTATGCTGTGGTAATTATTCCCCAAACCCATGAAAAGGTCCAAAACTGATAAAAGCATGAGAGAAAGTTCTGGAGAAAAGTTGATATGACCAACAGCGCAACAGACAGGCTTCATCACGCCATAATCTAACACTGAAACATGACAAGCAGAAGGCATTGGAACAGACTTGGAAGCAGCTGCTCCTCAAACTCAAAGGGATTTTTAGATATTTGTTGCCATAACATGAAAATATTCATGGACCAACAAATGAAGCACAAATAGTGGTTTTTCTGAAGGTGTTTTAAAGGTTTACGGTCAATGGGAGCAGAGGACATCACAAACATGATTCTGTTTAAAGATTTTATTCCATTCATACAAAATGTGAAGACATTTCAAGTATAACTATACGCCATATGCCATTTCAAACCAAAACTAAAGTCCACACTCTGTCCTAACATGAAAGCAGACCAACGTTCTGTCCTGCTGTGAAACATCACAGCAAGAAATGCCCGGCCTGGAAAGCTGAGGAAATCAGAAAAAATGTCATATTTTCCTCCTTGATACACTACTTTTTACTGATTAATATTTTGTGTGCATTAGAGGGATGCAAACTGAGCATTTAGTGGATTAAATGTGTCCACAACACCTTCAGTCTCAAATGGAGTGGACGAGAGTGAAACCAGATTAAAAATAGACAGCATCTAATTCCTTTGTTTGTTTTCTCTGTCTGAAATGACTTTCCATGGATATTTTCTTTTGCAAAAGAAAAATAAAATATATATATTTTTTAGTATATATCTTTGGTCTTTTATGTTAGAGTTTTTATGTTAGTCTTTTATGTTTTCATGTTAGAGGTCTTGGAGATAAAGTCAGAGAGGCCAGACTGAGATGGTTTGGACATGTTCAGAGGAGAGACAGTGAATATATTGGTAGAAGGATGCTGAGTCTAGAGCTGCAGGAAAGAGGTCTAGAGGAAGACCAAAGAGGAGGTTTATGGATCCAGTGAATGAAGACATGAAGGTGGCTGGTGTTAGAGTGGAGGATGCTGAAGACAGGCTTAGATGGAGGAAACTGATTCGCTGTGGCGACCCCTGAAGGGAAAAGCCCAAAGGAAAAGAAGAAGAAGAAGAAGATCTTTGGTCTTTTCTTTGTTTCTATTCATCACTAAAGTCCTTTGAAAATTGTTCAAGCTCTTTTATTCAGATATCATTCAAATAAAACAGGTATTTTTAACACGTTCTTGTGGAATTTTTGCCATTTGAAAAAGATCATACTTGTGATGTATTAAATACGCTGGGCGGGGCCACAAGCTCCCTGCTGCGCTCCATTCTGATACATCCATTTGCAGACAAATAGATAATAAACGTCTCTGTATTCCTGGTCTGAATTGGCCATATTGCTCGCCAGTTTTGTTGCGCCACCAATGTTTTGTTAGTGGTATGGAGAGCTGTAAGCTAGTGGGAAAGCATGTAAACAGATGGGGGATGGGATTTGGGGGTGGTGTGCTCTGGTCCAACAGTCTCGCCCACAACTCAATGGTGAATTTCTAATGAACTCCTGCAGAAACTGTCTGAGAAAAAGACAGATTTTTATTTTATTTTGGCTATAAAGGTCATAATAATTAAAAGACCACAAGGAGCACTTTGAAAATAGGTCAAAAGATGACCAGAGTGGGTCTTTAAACATCTGTGGGCCTTTTGCATTACAGTCCCTGACTTTTCAGCTCAGAATATTGGTAATTGAGGAAGACACCCACCTGAATACGAGATCTATCCTCAGAAATATGCATTTAGTTGAATATGGTCATTGGTTTTTCATTTTCTGCTAAGCTGACTGCATATATCTCAACCATATACCCATATTGATTCATGTAGCACTGAACCGGGAAGACCTTTACTAATACATGAGCTTCAGGAAAGCAGTTTTCTTGTAGACGGAAGCTTGGTGGTCCACACGCTTTTTCTAACCTTTGCCACACACTGCAGCAACAAACTCAGTAATGATTTGAACAAGACAATTAAAATGAATAGGAAAAAGTGCCCTTGATATACTCACTCCAGCTTCTATAAGCCTGTGTAATTGCTGCGGCAGTAATTCTCTCACGATGCTGCCCTTCACTGCTGTCAGGGTGAGGAGGATGCTTTCTTGGTTAAGGCCTGCAGTACTAATGCCCTATTCCAAGTCTCTAGAGGGCAGTGTCAACAACAATTTATTAGGGTAACAGAGCTGAACATGTTGCAGCCCATATGGTATCCAAACTATTAACCAAAAGGATGTGGGAGGGGGGGGTCCGTCTTGTCAGTCCATGTTTGGTCCATTGAAACCTTCCACTATTGTCACGTTTTCAAATCAATAAGCTCTTTTTTTTTTCTTTGAAGAACAAAAATATTATTCACACCCCGCTAACAGACGTCTTTTCAAACTGACTTTTGGAGCCACATTCAAATTCATTTCAAAGGTGGAACAACAATTCATCTGATTTTCTAAAGACTGGAGAGAGACCCACGGTTCTTTGTGAAGTTTTTGACATTTGTTTACGGTCTGCTCCTCTAAGAAGATGTTCATTGTTGTCTGGACTTTCAATGGTCCATTGCAGCAACTGGATTTTACTGGTTATTCTGTTCCAGACAAATGGGCCGCTCGGTCAAACGTCCAACAAATCATTCCATCTTCCATTTATTCAGTTTACATTGGAAGGACCCTGAGGTTGAAGAAAACGAGACGTGGTTGACAAAGTCCAAACCCGCAACATCCAGGAAAACTACGTTACTTTGCTAAATATTAAAAGACATAAGACGAAAAGTAGTGACAAAGGAGGGAGAACATCACTGATGTCATTTTATTTTTCTATCTAGACTGATAAATAAAAAGCCATTGCAGCACTATTTGAATAGAACCTTTGGTATACAGAAAAAAATGCAAATTTCTTTACAAAAACACAAACCATTCAGCAGCGTACAAGAACATGAATGGGGAATATAATTACATCAAATGAAACAGTGAGAATGAAGAATGTTTAACAGGAAATGGCTGCATTTTAGGTTTGATTTAGACACAGAAATAGTGAATGGACATCTTCAGTCTCCAAGACTTCCATCTTCAGTCTCACCCTCTCTGGTTCTTACTCGGTTCTACTAACAAATTGCTTCAGATCTCAGAGCTGCAGAATTAGTGAACCATAAGAAACTTTCAAGGCCCTTTAGTCTTTTATTATTCTTTTAAAAGTTTGTAATCTTTTGTCAAAGAAACGTAATAGTTTCACTGTTGGGCTCTAGTCTTACTGGACCAAGCTGTGGTTTCAGGAGCATCCATAGTGGGTGGTAGTGGCTACGCCCCCTCATCCTGGTTTATGAGGGAGGGTGTGGCGGGTTGGATCCACCTGACATGTTTTTCCACCAGGACACGCCCACAAATAACAGCCGATAGTAACACCCATGGCAGAATCCAGCCAAACCTTTTGGACGAAGAATCTAAGAAATATGGACGCATGTGAAGCTAAAAACATCCCATCATCACCCATTTGACAAAAAGAAAAATATTTGATTTTTATTATAATAAAACTGAAGAAAACTTGTGTGTTTGGCCTCTTGAGATGCATCAACCCATATGATGTATTAATTATTTCTGGGTAGTTCTAGTTGCTGTCAATAGGATCTGATTGTGGATGTGTTCTAGCTGGTTCTGGTGAGTTTGGGTCTGACCCAGTCACCGTGTTTAACTGTCGAACCACGTGATGAAGGTTAATCCAGTCCAACCTTTGTTTGACATGTAAAAACTTTCTGCCGACATGAAAGAAACTGATCTATTCCACCAAATATATTTCCCTGATTTGTTGGAGAAAGCAGTGCAAGTAAAAGCAATACTTGCTCAACACAGATAAGATGATGCTGTAATGAACTATGATCCTAATGAACTTGTTGAAGTCTTTTTGAGTGTCAGCAGGTTGTTAACAGAAAACCAACTTTGCTCTAGTCAAACACTCATCTAGTTTTGGATCCACTTAACCAACAGTCAAAGACGGTTGCTCAGGTTTAAGGATTTTAGCTTTGTATTTTTTTTAGGACTTTGTCCTTTCTATCTGGCCGTGTTTGGTTTTCAAATTATGTGTAATATTTATTGTTCTCCCTGCTCTTCCTCCTGTGGTATGAACACACCAGGGTGAAGTTCAAATCTGCTTCCTTAAATCTGTTTAAGTTTATAGTTTACAGGTGGACCAGAGCTTTTCCATTTTTTTTGGTCATGTTTCAGAATTTGGTTATTTTCACTTATGATTAAATTCAATATTTATTTACAGTCTTGAATTCCAAATATAAATACAACTACTGTACATAAAAGACAACAAAACATAAAAGACAGTCATATAGAATAAAAACACCAGTCAAAGTACAAAAAAGTAAGGGAATACTTGGAACAATAAAAGCGATAAATAATAGAAAGAGCAAAAGAGAAAACTTTAAAAAAGATGTCTGTACCAGTATTTCTAAATTGAGGAGACTGGTATCTAGTAGGTGATCATGA
Source organism: Oryzias melastigma (assembly GCF_002922805.2). Classification (NCBI taxonomy): domain Eukaryota; kingdom Metazoa; phylum Chordata; class Actinopteri; order Beloniformes; family Adrianichthyidae; genus Oryzias; species Oryzias melastigma. Next base: position 7,303,833 of record NC_050516.1, on the reverse strand, counting down.
ACTACAGGGCATGGATTAAGTTATATCCAGTAGGTTTTTGAGGACAGTTTGGATCATGCATGTGTCAAATATGATACAGATAGCAGATGGTTTAACATAATAACCTGAATGTACTAATTGATAAGGAATATCTGTAGAAAACTTCATGTTAAAACTGCTAAAGGTTGTGTTTTGTTTTTGGACAACATTGAAACTGCACAAAGTTGTGTGGATTCCAGGGATCTGGACTGCCTCCATCTCTTCATGTGGCAGTAATGTTTGCAGTGTGGAACTGCATACAGGACTTAAATTGGTCTGTCACAGGGACCATCTAACAAGATGACATGAATCAATTGTGCATGTTGTGCACACAGACCATTGATGCGACCTCTGTGTTTGTTTCTCTGTCAGACACCTGCAAACAGCAGTGGTGCAATCATGTGGGAATTCATGAGGGGACTAATGCTAGACAAGACTCGCCCGCTTCTGAGCATTAAACTGTCAAGAGGATATTTGTGCGATATTGTAGGAAGAAACACACACAAGGACAGTGAACAGAGGAGCTGCAGCAGGAAAAGCAAGACAAAATGGTTTCATGGAATCTATTTTCAAAAGATTGTATGCTTTACTTTTTATTTTTTCCCAGATAAAACCAAAGATTAACATCTTTTACCAATTCAGTTATTTAAATTAACCTTTTTTGTTTTTAGAGTCTGCATTGACCCACATTTTTGGTTTTAAAGCATCAACATACAGTATTACTTTCGAATTTGACAAAAACTTTAATCTCAACAAAACGAATAGGTTTTTATTCGTGTTAATACCGTATTTTCCGGACTATAAGTCGCGGTTTTTTTCATAGATTGAATGTCCCTGCGACTTATACTCCAGTGCGACTTATATACGAATTTTTAATGAGATGAGATATGGACCGTAAGTCTAGAGTGCCCTCTTATGGTGATCTATGCAATTACTTTATTTACTTTAGTTATTCAGACGTGACACAGAGGACGAAGAATTTAACGGATTTAGTGATTTGGAGTGACATTGCGTGCAATTAATTACAGTAAAGATACAAAGTTGATGAGTTCTTGAGGCTATAGTTAAATAAAACTGTTATGTTATATAAATGCTACACCTTTTCGTTTTTTTCATGATGCTAATATGTGAATATGTGTTGACACATATTCAGCCTGTTCTCTATTCACTTATGAATGTTATAACTTACCTTCCAGGATGATGTAATATCGTTTTTTCAATCAGTTTGTAAAATAAATTACCTGAAAAAAATGCGACTTATACTCCGGTGCGACTTATGTATGGTTTTTTCTTCTTCATTATGCATTTTTTGGCCCCTGCGACTTATACTCCGGTGCGACTTATAGTCCGAAAAATACGGTAGTTATTTTTTGTAACAAAGAGGAAAAATATCTTTGGCATGTCCCTCAGTAATATTAATGTAACAGAAATTTGTCAATGTGATCTGTTTTTTAGATAACCTTCAACATTTTTCTAGAACTGAATTTAATGGATCAACTGAACAAAAGACTACTGACCAAAAACACTGAAACAAATCATTTCATGGATGAGAAGGGCTAACAAGACAATCAAGAGCTGAAAGAAAAACAATTGGATAATAAATATGCTTTTACTGTATTTTGTTTTACAAATGATTTAAGTTGCGGGTCCAAACCGAGCCGTTACCAAAAGGCAACAGAAAGCTCACATATGAGGAAGGTAAAAATGAAAATTCTAGATTTAAAGGATTGGATTGGAGTAAGGTGAACTGGGGTTCTGTCCTCTATTTTTATTCCCTTTATTCTTTATCATATACTTTTCATTCAGGTCTCCATGCCTCTGTTTGGTGCAGTGGGATTCATGTGTTGTCCCTCTTTCCCCTCTGGGGAGCAGAAGAAATTCCAGATTCCAGGTGGCCCTCTGTGCTCCTGTTCTTGCCAGTAGACCTCATCTGAAGTCCATCTGCTCCACTTTTCAAGATTCAAGATTCAAACATTCAAAGGGTTTGTTGTAGGGATGTCCCGATCAGGTTTTTTTGGGGCCGATCCGATTCCGAGTCATTTGATTTTGTGTATCTGCCGATACAGAGTCCCAATCCGATACTTTTATAAGACATTTAAAATATGAATACATTAAACAAACAGATTAGTGTTGTCCCTTATTTATATTTCAATAACCTTCTTTTATTATTACAAACTTAAATAAAACACTTCTGTGAAGTAGCTTTAATAAACAAGTAAAAATACAGCAAATATAAACTAGGAAAAAAAATACAATTTTCTTGTTATATAAATGATAATTAGTCATGTGAGAAAGTTTAGTGACTTTAGCTTTAACATCTTTAGAGCTATTGAACATTTTAGACCAAATGTGATTCCTGTTCTCATTTAAAATTCTTAAAAATAAATTATGACATTGTTTTAGCATAACATTTGATGAGTGTTCATGAATAGCTGATGTCATTATTAGTTTTAATTTATTAGTTACTTTAGATGTGGGACTCCTTTAAGACCCCCCCATTGGGCACAGTCTTGAGTGTATTTTTGTTGTGAAGAAGTGTAGCGATGGCCGGGCCTACTAAGGGCAGATATATGGTATGTGCATCCATCTTTGAAAAAAAAAAGATATTTATTTTTGAAGGAAAAAACGAATACACACTGCTGGCTCTAGAATGAATCCATGAAATGGGCAGCAGCCACACGCAGCAGCAGGCGGAGCCTCAGGAATTTAGTTGTTTTACTTCTGGGTAGGACAAAAACTGAAGAAAATACCTGGTAGTATTTCATAAATGTGTTTTTTTGTGTTCCAAAGGTAATATATGATCATATATATGGATATAGTTCACTCTGAAAGGCTTAAGAAAATCATGGTATGACCCCTTAAATATCCAGACTACCCTGGTTCTCTACCATCTCCATCTTACCACATTTCAAATGTGGTTAACAGTGTTTTTGTTATAGAGAAATTATTTTGGATTTTTGAAGTGGAGATGAATCAACTCAGTGGGAATTTAGCTAAAATGCTTTCAAAATACAGTTCTTAAAAGCACACATGATCTGTGTAATTAATATTACATTGTTTTTTAAATGACTTGAAATGACTTGAAACATTAATAGTAGGACTTGTGACTCGACTTGAGACTTGTTGGTCTTGACTTGTGACTCGACTTGGGACTTGAGTGCTTTTGACTTGGGACTTGACTCTGACTTGAGGACAAAGACTTGGGACTTGACTCGGACTTGCAAAATGATGACTTGGTCCCACCTCTGGTTATTGGTCCCGGAGGTTAGCTTTCTAGCTAGCTTTGTTTACGTTAGCCTTCTGCTTGAGTTGCTGCCGTTTTCTGCTGCGTTTTCCAGTGATGACATTTTGTGATCATTTCATGACATGCAGACTTGGAGTGGAGTATTTATCTGGAATGATAAGATGAAATATAAAGCTCTGATCATAATGAAAATAAATGAAATATCCGATACTGATCGGACAAAGGAGTCCGATTCCGATCGAGTCCCCAACCACGTGATCGGCCCCGATTTCCGATCACGGGATTGGATCGGGACATCCCTAGTTTGTTGTCAGTTGCACAGTAAGGAAATTGGTTTCCCTGTTCAATGAAATTCCTACTTTGCAGCTCACTCTGAATGCTATAAACAAGGTAAATAAAAAAAATAAGATAAAAAATATAAAAGATACAGGATATTTACAGGATGACTACTATGTATATGTAAGTGACTAAAGATATTTACATATCCGCTGTTGTGCAAATTTTACTGAGTATATTATTGTGCAAAGGAGACTGACAGAACTGGATAGTGGGGTACATGTACAGTTGTTATTAAGGTGCATTAATAATGATGAATAGTCCAGTAATGATATAAATAATCCAGATGTGCCAAGCTGCAGTCTGTTGTTGCAGACTCCTGTCAGCTGTTAAGGAGTCTGATAGGAGGGAAAGAAAGAGTTCCTGAGTCTGCTGGTCCTGCATTTCACACTCCTGTACCTCCGGCCCGAGTGAAGGAGAGTGAACAGACCTCGTTGGGGGTGGGTGGGGTCTCTGATAATGGAAGCAGCTCTCCTCAGGACCCTGCACTTGTAGATGCTCTGCAGTGAGGGCAGAGGAGTCCTGGTGATCTTGGACGCAGCCTTCACCACACTCTGCAGGCGTTTGCGGTCCGAGACGGTAGAGCCACACTGTTATGCAGCTGGTTAGGATGGACTCAACAACGCAGCTGTTGGTGAGGATCTTTCACGACAGGCCGAACTTCCTCAGCCTCCTCAGGAAGTACAGCCGCTGATGAGCCGTCTTCACCAGCTGCGTGGTGTTCAGTGTCCAGGTGAGGTCCTGGCTGAGGTAGACCCCAAGATACTTGAAGCTGCTCACCCTCTCCACTTCCAGACCCCGGATGAACAGCAGCTGATGAGGGTTCCTCTCCCTCCTCATGTCCACTATCATTTCCTTGGTCTTGTCCTTGTTGAGGGTGAGGTTGTTGTCCTCACACCAAGTCACCAGAGAGGCCACCTCTCTCCTGTAGGCTGCCTCGTCCCCGCCAGTGATGCGTCCTATCACTGCGGTGTCGTCCGCAAACTTCAGGATGGTGTTGTCCTGATGAGAGGCTGCACAGTCGTGGGTGAACAGGGTGTAGAGGATGGGACTGAGGACACACCCCTGTGGAGTGCCAACGTTAGTAGTAATGCTGGCTGAGGTCCTGTTCCCTATTCTGACAGACTGAGGCCTGCCAGTCAGAAAGTCCAGGAGCCAGTCAGAGGTGGTGTGTAGTCCAAGACAGAGTAGTTTGTGGGTGAGCTTGTGGGGGACCACCGTGTTGAACGCAGAACTGTAGTCAATAAAGAGCATCCTGATGTAGGAGTCTTCATTCTCCAGATGTGAGAGGGAGATGTGCAGTGATGGCATCTGAGGTGGACCTGTTGGGCCAGTAGGCGTACTGCAGGGGGTCTGGTGTGTCCAGAATGCTGCTCTGAATGTGGGCCAGCACCACTCTCTCAAAGGACTTCATAATGATTGGAGTGAGAGCTACTGGCCTGTAGTCATTCAGGCAGGTGGGGGGGGCTCTTCTTAGGGAGGGGGACAATGGTGGTGGTTTTGAACGAGGAGGGGACAGTTCTCTGGCTGAGGGAGAGGTTGAATATGGAGGTGAGAACGTCTGTCAGCTCGTTCAGGGCTTTGTTTACCTGGGCTGATGAGACGACTGGTGGGGGTGACGGGGGATTAGTGGTCTTACCCCGGGCTCACACGGCTAGCGACACAGCTCAGGTGCGATGCGGGAGTGGTCTAGCTACAGCTGACAGCTCATATTAACTACAGGTTGGCTGGATCTACAGACTCTGCTGCCGACCTCCCAACACTCCAAATTCACATATGTTCACGCTAATCCCCCCTTTATTTGGTATGGGTCAGCTACGAAATTTGAACCAAATGAAACGGATTCACAGCACCGCAGAGGCCTGACCGCAGACGCAGGACGTGATCGCCTGCAGTGGAATTTCCTCTCGCACTTTTAAAGTTATGGAAAGACTGCGGCGCTCGCATCAGAGCTGTAACGCTAGCCATGTGAAGCCGGGGTGAGAGTCATTGGGCCTCCTCTCTGCATTGGGGGGCGGTGGTCTCAAAGTGGGTGTAGAAGGCATTGAGGTCGTCTGGCAGCCTGTCTGCTCCACGGGTGGTACTGGAGCCGTTCCTGTAGTCTGTGATGTGCTGCAGGCTCCTCCGCTTGTGCCCAGAGTCACCAGTGGAATAGAAGCCATCCAGCTTGTCTCTCTTGGCTGCTGCGGTGGCCTTCCTCAGTCCGTACTTCGCAGCTTTGTACCCAGTCTCATTGCCGGATGTAAAAGCAGTGGAACGAGCACACAGCATGTGACGTACCTGACCGTTTATCCAGGGCTTCTGGTTGGGAAACTTCCTGACTTGGATGGTGGGCACAATGTTCTCCACACAAGTCCTGATGTACCGAGTCACGTAGTCAGCGTAGTCCTGTATGTTGACAGGCATTTGAGCATCAAGAACTCCACATCAGGCGAGCAGTGCTGATGAACAGTCCGTACATCCTCACACCACGTGTTGTCAGGGATGGTGGTGTAGGACCCAAATGCAGGAGACTGGACATGGTGGCAGAAACTCAAAGATTTACTTAAAAACTCAAAACATGACAAAACCAGGAGAAACCAAACCAGTGACATAACAGAACATAAATGAGCAGATGACCTGACAATGAGAAACTGAAAACCAGACACTTAAATACACTGAGGTTGATTAACTAAATGAAGACAGCTGTGGATGGTTAACCTGAATGTGGTGAGACTGACAGGGGAAACAGAACATGACAAAACCAAAGCACTGAATCATGACAGTACCCCTCCCCAAAAGGGCAGATCCCAGATGCCCAACACCTGTGGGGAGGGGACCTGGAACAAAAACCCAAGTCCAGAAAACGGGGATCCTGCAGCCAGACGGACGTGAGGGGTAATGAAACCCCTCCAGGAACAGAAGAGGAGCGGTCCTGGAGACTCTCCCCAAGGACAGGAGACATGAAGGGGAGAAGTCCCAGCAACCCTCCTTCAGAGCCGGAAACAGACCAGGGGGACGAGCGGCGACCATCCTCGGGGACAGGCAGGAAGGAGCGGTCCCGGTGACCCTCCTCAGGAACAGGAACATGAAGAGGAGCGGCCCCGGCAACCCTCCACAGGAACAGGAATGGATGGCCCCAACAGCCCCCCCTCAGGAACGGAACGGGTGGGGTGGGCATGGCATGATGTGACATGAAGACGGCTACAGGAAACCCCATCTGGCATGGCGTGGTGTGGCATGGCATGGCATGGACAAGGTTCTCCTGCTGGGCCCAAGGTGGTCAGGTCATACTGTCAGGGATGGTGGTGGAGGACCCAAATGCAGGAGACTGGACATGGTGGCAGAAACTCAAAGATTTACTTAAAAACTCAAAACATGACAAAACCAGGAGAAACCAAACCAGTGACATAACAGAACATAAATGAGCAGATGACCTGACAATGAGAAACTGAAAACCAGACACTTAAATACACTGAGGTTGATTAACTAAATGAAGACAGCTGTGGATGGTTAACCTGAATGTGGTGAGACTGACAGGGGAAACAGAACATGACAAAACCAAAGCACTGAATCATGACACGTGTTGTTGATAAACACACACACGCCGCCCCCTTTCGCCTTACCGGAGGCTACTGTCTAGTCTTCCCGATGAATGGAGTGCGTCAGTAGTTGAACAGCGGGATCTGGGACGTTTCCTGAAAGCCAGGTTTCAGTGAAAATCAGAGTGCAGCACCCTTTTCTTTCCCGCTGTGTTGTAACCCTGGCTTTTAGCTCGTCCAGCTTGTTTTATAGAGATCGCACGTTAGCTAGCAGACGGCTGGGTAGCAGTGGTCGTGTCGCACGGGCTTTCAGCCTAGCGTGGAACCCTCCCCTTTTGCACCTCCGTTTCCGAAGCACTCTCCTTGGGTTGGCTAGCTCGTAGGAAGCCGGCGAGCCGGGGCCTTCCCTATGCGGTGGTGGTCACGGGGGCGCAGATCTGGAGGTATAAATGGTGCAAATCTGCAATGTGAAGTAATGTCTGTCTGTTGTATGCCAACGCTGCATGGCATCTGTGGAAAGTACAAAAAACGCGCAAAAAAAACTACAAAAAGTTGGCATTCTAGAGAGATGCGAGCAAACATGTTCCCCACGGGGGCGCCATGATAGTTAATGTGCCAGCAAACATGTAGTTTCAAACATGTAGTTGTAGATTTAGATAAGCTCTTTCTTCTTCAATAGTCCTAGTAAATCGCCTGTCCGTCCTGGGAGAGGATCTCTCCTTCATGTGGACATGCTTCAGGTTTAATCTTTTTTTTCCCGTGAAAT
>NC_050516.1:7280011-7295938 GCF_002922805.2 Oryzias melastigma | reverse complement strand
TTTTTTTTTTTTATGAAGGAGGGTCTAGGAACAGGGATACCCAGTTTAGATTAGTCTGTTTAGTTTAGCAACCAGCTATTGTTCACATTTTAGAACTGACATTATGTTTTTGTACAATTACCGGTGTGAACCCTTTTGAGACAATTGTTTTGTGATATTGGGCTATATAAATAAAACTGAACAGCATTGGATCAAATATCCTCTGTTTTTACACCATCCCACATTGGAACGCTCCTGGGAGAAACCATCTGAGCGTTTTATATCAGTTTACTACTTTTATGACCTTTCCCAACACAAACATCCACATTGACAAATAGTACTTTGTCCTTCCTTGGTGATTCTCCTTAAACAGGAATGTTCCTGCTGCTGTCCACGTTACATCACATAACTTCCAGTTTTACTTTGTCTAGAATAAGGTCTTTGAACCACAGGATGGACCTCAGGATGCCTAAACAGATCTGCCAGAAAAATCTCATAAACAGTAACATCTCTTTGGCAGAAATGCCTGTTTTTACATGCTGTTGTGTCTTCAACGGTTAAGGATCATGAACTGATGCATGTCTTTAAATATTCTTTTATAGGCTGTGTAAGTCATTCATCCCTGGAGGGGTTCACATGAGAGGCACTGCATGTGGATCACTATCAGTCAGTACAAAATGAATTTCCACTCTCATTCATTAAGTCTGTGTATGAAGCCAGCATTACTTCTTCCTTCTTTAGCTGCTTCAGGGGTCTCCACAGCAAAATCAATCGCTTCCATCTAATCCTCTTCTTTACATCCTCACACCTCCTTATCTACATCCATGAACCTCCTCTTTTCTATCTTTCCTGGGATCTCCAACCTCAGCATCCTTTACCAACATCATCACTTTTCCTCCTCTAAATGTGTCCAAACATCCCAATCTGCTTCCAGAACATCTCCCATGATCTGATCCAGGTTTATTCATTTCTGATCCATCCTGATCACCTCCAAAGAGAACCTCAGCATCATCTCTGCCTCCTGTCTCTGCATCAGAGCCTTTAAGTGAGCTCTTGTCTCTGAAGTGTATTTTTCAAATGGTTCTTGGCTGTCCTCTTTTCATTGCTGTTTTTTTAATTGCATTGTGTTTGTTGGAGTCTTAGGATTTTTTTGAATGAGGAAAAACATCTTGTTATAAGAAAACTGTGCCTCTTGAATGTCTAGAGTTTTGTGAAGCGTTTTTTTCTTGTACAGAAGCTCCTACAGGGAGAACAAGATTGCAAAAATAAAAGACCTGTTCACTGATGGAGTGATCTCCAAAATTGTTCAAAATAAGATGAAAATCAGCAAAAAACTCATAGCCTGCTAAGTCCTAATTTTTCAATTTTTTTGCTGGTGAGTTCAGTGAAACTGCACAGAAAACAGAACAGTATTTCAACAATACGGAGTTTCCTGAATTCATCGTCTGAGTGTCATGAGACATCTCAACAGTTCAACCAAAAGCTTCAATGTACAGATGCACAGCAGTGTTTTCCAACTCATCTTAATTTATTTTTAATTACACAGTACCATTCTTGAGCTATTTAATAAGTCAAACAATATGAGAGCCATATGAAAACTTTGTGAGGGTTTGTGAAACCATGTTAGTGCTAATCAGATATATAAATAAGGAGATCAAAATATAAACTTTGGTTGAAAAAAACTGCAAATCTTACTTTAATATCATACAGACACAACTTAATGAAATCTTTAGGAAAATCAACAGAAACGATGTGACTGCTGACATTGGCCTGTTGGAAGTGTGTCTACCTTGAGACTTTAAGGTCGTGGGGTCAAACTATTTACTGTATATGTGAACTGGAGTGAGTGTGATGTCATCCAAATGGCCTGCTTCAACCAAATGAAGTCAATTTGATTGGTTTTCCCTATTTTTCCATACATAGTCTGTTAGCAGCAATTGGTCCGACTCATCATTTCTATGGCAACCAGTCTCACCAATCAGGAGTGAGCTTCTTGGAAGGCCACACCCCTACCATTTGAAAGTGGGCTACACAGAATCTGTCAATTAAACATTGAACATTGGTCATGGGGACCAGCAGGCTCCACCTACTTTTATTGAAGTATCTGATTGGTCAGTTTCTAACCTGTAAAAACTACAGAAAAAATCATCATGATAAAAAAGAGGATTGACTGTATACATGATGTACCAAAAGCAAAGTAAGAAAAAGTGGAGCTGCTGGATGAGGCATGACAATGACGCAATGACACGCTATTGGTCTACAGCACACAAACAACCCCGACCCGCCCAGTGGGAGCGAGGCTGAACTGAGTTGAGACACTTGCCAGAATTAACTGGACCGTACCACTTCTTGCCAGACCGAACCGTACTGGACCCCTCAGTGGTAATAAGGCTCTAGACTCATTAAGAGGACGGATTAGGGGCTAAATCACCACATGGTAAATGAGCAAATTTCACACATCAAGGTGACGACTAAAGACTTTATACTTTGAATTTAAAGGAATAAACTAGTTTTGTTTTATATCACTGCGTATGAAAGCATAATCCATCTTTTTATTTAACATTTTTTAAATATATTTTGATTGCATTTTTACTGCCTAAATGAAAACACATAATTATTGCACCAAAATCATATGGTAGCACTTTGCCTTTTGATCTTATTCATCTATGCTGCATAAACATATAAAATAAAAAAATAGTTAACATTTAAAAAAAGCTAAGGGTTGACTGCATTTGCAGAGGCTAATTGTTTGTATTAAAAATGAAAAAGACCCAGTAGAAAGAGCTTCCATCTTTACGCTGCACTTTCCTGTCATTTTCTCTGTCAGACTTCTCAGATCTGCAGCTTTGAGGTTTTTACATGTTGCAAATGCTCATTTTCAAAGAGATTACAACACATATCTGTCAGGAGCAGAATCGCATGGATGTTATGCATGGGGGACGACTCAGAAGTCTGCCAGTGGGGAACACATTGCAGTGTGCCTGAACCATCAGCAGAGATTAGGGGTGACTTCTTAAAATGGGACGAGATCAGGCTCGCGGGTTTGACCAGGTTGGAACCAGCTGTAGACGTGCTTTAGCTGCACAATTTCACTTAATTTGCTACTCATGCTGATACGCAGAAATAAAACATCTTTGTCAGTTACTAGTTTTTCCTGGAGCTGTTAGCCCCACATGACTCACTGAGAGAGAAAATCCCCTGAAGTGGCTTTGCTTACAGAATGGCTAATGTCACACACGTATGATAAAACTGCATGCTCAAGAGAAAGGTCACGTGCTTTTTGTCTAGAGCCTTACTCTTCAAATACAGCTGCTGTAAATGTTAAATTCAGGGATAAAATATTTCCTTTTCTACAGAAGATGATCTTTTTGTGAGCTCCATGTGTTCATTCTGCACTCTCAAAACGAGTCAAACGTGAACAGCTTACATCAGCAGCTTCATCAACACAGAAAGGGGTGGACTGGAACATGCACTGTATTTTTTTTATTTTTCTACATTTATTACCCCAGGTTGAGATCAAAGCAGTTTGGAACCAAATAGTGGTTTTGTCTAAACTTTGAGAAGAATGTCAGGGATTTATTCAGATGGATGTTTTTGTTCAAAAGGAAAATCTACAAAAAAACTGAGAAATACTGGAATAAAAATGTCTACCCAAAGATTAAATTGGCTGTAGATTTTTAATCATGGGTAATTAAGTATTTGAGTTTGTTATTCTTGACTCTTATAGTTTTTCACACAGGGAAGCAAAATTTAAATTTTTAAATTGTACTTTTTATCATCTAAAAATCTGTTGCTGCTGCTGTCTGACTGAAGTCAATTATACAGGAGTTGTTGTTTTTTTTTTTTTTTGTAATGTTTGACATTTAACTGCAGTTCAACACAAAAACAAGCATGTGATGCTTGCACAGACATCACAGGGAAGCACCTGAAACATTGCAGAAGTATCTACCTGTTTACCTGGAGTTGGAAGAAGAATGTTAAAAAAGAAAAAAAAATAATTGAAATTTTTAACCTTTTAATGTTTGTGAATGTTTCAATCTCTCATGTATAATCTCTTTAAGATTTTCCCAACAAACCATGCCACCAAGATAAAACCATTCTTCACATATTCACATAGAACTTAAGTAAAAACAGCTGGAACCTGATGACCAACAGACAATGCTGAGTAGCAGAGCCAGTGTATACAGGGTTGTGCAAATTACTTTCAAATTATAAAATATTACATGCTACTTGTTATTGTTGACTCAAAGTACAAACTTTAAAAATGACTCATTCAGATCTGTAGTGTTACATGACTCCTAAGTGACTTTCTTTGCAACACCTGTGGATGTAGAACACAACATAAAGGGACAAATGTATCACAGATCATTTTACATTTAGATGTAAGATGTCATGATAAGTAGTTATAACAGAACATCTTTGGGGAAACAGAAACCTTACTAAGAACCAGAAACCCACAAGCCTAAAAAAACTCAAACAAATTCTGAAATATATTGCCTCTTTTTGTTTGTAAACAAGCTTGCTCCATTGTGTTTCTTTGAATAATTCTCCTATTTCTTTACCCCCTTTTTCCTTTCTTGTACCCGTCTTGCCTCCATCTCTCCATCTCTAACATCTCTCCATCCCTCTGCCTTCTGTCTGGTCCAATTAGAAATGCTCACAATTAAAATAAAAATAAAGTTTATCTTCAAAGACAAAAGGGGTTTATACAAATATGCACCTTATGTGTCTGAAGCTACTCAAACCCCTTTTATAACAGCAACACCTGTTCACCACTAGAGGGCCTCAGCTCTGATCTGTTTGACAGCTAATGGATATGACAGCTGTCAGCTCAGCGGCACACTTATAGAAAAACCCTAAAATGAAGTTTTTGGGTCTGTAACATGTAACATAGACTTCCAGGTCACGAGCAGACGCATTTCTCCAGCTCTCCTCAACTCTTCGGGTTTTAAAGTTTTTTAAAGTTGCCCACAAGCGACTTTAATCATCGAGCTGCAGCAACAACTACTGCAACGAGGAGAGTTGAACATGGCACGGAAGAAAAATCTTGCAGTCGATTTGGCAGAGCTCAAAACCGCGTTAGCTGACATACAGGCTAAGCTAACCCCAGCAGTTCTCCTCTGAATCTAAGCTAGCAGCTCTGCTGGAGCTTCAAGCTAAGCTAACACCATTGCTACAACTCGTGGAAGATTTGTCGTCAAGAAAAGACACGTAACGAACAACGAGATAATCTCCAAGATCTCCTGGAGAGGAGGATGCATGACATGGATCAACAGGCACGGATGAATAATGTGGTTCTCACGGGACTTCAACTACAACCCCGGGTGCGGCCTGGTGCTACCAGCACTACAGAGCTGTGATGGATGCTAACCCGACCGTGGAGAATCAAGTTGGAGAATTTCTTGCGTCTAAAGGGATTTCCTTGGACCTAAATACTGTTGAGGTTTGTCATCCGCTTCCTCTGAGAAAGAATACGGATAAACTAGCAATCCTGATCAGGTTTGTGAATCGAAAGCACAAGATAGCTCTGATGAAACAACGCAAACACCTGAAGGGGTCTACGGTAGGGATGTCCCGATCAGGTTTTTTTGGGCCCGATACGATTCCGAGTCATTTGATTTTATGTATCTGCCGATACCGAGTCCCGATCTGATACATTTATAAGGCATTTAAAACATGAATAAATTGAAGAAGATTAGTGTTGTCCCTTATTTATATTTCATTAACCTTCTTTTATCATTAAAAACTTAAATAGAACACTTCTGTGAAGTAGCTTTAATTCAATTCATTTTTTTTAATTTAATGTGTTAATAAACAAGTAAAAATACAGCAAATATAAACTAAGAAAAAAAATACAATTTTCTTGTTATATAAGTGATAATTAGTCATGTGATAAAGTTTAGTGACTTTAGCTTTAACATCTTTAGACCTATTGAACATTTTTGACCAAATGTGATTCCTGTCCTCATTTAAAATTCTTTAAAATAAATTATGACTTTGTTTTAGCATAAAATTTGATGAGTGTTCATAAATAGCTGATATCATTATTAGTTTTTATGTATTAGTTTTATTTATTTTTAAGATTATGTACTTATTTTTTAAGTTCTTATGACATCACATTTTCAGTTTTATTACCACAGTAGTTAATTTTCTTAACTGTTATTTCTCTGTCAGATAAATAAAACAAGCATATCAAAGGACAGCTCCGGTCCTAAGGAGTTAAATCACGGAGCTAGCATGTAGCAGTTAGCAGCTGATGTTTAGCCATCTGTCTGCAGCATGAAGAGCTTCACATTAAAAAGAAACAAAAACTTTTTCTGTTGAAATACCTTTAGAGGTTGTTGTTTGTGTTATGACAATAGAGACACTTGCTGTCAGTTTAAAGTGTTTTTAAAATAGTTATTGATCCCAGAAGTTAGCTTTCTAGCTAGCTTTGTTTACGTTAGCCTTCTGCTTGATTTGCTGCCGTTTTCTGCTGCGTTTTCTGGTGATGACATTTTGTGATCTTTTCATAACATACAGACTTGGAGTGGAGTATTTATCTGTAATGATAAGATGAAATATAAGGCTCTGATCATAATGAGAATACATGAAATATCTGATATTGATCGGACAAAGGAGTCCGATTCCGATCGAGTCCTCAAACACGTGATTGGCCCCGATTTCCGATCACGTGATCGGATCGGGACATCCCTAGTCTACTGTGTTTCTTAATGATCATCTTTCTAAATAACACGCTGATCTGGCTAAGCACGCAAGAATATTACGCAAAAAGAAACAGATCCACAGCACTTGGATTCTGAACTCCAGAATCTTTGTAAAACCACTCGGACCACCGGACCTTACAAAGCCACTGGAAATAAAATCCATGAAAGACTTTGAGAACTGTGGGATTACGCATGTTTGAACCTTTAATTCAAACAAAATGTGAAATGTGAACTTAAAAACCGCTGGATGTGACTCTGACCCGATTCTGAGTGGAAAAATTTTGCAGCACATTTCCTTTGAAATGAGACCTTCACAGTCTCTCAGTCATAACAACGAAGAACGATTACGTGGCCTTAAACTTGTTCCTAAGCTGTGATGTAGCACTGATTCTGCTCAAATTCCTGATCCTTTTCTTCTCAATTTATTATTTTTTGTGTTATTATAATCATTCTTTGATGAATACAATCTGCACTAATTGTCTTTTTTATGACAATATTTAGATTTTTAGTGCATTAGCAAATGAAGATGATTTAATTATTACTTTTTGTATTATCATACTTCTTTGAATACAATCTGCACAAAGTGTCTTTTTTCAATGAGAATATTAGATTATTGTTACTGATTAATATAAATGATTTGGTGTGAATGCTTTGAAACTTGATAACATCAATGGTATGAATGATCCTTAATAGCCTGAATCTATTAATATTTGATATTAAGTCCTGAACCAGATATTGATCATTCGTGTAGAGAAAACAGTATGGTCGAGTCGGGGTGGGATTATATAAGTTCGCTTCCTTCCACTCCCTTTCAAGCGATCTACATGTGATTCATTAAGTGATATGTGATTGAAATAAACCATTTCATTCATTCATTCATTCAACCAACATGTAGCATAACAACATCATACATCAAAATGACCATCATGTTCATATATCTTTATGTTGCTACTTAGAACATTTTCAGATGGTGTGTGTAGTTCAACAGAAGTCACTGAACATAAACAAGGTAAAAATGTTGCCAAAAAAATTCATTAGCCTTACATGACTTCAATACAGTACAGTATACAATACAGTAACACGCTGTTTAGCATTTTTCTCATGATAGAGGACGTATATAAAATAATTAACGATTAAAACTGCTCTTGAGTATTTCATCATCAAATCATGATGAATCAGGAGCAGATGAAAGACGTGGTTTGAAAAAGCTCAGGTTTGTGACACAGTAACTGCTATCTTTGTGTCAAACTCTCTTATGGTTCCACTTGCAGATGCATTTAAAGGGGCCCTACCATGATTTTCTTAAGCCTTTCAGGGTGAACTCTATCCATATATATGATCATATATTACCTTTGGAACACTGAAATACACATTATTTAAGAATTGTTTTATTTTTTGTGAGTTTTTTCCTATCTGGAAGTAAAATGACTTGATTCCTGAAGCTCCACCTGCCGCTGTGTGCTGCTTGCCAGAGAAAACCGTGTGTTTGCATTATTCCCATGAAAATAATCCAAACATCTTACAAGATGGATGCAGATACCATATATCTGCCTTTAGTAGCCCTGGCCATCTCTACACTTATTCACAACACAAACATATGCGGCTTCTGTGCTGGACCTGGGGTTGGGGGGGTGTCTTAAAGGAGCCCTGCGTCTAAAGTAACAGACATCAGTTTGAGCTGGGATTTATTGAAGATAGGACACAACTGGAAGATTTGTGGTATTCTGCATCTAAAATTAAAGTTTTTTTGCTGATCATCACTAGCTCAAGGGAGAAATTGAGTGTTGTCTTAGTCTGGGGGCGGAGCTGTCAGAGCAGTCTCTTCCTGGAGGGAGCTGTTGGCATTGATCTTACGTCAGCACGTTTCCACCGGCTCGTTTTCGTGGGTACGGGAGGGGCTGCTGCAGACATTGCAGCTTTTTTAGAGGATTAGGGGTGATACAAATACTACCCTTCTCTCTTCCCCTTAGCCCTTCCCCTTGTTTGAAGTGGCAGTTGAATTGGAAGTCATGTCCGGATTATTATTTTTTAAGTTTCACACTCCAAACAGAGGGGTCCAAAGTCCACCATCGCAAGAGTAAACTGCGTCGGAAATAAACAAAATCATCCCAAAAACTGCAAAATACACCTCTATAACATCCACAAGGAAAAGATTGAAACATTCTCCAAAATGGTATTAAATCAAATCCAGGATAATTATGACAAAGCAGATTCTGCTGGCTTTCGAGCTGATGAAAACAGTTAATAGTCAACCGCAATCTCCCTCTTCTGGATGTTGTCATGTTAAACCCTCTGCAGAAAATGACAGTAAATGGTAAATGGTGTATATTTGTATTGCACTTTTCTACCTTGCTCAAAGGTCCAAAGCACTTTACAGTCACAGACCCATTCACCCAGTCACACCGATGGTGTCTCCACTGCCAAACAGTGGCGTGAACTGGGAAATGCCAGGCTGACTCGTGTTCTCAGAATCCTCTCCTGACATAAATAACATTCCCTCTGGATTAATCAGCCTCCTCTCTACATGATCCTCTATGAATGGACATGATGTTTTGGTTTCTGCGTGGTGGAAACGTGACGTCTTTAACGTGAATGTTCTCTAAATAATAATGAGGAAGTTCTATTTGAACATCTTTCACTTGAAGAAGGGGCGGAGACCGCAGGAACTCTGAGTTTCCTGAAGAAAACCTGCTCCAGATCAGGTTTTGTTGACAGACTCAGTTGCCATAGTGAGTGATTTTGAGTTCAGCTTAACCCGCTTCTTGGAACGGGCTTGGTTTAACCCACTCTCAGTGGTTTAAGTTATCTCTGTTTCTGAAACCGGAAACTGAGAGTTTTCCTGAACTCAGAGTTTCAACAAAACATACTTCTTGAAACGGGCCCCAAATCTGCAGAAAACATGTAATAAAAAAACAACACAGACTTCTGGACTTTGACTAAAACCTGTATATTCATAATTAAATCACCACTGGGAATAATTTCACAATTTAAAAATAAATAGCTGGATTGGGACTTTAATGCGTTTCTCCCAAAACTTGTGGTTACTGACGTGGACCTTTGACTGAAAACTCACTAATTAAACTCTAGAGACTGGGCAGAAGTAAACCAGGATGGGGCAAAAGTCAACCCAGGTAACTCTCAGTGGACTTCCCCTATACATTAAAGTGTCTATAATGCCCCTGTAGATGGGTGTGTGTTGGCCTCAGTCCCAGGCTTGGAAAGGCTGATAACTATGGGCCTTCAACCATCTGTACAATGAGCAAAATAGGACTGAATTGGTTGATTTGAGTCAGGTTTGTTACCACGTAGTTTCATATGAAACCACTCTCCCAAAATGTACACAGTCAGCGGCTGTGACATCTGTGGCAAATAATCTTAAAAAGTTGTTTCTCTGTCGATGAGCTGAACAAGTTTAAAGAGTAATTCTTTGTTTTACATTCAGATCAATTCATCATATTCCAACCCCATCATATTCATCATTTTAGATCCTCAATCTCCGTTTTTTCATTAAAATTGATAGCTAACTTGAGGCTCATTTGTATAGCAAGCTGATATTGAAACAGGATAAAGAATTATTTACGTTTTAAGTTGATCAAGGACCTCTATACAGTTTTGTAACTAATTATATCATTCAGACAATATATGCAAACCATCTGATAGATAACAAATGGAATGTCTGAATAAAAGCCAACAGATCTATATTGTGAAAGTCTCAGAGTCTCAGACATTTTGACAGGATCATGCCATTCTGGTCAGACAAAAGAGGGAACATTTTCTGAGATGAAAAGTATGTGGGCTGCCTCTTGTCAGCAGTGATGAGTGCCTGGAAAAATTGGCCTCAGCAGAGACATGTCAGGAATTGTTTGCAGGTTCGGAAGAAAATCTCTAATCACGGAAAGCTATTTGTCAGCTGAACCCCCCCCCCCCAAAAAAAACATATTCAGAACAGAAATAGATTTTTTGTGAGTGTATCATGAATGTTTGCCATTAAATGTCCAAATCTGGAAACGGGATCAGACTTGTCATCATTGGAGTCAAAATGTTCACTAATGAACTTCCTACTATTGAAAGTAAAGAAGAAAACATCTAATTTTCCTATCAAAGCTGAAATCTTCTGATGATGACAGAAGAAAGCCCACTTGGCTGGTGGGCTAAGTAAAGGGGTTGCACGCAGGAGACCTCGGTTCATTACGCGGGGTGTCCACTGATCTCCATCCAGATTGGGACCTGAGGCAAGACCCTTGATGCTGCTACCTGACTGGGTCCCTGTGCCCTTCAAGTACAGGGTTGTGTCAGGAAGGGCATCCGGCGTAAAAACTCTGCCAAATCACTGATGCGAAACCTGGCGACCCCAAAATGGGATAAGGCGAAAGGTGAAGAAGAAGACTAGTGTCAGTAGTCCAGAGCAGCAGAGAGTGTGAGAAAGACGTGAAGAGGCGTAAACATGTTGGGACAGGTGGAGGAAGGTTACAGGTATGGTGTGTAACTAAAGAGTGTCAGCAAGATAGAAAGGAGATGTGTAGAAGACTGAAGTCAGAGCAGCTGTGATGTAAGTTTAGAGGCAGGAAGCAGAGCTGGAGGAAACTGAGATGAAGATGCTGAAGTTCCAGGATGGATCAGGGATGAATCCATCAGAGGAACACATCATGGGAGATGTTCTGGAGATGAACGAAAGGAGGCAGATGGAGATGCTTGGACACGCTGAGAAGAGGAACAGTGATCATGTAAAAGAATGTTTAGGTTGGAGAAACCAGGATGTAGACAATGAGGCTAAATGATTTGTTGTTGCATCCCTTTTAGGAGGCAACTGAAAGGCAAAGAAGAAGCTTCATCATCTACTTCTTCTTCGCACCAAAAAGCTCTCAGACACAAACTAAGAGGCTCTCCAGGTTATTTCTTATGTTAACACTGATGCTGCATTATAATTGGTTGCCTGCAATTCAAAAGGAGATGTTGCTCAGTCCTTTGTATAATGTATCTGAATCCATACAAAGTTTAGGGAAAAGAAAAGGTAAAAAATATGAGGGAAAATAAAGGTTGACCGACATGTGATGTACACAGCACAACTTGATTCACAAACAACAACCTTTACTCACATCTGAGCTGTTTGGTTCAGGTGTGAAAGTTCTCCTGAACTCCAATCAGGCCCTGTCCAGGGCTGCATGGCCCCCTAGGCGAAGAGGTATTTCGCGCCCTCCCCCAGGAAAACCCCAACCCTACAACACCACCACCAGTACCGCCCAAAACAGAAACAATGAGGCCGCCTGGAATATGTTGTAAAACATATGTATTTATTTTAATTCTCAACACTTAAATAGTGACCACTTTTAATCATTGTTTTTTTTTTTTTAAACAAAAAAAAGCTTTTGCTCAGGTGGAACTCCAACTCGCTGTAGAATGGAAATAAAAGACACAACCCTCTGTTTCGAGTCTTTTTTCCTCTTTTGACTTTAAAGCTGTCCCTGAGGGCGTGTTTTGCTACTTTTTCATTCTTCAACTTTTATAGGAGTGCTAACGGCTACAACACCACACGCCCCTCCTTCCCACCCCACCTAGCTGAAACAGCAGCAGGTAAGGAGGGGGCCCTGCACTGGGTAAAATGATTGATTACGTAAAACTTTTGAGTTATTTTTTTCAGGTTTTTAATTATTACTTTTTACACTAAAGGAGTTGTGTGTCAAACTGTTGAAAAATACAATAATAAAATAAACATTAATATATAGCTTAATCATTGGGATTTGGTGCCCCGTCCAGCAGACACACATCTGTGAAAAATACTCTAATGCCCGGAACCAACACTGACTCCAATGCAGACTTTATCAACTTGCAAGTAACCCTGGTGCTGTGTGAATGCAGATGAACCATCCACTGTACCAAAGAGGAGCAGGGGGACACTGAAAAATATTACAAACATTCAGAATTTGACTAAAATCAAAGAAAATCACATTTTACCTGTGTATAGTAATTGCTCCATTTTACCTACTGCTATTTTATTTCTGTCTTAATGATAATTTTTGGGAAAACTACATTTTAATGATTTTAGTTTTTCTCATAAAACATTTTTTTCATTAATTTTTTTTTTCAATTGTATGAATAGTTTATGTTTTTTATTCTAAGTCAGACCAAAGCTGAGAAGCTATCCATAGACATAGAAGACATGTTTGCAGTTGTTTGTTTTGTCCTGGTTATGGTGCATAAATAGTTTTAAATGTCTGTCATAGTGAATGCATTTACCATCAACAGTTTATAGAAAAACAGCTGCAACTTAATCCAGGAGGCAGATGTCCGTCACTCGCTTTTGACCTTAATTCTAACCGGCTTTTTAGCATACTGACGCAGCATCAACAAAAATACTTGATCGCATCAACATGATCACCATGAACAGTCTTTGAAAGACACCACCTAAACATTTATGAAATGACAGCAAAACGACACGTCCAACTGGTGACGAGAGGAAAGTGTTCTTAGTAAATTCTGGGACTGGACTGATTCAAAACTTGTTCTTATGTCATGTATTAATCAAAAAGCAGACAGTTCTGCAGCAGCACTGAGATGCTCCTGTTCTTGTTTCTGGATGGTTGTGCTTTTAGAGCTCCACACTCACTCACTCACTACCCCACCGCCCATCTGAATCTAAACATTTAATTTGACATGCACAACTGCTTCTTGGGCTACATTATAGCTTGATTACCAAATAACATTCTTGCCTTAATGTTGGACCAATTACAAACATGTTTACATTTATTAATCATTTAGACTCGGAGCTAAAGTCACGGTTAAAAAAAAACAAAACATGCACAGAATCTGGTATACTTGTAGTCCTTTAAAACAATGACAAATGGTGTTATGTTGATTATTATCAATTAAAAATATTAGTTAATATTATTTTTAAAAATCTTCTCTTTGTTTAAGAAGCATACAAATGTTAATACTATATTACAAAATAGATGTTTCACTTAATTTTAAGATTCAAAGCATTCAAAGGATTTATAATGTCAGACCAGTGGACAAATTAATGTCACTGGCAGAGATTGGAACTCAGGTCCCAGGGAAAAATATAAACAAACAAATGAACAAATAAATAAAGTAAACATATAGAACACAACAGTCACACAGAGTTCAGCAGCCTGACAGCTTCAGGGAAGAAGCTGTTTCGGAGCCTGGTGGTTCTGGATCTAATGCTCCTCAGCCTCCTGCCTGATGGGAGTGGTTGGAACAGACCATGTGCCGGGTGGGTGGGGTCTTTGATTATGTTCAGACCCCTCCTCCTGCATCCTATGATGTAGAGGTCTGTGGTTGTTGGCAGCTCTCCCCCCCACAGTTCTCTGGGCGGCTTTTACCACACGCTGCAGAGCTTTCCTCTCAGCGATGGTGCAGCTGCCGTGCCACACCGTGATGCAGGTGCAGAGGATGCTCTCCACAGCAGCATGGTAGAAGCTCATCAGGGCTGAGCCTCCAAGTCCAGCCCACCGCAGCCTCCTGAGGAAGTACAGGCGCTGGTGGGCCTTCTTGACCAGCTGGGAAGTGTTGGTGCTCCAGGAGAGGTCCTCGCTGATGTGCACACCCAGATACTTATAGCTGGAGACAAGCTCCACTGGTGCTCCATAAGTGTGAAGGGGTGGGGTGGGGCGTCTGCTTCTCCCGAAATCCACCACCATCTCCTTGGTCTTCTTCACGTTGATGCAGAGGTTGTTCTCTCTGCACCATTGCACCAACATCTCCACCTCCTCTCGGTAGTCAGACTCATCATTGTTGCTGATGAGTCTGACTACCGCTGTGTCGTCTGCAAACTTGACTATATGGCAACTGGGGTGTCTCACCGAGCAGTCATATGTCAGCAGAGTGAACAGGAGGGGGCTCAGTACACAGCCCTGGGGTGTGCCAGTGCTCAGGGTGAGGGTATGGGAGATGGTGTTGTGGATCCTGACAGTCTGTTGTCTATGTGTCAGGAAATCCAGAACCCAGTTCCCTAGTGTGGGGCTCAGGCCAAGGGTGGAGAGTTTCTGCAGCAGGGTCTCTGGGATGATGGTGTTGAAGGCCGAGGGGAAATCCAGGAAGAGCAGGCGGATGTAGGTGTTCCTGCCCCCCTAGGTGCTGAAGGGCTGTGTGGACCACAGATGAGATGGCATCATCAGTGGAGCGGTTCTTCTTGTAACCGAACTGCTGCGGGTCCACAGTGGCATCGATGTTGTTCCTGATATGGGCCATAACCAGCCTCTCAAAGCACGTCATGACTACTGGGGTCAGTGCTATGGGTCGGTAGTCATCAAGCCCCGTAACTGTGGAACCCTTTCGCAAAGGAACAATGACGGATGTTTTTAGGCAGGTTGGAACAGATGCCTCAGACAAAGAGATGGTAAAAATGTCTGCTAGCATCTCAGACAGCTCAGATGCACAGTCCTTCAGCACCTGCCCTGGGATGTTATCGGGGCCAGCAGCTTTGGGGGGGTTAATTCCTTTAAGGGTCCTGCTCACATCAGCTGCGGACACTTTGAGGGGCATATCACCTGGTGGAATGGCGAGTTTGGTGAAGGGCAGTGGTACAGCAGGATCCTCAAAGCGTGCGTAGAACCTGTTGAGTTCATCTGCCACAGAGGGGTCATCTGGACACTGTGAATTCCTGGCGTTGAAGTTTGTGAGGCACTTAATGCCCCTCCACATACTCCGGGGGTCATTTGAAGAGAAATGCTCCTCAATTTTCCTAGCGTATTTGGATTTGGCTCTGTTTATGGCCGCCATCCGTTCATTCCTTGCTGCTCTCAATACAGATTTCTCACCGGCCCTGAATGCAGCATTCCTGGCTTTCAGCAGAGCTCTCACCTCAGCGTTCAGCCAGGGCTTTCGATTTGGATACCAGATGACTGACTTTGTGGTAGCGACATAACTGGCACACTTGGAGATAAACCCCAGGACAGAGGAGGTGTATTCCTCCAGGTTCATGTAACGGGGTGAAAAGATTTTATTTTTGGCAGTTTTTTTAAATCCCAAGGGCTCTTGAACGCACCACCAAATTGGAACAGGATTGAAGGCAGGTGTGCCTAATCAGAGACCCTTTTTAAAAGAACCAGACAGCAGCAGAGAAAGACAGACAGGAAGGAGAGAAGGCAGGGCCCAAGGTGCTGTGGGGACGCCGCCACCCGGGCCCTGGGAAACGGGTGCAGCGCGCTGAGGCAGCCAGCGCCGAGGTCGACGGCCGGGAGGAGCGCGGCGGAGCAGCCAGCGCCGAGGTCGACGGCCGGGA
>NC_050516.1:7268885-7278322 GCF_002922805.2 Oryzias melastigma | reverse complement strand
CCCCTTCTTAAAACTGTTGTCCCGGGTCCTCTGTCTCCACACACCTCCAGATTCAAAAAGAAACCTGCACCCTACCACTCTTTACATTCACCTTTCCCTCATACGTAGCTGCTTGAAGACCTGCCAGTCTGTGTATTGAAAGCAGTCCTGCAGCACAAAACCTGCATCGTTGGGCCACACAATGACAGTTCTTCTTGTTGGCTTTACCCTTCCTATCAGAGGCTGGTAGAATGGTGCCAGTAGCAGGGAGATGTGGTCAGAGAGGCCAAGGTGGGGGCGAGGGAGAGCTCTGTATGCACCGTGGATGTTTGAGTACACACAGTCCAGTGTGTTGTCTCCTTGAGTGGGAATGGTGACATGTTGGTAAAAATTTGGAAGGGTGTCCGTCAGTTTCACGTGATTGAAGTCTCCTGCAACCACGTAAAACGCTTCTGGATGCTTGGCTTGCAGCGAGCTGAAGACATCATGAAGCTCCTGTGTTGCAGCGATGGCACAGGCACCCGGTGGAATGTAAACAATGGTGACGAACACAACAGTAAACTCCCGTGGTAGGTAGTGCGGACGACATTTCACAGTCATTAGCTCTACTGCCTCAGAGCAGGAGCTTATTTCCACCCCACAGTTAGTGCACCAACCTTCATTTATGTACACACATAGTCCTCCTCGTGTTTTGCCTGACCGGCAGTCGCGGTCTGCTCTGAACAGCTGCAGGGTGTCCAGTTGGAAGGCCGAATCCGGCATGTTTTCATTTAACCAGGTTTCAGTTAAAGAAAGAACAGCGCAATTCTTCATCTCTGCCATACTCAGGCCTTGTCCACACGTAGCTGGGTATCTGCTAAAACGAATATATCGTCAACACGAAACCGGAGGTTTCAGTCACTGAAAGCGGTGCTTTTGGAAAACTCCGGCCAAAGTGAAGATTTAGGAAAACTCCGGTTCTGCGTCTCCGTGTGGACATGAATAACCGGTGATTTGCGTTTTTAAACGTCACTTTTTGCGTCAATTAATGCATACACGTCAGTACTAGCTGCGAACTCACGAACCAACTCACGCGATAAGTCATTAAAAACACGACGATAAGAACAAGTATTTTTTTATTTGAATCACGAAAAAAGGAGCATTGCGGTGAGAGCGCGTGCCGCGCAGTCTATTGACAGTCTCAGGAGAGAAACCTGTTCAGTGGTTTTTAAATGAATAACCATTCCAGCAAGTAAGCTCCTGTTTAAAAACACGACGAGATGCATTTAAGTTTCTGTCCCTGCTCTCACGCTTTTCCTCAAACGAGACTTCAGCATCTTCAGGCTCCAAGCTGCAGAAGTGCAGCTGCAGATGAAGCTGTTAGATCTCTCCTGCTTTCCGCGTGTTTCGCTCAGGACAGACACACAAAGAGGCGCATCTATTTCGAAAAAAGTGTTTCCAAAACAGTTTTGCGAAAAATGTCTGTTTCGATGCGTCCCCAAATGCCACCCACTGTAAGCGCATAAACTTTTTTTTCGAAAAATGCGAGTTTTTTCGAAATTGTGGTGTTTCCATTAGGAGGATTTATTATCGAAATTCCAATTTGCCACTGTCAACCACTGTTCTGACAAGCTCATAACCGCGTCCAAGAGCGCAAGTATGCGGGGACGTGTGGATGGAATTATTTTTAAAACGATCACGTGTGGACGCAACACTTTTTCTAAAACGGAGGTCAGCAGATATGCGTTTGTAGAAATACCCGCCTACATGTGGACATGGCCTCAGTCTAAGGCGAAGTAAATCCATTTTGTTGTCCAGTGAGCGGACATTGGCCAAAAAGAGACTTGGAATTGCTGGTCTGCTGGCCATCAACCGGACCTGCGCACCCGCCCGCTTGCCTCGTTTTTGTTTCCGGGCGCATCTCTTCCTCTTGTCAATTGGTCCCGTTGCTCTGTTCCGCCATGCTGCAGACCTCAGGAGATGCAGTCTTCCAAGTGACGATTTTAAATTATTCAATATAAAACTAAAAGTAACTGAACTCTTCCAGAATTTGAGCTCTAACAAAATCAAAATGGCTGTTTAACCCTTTAATATCACCGGTGACACCTAAATCACACACGTTTTCTGACGTATCTGAACGCAGAGAAAAGCGTCTTTTCATATCAGCTTTGCACTGATGTAAAGTGTTGCTCAAGAGACTTCAGAATCCACTGGAATTATGCAAACAGATTACCAGAAATGACAGCCGAAAGAATATCAACACTGGAGCTAAAGCTTCGTCGTCAAAGGGTTAAAGAAATTATTCATCATAATTAAAAAAAAAAAAAAGCAAACTTTTAAAATGTTTTTGAGACACCTGACACATGTGAGATCATTTCTGGGGTAAACTTGGTATCTATCTTGTAATAGTCAAGGAAAACCAGCCTGCAGTGGTCATTGTTGGAACTGGTGGTACTTCTGGTTTTGCTTTGCATTCAGTGTTGCCAGATAGTGTCACAGTTTTTCAGCCCAAAAGTCATCTGAAGACCACTAGACCCAGCAAAAACCCACCCAGCCCTTTGACTTCATACATAATGTACAAAGCAGAGAGAAAAGCCAATAGCACTGTTACAATTTATCCAGAAAATAATTCTACAAATTTAAGTAAAAGATCACCTTCAACACCTTTAGGAAGAATTCAATAAAATAACTTAAACTCAGTCAGAGAGAGACAAAAACACAGCGGAAACGCCGTCATTCACAGTGGGAGTGAAGCTCAGTCTTCTAGGGGACTCTGAATGATCACATGAACCCAAACATGGAAACATGATTACCAATGTTTTTGTAAAACTCTATAAATAAACATGATCTCTCAACATCACCCGGGTCTTCATTGCATTATAAATGGCAGAAACACAGAAACTGCTCCATGTAGCGATCAGGTTAAAAACATTAAATGGTAGCTCCTCCCACACTAGGGCTTAGTACCTAGCTTAAGGAACATGTTTCTGGACAGGGGGCAGGAATAGCACAT
This sequence comes from Oryzias melastigma, assembly GCF_002922805.2. Lineage (NCBI taxonomy): Eukaryota > Metazoa > Chordata > Actinopteri > Beloniformes > Adrianichthyidae > Oryzias > Oryzias melastigma. The sequence goes on along the minus strand of NC_050516.1, from coordinate 7,275,351 downwards.
TTGCTTCACTAATTTTAATATATGATTGGTAAAGATATATTTTAAAAAGAAACAAAAACCTGTAATTTGGCACCAAATGCCAATGTTACCCACAATATGAAAGTCAAAACCGCTCAATGTGGCAACACTGGTAATATTTGGAAATGGTCAAAAATGTTTTTTTCTGCATGAAAATTAATTATCAATTTTTTCTTAACATGAACTCCAATTCCTGGCCATTTTTCATTTTAGACTGAAGTTTGCTCCAGTTTTATTTCATCAATTTAAAAAAATTCTTATTGGAACTGTTTTTCTCAGCAATAAAATCCCGTGTTGAGAAGTAGAAGTTATTCAAACAGCCCCCCATCCAGTCTCTGTAGATGTGGAGGACCCCCCCACCCCATCTCAGTCATGTTATAGTTTTGTCGTCAGTTTCAGTTGTTCGCTCTTTTTCACCGCAGACAGAGAATCCAGACAGACCGTCTGCATTAAAAAAAAAACATCTGCAGCGTTTCATTGTATTTTCAGAAAAATTGTTTTATTGAGTCACTGATTGTAGACAGAAAACAAAAGATGTTTTATGTTGTTAAAAGAGAATTAAACACGCATCATAACCATCATTATTTGTCTGTACTAAATGGATCGACAGTTTTTTTCTGCCGTACATGGAATTCAGATGAAAGCATAAATGAAGCTTCATTAACATGTGCCCTCACTAATGCAGCTCTTATTGTTTATTACCATAAGCAAATGCACGCCTGAAATCATGCAGAAAAACAACAACGTTTGTCTTAAATGAAGATGAACCAAAACAGTAAATAAACCATTTATAAAAATAAAAGTTTATAGTCTAATGTTAGTTAGTTAATGTAGGAGGTGAATGAAGTTAATTAGCATTAATGTCTATTTTAATAATGATGGTTTATGACAGTTAGAGACAGCCGACAGCAAGAGCAGCGAAATGACGCAGAAGAGTCACTGAGCAGCATTCCTCTTTATGCTTTTCAAAATAAAATCCAGAGACTTGAACATGGAGCCACGTCACACTCTCCCCAAAATCTACTCCATATTCTGGAATTCAGACACAAGTCCATCTTTATTTCTACATTAATTGTTCATCACTTCTCCTAGGTTTTCAGAGAAATTTGACCTTTGGCAGTTTTTATTTTATTGCTCTATTTGTATTATGACTAATCCTAACTGAATGCATCCATATGTTAGTGTAAATACAAAAATCCTGTTAGCAGAGAGATGATTCATATTCGTTGATATGTACACACACATACACATACATGCATACATGTTCACTATATAAATGTCACTAGCACCAACCGATTATCTGACATTTTAAGAGTAACCTAAATTTGCTTGACACTATTAATTAATTTATCTGTTCCAAAAAACAGAGTGACATCTCCATGTTCCAGTTGTTCTTGCTCTGCATGACTCAAACATGAAAATATTTATCAAATGTTCCTCTCTTTAAAAAAAAAGAAATGACTGCACTCTCAAGGACAAAAAAGTGTACAAAACAAAATTTCTAACATTCTCACATAAACAATGTCCACACTTTTTTTTATAGTTTTCCCCAAATCTCAATCTGGAAGTATGGTATAAAATAATGTTGAATATAGAATAGAGAAACATTTTTTTTATCCTTATTAGTGGTGTAAAAAATACTGATCATTGAAATATCATTTTACTTCATTTGGAGATATTTGTGTCGAATAAAAATGAGGCTAACATGTTGTTCAGCGTCTTACTTTTGTTTAATTAAACCCCCGGCCACTAGTTGGCACCACAGCACAAAGAGTTTCTCTACACATACCAAAGCAAGATCTCGCGAAAACTACTTCTGTTAGTACTTGTTTTGTAAACTTATGATCCGTTTGTTGTTGTTACATAGCAAAATTGTAAATGTTGTTTCCTTTTATAGCGTTTTTCTACATTCCATGAAGGCCCAAAGCTCTTCACGGTCACAGAGCTATTCACACATTCACACTCTGATGGTGGCTCCACTGCTGAACACTGGCGCCAACCTTCCACCAGAGGCGACATGGGGTTCAGTGTCTTGCCCAAGGATACTTCGAGTAGGGGTGAGTAAGGCGGCAATCACACCTGCCATCCTCCAATCAGAGGTTGACCACCCTACCGCTGCACCACAACGGCCCCAAAGGAGATATGTACAATTTAGGCTAGGTTCACACTGGACGCAGAAGCGTGGAGCTGAGTGCGCACGGCCTCTGCTCTCTTTTGCAATTCACACCAGACGAGCATTTTTCTGCAATGGTCGACAGGAGCTTCTGCTAGAACTTTTTTTTTTGTTTTTGCCATCATGGGTAAGTTAATAACCTAAAATTATGAGCCCATGTTTCTGCTAAGAAGAAGCAAGTAGTTAGTAGACCTACACTTCTTTAATTTATCCTTTGTTGAGACTCACAGAGAGAAGTGTGAGTGTATGTGTGTGTGTCTGTTGTGATTGTATGTTTATTTTCATCTCTACAGTCTGCTTAGATACAAAAACATGATCGCATTTGTCAATCGCAGTGTTTTATTGTGGGAAAATTGGTTATACTTTTAAAACAAACCTGATTTTCTCATTTATCTTGATGTAACTTCCTGCCAGAATCCTTGCTCGTGGCTCGTGCACAAAATAGACCGGACGCTGAAAAGATCCACTGCATGCCGCAAGCCTTCCATGGAGGACCGCGTAATACCACATAATAGGTTAATTCGGGCACCTAAAATGGAAGCGGCCTCTGTTCCGCAACCGCTTCCATGTTAAGTGTGAACCAGGCTTTAGTTTGACATAAAATGCAGATTTTGGTCCTTTGTGGCTCATGTAGGAATGAGTGAAGTACAAGAAGTACAGAAGTACAACCTCCTTGAATGTAGAGAGAAAATGCTTCATATATTTGCTAAATTAACAGTTTGAGAAGAAATAAAACATTTTGCGTCTTTTTCAACACATTCACATTTCCAAGTCGTCACATTCTGACGCATGTATAAGGACTCTATCAAAAACTGATGTTTTAGGTGTCCCAGTCGTTTTTTGACATACTGGCTGTTCCAATTAAATCAAGGCTCCCAAGCGCTGGGCTGCAAACCGGTACCGAGACCTGGACCACACTGGTGTCCTAGCTTTAACCCGGTTCCAAACGCAGATCGCTAATGGATGCAGATCGGTACCAGTACCAGGTGCGGTACCAGATGCCGACCCGGCTGGGTTCGGCTGTCGGGTTAGGGTACTGGTAAAGGCTGCGTCCCAAGGTTCAGTCCGCAGTACTGCGTACGACAAAACGGCCGGACCCCTGATTTAATGGGAAGAGCCAGCACTTCAAGAAACAATGAGTTGGGGACACACAACACATAGAAAAGTAGCACGGAGGGGTCTTGGCCATGTGTCAATATGTGACGACTTGGTGATAGCGATCTTTTCTCAGGAGAAAGTTTGGACACATGAATGTGCTGCAATGGCATAAATAGCTGAGTGTGGCAACCATCATCCCAAATGATGTCGTGAGTAAATTATTCTCCCAAACTCACCAGAAATGGATGCAAATAACTCATGCACGTCTTGCAGCTTGAAGTGCAAAAAGAGGTCACCAAATGCAAGGAGTTCAAATGCTCACTGTTTGCCTGGACCTGGATCACTGCTGCTCGCGGCTGTGGTTCCTCTTTCTGAAGTTGGAGACATTTTAATTTGAAGTGCACTGACCACAGCTGCAGGAGTGGACATATCACTCCCCGAGAAAGATGGATTGCTCCATCCTCAGGAACTAATTAGTCAGTGACTTCCAGGGCCTGTGTTCAAATGCCAAACCCTGAAGCTTCGTGACTGAGAGGGAGAAGGTTTGTAAAGAACACACAAACACATGAGGCTAATTACATTTTATAAAAGCTTTTTGGAGATCATTTAAGTGACCTTTTTAGAGGTTAATTGTACAAATCAGCTGCACGTTCTTATCTCGTGACCATTAGCAGTTTGAGCTTAAGCACCAAGGAAAAAGCGCTCTGATGTGGGACTTCAAACAGGCATTTGCACTTTTATTCATTACACGCTTATCTTACTGTAACATCCAAAGAAAGAAATGCTGAATTCTTATTTTCCAAAAGTGGCTCATGGTTGTGAAGCATGAGGAGATCGAGAAATTATCTTGTAAATATCTGCTAACATTTGATCTTTCAACCAATTTTCATTAAACTCTGTTCCCTTTGAGAAATGTTTAACGTCTAACCTCCACTTTACCTTTATTTTTGACGGAGTCTGAGAATGTAATGAAGTGAGTAGATGAAGCCGCTGCAGGACGGTGAGGTAGGCTGCAGCAATAGATGACAGTGTTTTTCCGGCGTACTCCACTTTGATTTCACTTCACTGAATTTGAATAGCACACAGCGAGATACAATGGCTAATTGGCTGATCCATCTCAACATTAAAGGCATTTCATCGTCGACTCTGAGCCTTTTCAGTGACATTCAGTGTGCCGTTACAAGATTTCAATTGAAGTTAGAAAAATAATGGAAGTGCTGAGAAATTAATAGTCATCAAGTTTGCACAATCTTTCTTTCATATTCTCCCTTTGACAACTGTCAGTGTGACTGTAAGTATAACTTGTCTCTAGATTTTACACCCACTATTTTGGAAAGCCTGTAATTGGGATCCTTTATAGGGGCCCTTTTGTGCGGGCAAGCATGCAAAATGAGGACCGTATGACTTTAATCGTGGTCAGAGGAGCGCTTTCATCAGCACCTCCCCAACATTCAAATAGAGTACTTTGTGTTTAAAATCTAACCTTGACTATTTACTTAGTGCCTCTTAGCTTCCTTTGTACTCGTCAAGTCTCCCGCTCTCATCCGTTTTGCCCCGAGGCAACGCTGATGCTGAAGGTGGGGTACGGCGCCCCAGAGACTGCCACGCTCCTTTTTCCTTCGTGTTTCATGTACAGATTCTCATCCTGCCACGCTCTCGCTCAGAAAAGACGCACCGTATACTTGTTTACTAAATATTCACACAAGGAAAAAAGAAAATGGGATAAAATGACATTTTCTATTGTTAGAAAGTTAAAAAAAATCAATGTGTTTGCATCTCACAATGTAAACAAGCTTTTTTAAAGACAATCAGGGCGACACAAAGAAAACAGCGTTTTGTTGACTTTATTGTGATGTTGGGCCGTCGTTTGAGAGATGGCACTCCAGAAACGTCAGTGTGTCAGTGTCCATGAGCATACATCACCCAAGTTGTGCAAAGGTACGTGGGTGTGGTATGGATTAGTTTGAGTGAATACTGTTGTGTAGTGTGTAGCTAAACCCTTAAATTGGATTACTTCAAGGTGGGCTCTCTAACTGAAAGATGCCATTTGCACTGGGTTTGTGCTATCACCCAGGTCCACTCACTTCTATAATCTCCAGAGGTAAGTTGTGACACATTTTAGACTACGTACCTCTGAGGTATGTGCACTTGATGCTGGCATGTCCGGTGTTGGATGTGTGTTAAATGTACTTTCTGTCCAATGGGAAAAAAACTTTGGAGGCCATTTGACATTGGAAGTCGATGAATCTACCAAAGTTTTCTAACTGTCGCGAGGAGTATAAATTCCTGCATAGTTTCTAAATGACCCAGAGGAGCTACATCCTGAAATATTTATTACTCGACAGAAGGGTCAGCTGAAGTCAGGATATTTTCCATTTCCACTTACCATGAATAAACTCTGCCTCCTCTGAACCACTCTCAATAGAATATTACAATCTCTGTGTCTCCCTGTTCGCTCTTGGTTGACTCCGTCTCTTTAGCTGCTTCAAAACACCAATAATCTCAAACCTGACAAAAAATGACTCTTGGAACGGGAGCTCGACCTAAAGCCGAACCAACAGTGGGATTATGCTAACCAGTGGCACTGGAGTGTGGGTGCTCTCATTTCCATCCCCCTTAATCCCTCCAGTATGTTGTCAAGGTCTTGTCTTGTGAACATTTTTAGTCAGGTGTGAAGCTAAAAATCACAACTTTATTTGGCTTTTTATCCTTTTCTTTGAAATAACTGAATCATATACTTAAAGTGTGATTGAATATTTGCCATTCCATTAGAATTTTTGAGCCAAATCCAAGTATTTGACTTATTTTCTGTCAAATCAAATAAATGAAACGTCCTTTTCAGAGAATAAAGCTGATTCTAAAGCAGCGGTTCTGCAATGACTTCACTTTTTTACATTGACTTAACTTTCCCTTTGGGTTTGGTGCATAAACCTCTGGTGGTAGCACCATAACATATTCATCCTTTAAGTCTTTGTGTGAATTTTAAGCTGCTGGTTATGCGCAGCTCAAGTGATTCACATTAGCGACTGCAGTGAAGGTCTGGTTTCATGCACTGACAAATTCTGATGAAGACGGTTTTGCTGATTTAATCAGTGGCGGGCTGTCAGGGCCTGCAAGGCCTTCTCTGCTGGCCTAAAAATATCTGAATCACAGACTGATATTAATTATTATTTATTT
>NC_050516.1:7230650-7266125 GCF_002922805.2 Oryzias melastigma | reverse complement strand
CATGGCAGTCGGGATAAAAGACCTCCTGAACCTCTCTGTTCTGCTGCGCAGAGAGATGAACCTACTAATACAACTAATAAACTTATTCAAACACAATTTATAAAAGATCATGTACAAACAGCCGCAACAAGATCTAAGAATCATTCAGTGTTTGGAAATAACAGAAACCCTGAAGATGATCTGGTAAGGTCAAAGGTCAGAATTCATGACAACCAGGGCTACAAACACCAAAATCCCTACTTTGGTTTAGAAATTCAAAAACAACATAAGTCTTCAAATTACCAATCAGAGCAAGAGTCTCGTCCAGCAAATATGTTCATGTCATCACTTGCAAAAAACAGGACCAGAAAGAAGTATGTGGGAGAAATGAGTAGAATGTTTCATGTTCGTGTAGCCCTGGGGTCAGCAACCTTTAACAGTAAAAGACCCATCTGGACTCGTTTTCTACTGATCAGAACCTAGAAGGAGCTGCATAGACTTACTTTAGCCTTAAGAAATTTGGATTTGCATGCATGACCTTTTTTGTTTTTTTAAATGTCAAACTTTTTACCAAAGTTTTTCTTTCATTTAAAATCTGTTCATTCTGGAGGTAGAGTTGAGCAAATGAGACGTCTTCAGGTCAATGGATGTAAAAACCTACATAGTTTATCATCTATGTGAACCTCAGACATTAATTTAGAAGTTTAAATAATCTAAATTTAAGTAATCCGTACTTTAAAAAAATTGTATTTTCTTTTTTTTTCCCCTCTTTGTCCTCAGCAGTCTTATTCTGCTGGGTTTTGTTATTTTTGTTTGGATCTTAGTAGTCTTAGTTTACTGGCTTTGTTTATTTGTTTTCTTTAGTTAGTTTTGGTTAAGCAGCCATTATCAGGAGCTGCTGACTCTGACGGTCGACATGTCTGGGTCAACAGTCTCCATGACTTATTTATGTTTGGTCAAGGAGCCACCATGGAAAGAAAAAAGAGACACATGTGGATCTGGAGCCAAAGGTTGCAGACCCCTGATCTAGTACAGTTAGTGCATGTGAAACAAGTGAAATTTATTTCAGCAATCAGAGTACTCCATGACGAAGGAAACTCTGTCCAGAAAATGTATTTTTAACACTGAAGATGGTGAAAACTAAAATAAAGAATTTATTGGAAATACTGAACTTAACACACAGACAAGGGCAGAGAGTGGACAACTAGACAGAAAATAGAGCAAGTTACTGGAAAAATATGTCTTATATCTCATATCGTGCTGCACTAGAAACACAATTTGCCCCTTTTTTATTTGAATATTTTCACCGTTTTATTTGCTGCTTCTATTTAGTTGACAAAGAAATCACTTCCTCATCTTCCTCATGGTTTACCTGCTTGTCCCAGAGTCTTAAGTAATGTGCAGTTACAGTTAAAACACTCCCAGCTACATTAGCTGACCATAATCCATTGATTCCTAGTATTAATCTGAGTTATCGATTGGTTAAATCCCAGCGATGGCGCTTCAACACCTCACTTCTTCGGACAAAAATTTCAACACAGAATTAAGGACAAAAATATCTTAATTTCTCGAGGAAAACAAAAACTCAGTCACTGATGCCAGGTTTATATGGATGGCGACTAAAGGTTTTATACGCGACTTCCTTTTCTTTACTTCACATCAGAAAAAGACAAGAAACCTTAGGATTAAAACATTGGAAGAGAAATGCCTGCATTTGGAAATGGCTCTTAAAAATAGATACAATTAAAGAGGATCTGCACATCACAAAACAGGAACTTAGCGATTTATTAAGGAGGCAAGCAGAGTTTATAATACATAGAACTAGATTACATTATTATTGTAATGGCAGTAAACCCAGCAAGCTCCTCGCCTTTAAATTAAAACAGTGTGAAACCAGGGCCACCATAAATTCAATACACTCTCCCTCAAAGGGTCTGATATCAGATGCTCAGGAAATAAATAAAGATTTCCAAATCTATTATGAACATCTGTACACATCGTCCGGTAGTTTTAACTCTGGAAAAGGCAGTGAATTCTTGCAAGAGCTAGACCTGCCCTCTCTACACGAGCATGAGGCAGCTGATTTAGGCCAACCAATCCCCCTACAAGAATTAAAAATTGCATTGAAGGGCATGTCAAGTGGTAAATCATCATGCCCCGATGGAATCCCACCTGAAGTGTTGTTGCACTTTTGGGCGCGATACTTCTTAACGCAATACAAGCAGCGGTGGAGAAAGGTGCCTTTCATGAACATACTAATGTAGTTTTAATCACACTAATACACAAGAAAGGCAAAAACCCACAAGAATGTGCCAGCTATAGATCTATATCTTTGATAAATGATGACATGAAGTTATACTCCAAAATGCTAGCGAACCGTTTGGAAAACTACATGGATATGTCATGGCGGTATCAGGATGACCCAGATGCAGGACAAGACCACAAGCCAGAGTGGATGAGATAAAAGTCTTTAATTAACAAAAAGCACCACTTTAGGTGGGGGGGAAATCCACAAACAGGAAAACCTCAAAACCAGAATACTAAGATATCTAAAACAAAGGGCAGAACATTAGCTACACTCCGACACTGAGTGGAGGGGAAAAAAAAACCTCTTAAATACACCTCAAACAAATTAACCTAAAGTGCTGGCAGCTGTGTGCCAATCCATGGAGAGCCAACAGGAAGGGGGCGGAGCCCTCCAGGAAAAGCCACAGCCAACCTGCACTGGAAGGAACACAAAGATGAAAAAAAGAACCAAACAGAACTGACATGCTGTAACAGGATAAACTTATTCACACTGATCAGACAGGTTTTATGAAAGGTTGCCAGGCTGTTGACAATGTACATCGCTTGATGCATGTAATAGAGCAGGGGTCGGCAACCTTTAACAGTAAAAGAGCCATTTGGACTTGTTTTCTACTGATCAAAAACTAGAAGGAGCCGCATAGATTTACTTTAGCCTTTAAGAAATTTAAATAATTCATTACCATTTTCAAAAAATAATAAGTATGAATTATTTCAAATTTTTGGCACGATCAAAAGCAAAAATATAAATAGAAACTAGCATGTCACCACTGTCTTACAGCCCTCATACATGTCCTGCACTGCTCGGACATACTTCTCTGTCACTCCAGACTTCCTCATACAATACCATAGTTCCTCTCTGGGCACTCTGTCATAAGCTTTCTCCAGATCTACAAAGACACAGTGGAGCTCTCTCTGACCTTCTCTGTACTTCTCTATCAACATCCTCAAAGCAAATGTTGCATCTGTAGTGCTCTTTCTTGGCATGAAACCATACTGCTGCTCACAAATGTTCACTTCTGCTCTTAGTCTGGCTTCCACTACTCTTTCCCACACCTTCATTGTATGGCTCATCAGCTTTATTCCTCTGTAGTTACCACAACTCTGCACATCTCCCTTATTCTTAAAAATGGGCACCATCACACTTCTCCTCCATTCCTCAGGCATCTTCTCACCACCTAAGATCCTGTTGAACAACCCGGTCAAAAACTCCACTGCCATCTCTCCTAGACACTTCCATACCTCCACAGGTATATCATCAGGACCAAGAGCCTTTCCACTCTTCATCCTCTTCAAAGCCCCTCTCACTTCACCTTTACTAATCTTTCTTACTTCCTGCTCCACAACCGTCACCTCTTCTACTCTTTGTTCTCTCTCATTCTCTTCATTCATCAACTCTTCAAAGTATTCTTTCCATCTTTCCATTACACCACTGACACCTGTCACCACATTACCATTCCTATCCTTGATCACCCTAACCTGCTGCATGTTCTTCCCATCTCGATCTCTCTGCCTTGCTAGTCTGTACAGGTCAGTCTCTCCCTCCTTACTACCCAACCTAGCGTACAAGTCATCATAAGCTCTTTGTTTGGCCTTTGACACCTCTACTTTCACCTTACGCTGCATCTCCCTGTACTCCTGTCTACTCTCCTCAGTCCTCTCAGTGTCCCACTTCTTCTTAGCTAGTCTCTTACTCCGTATACACTCCTGCACCTCCTCATTCCACCACCAAGTCTCCTTATCAACTCTCTTTCCTGATGACACACCAAGTACACTCCTACCTGTCTCCCTGATCACATTAGCTGTAGTTATCCAGTCATCTGGGAGTACCTCCTGACCACCCAGAGCCTGTTTCAACTGTTTCTTAAAAGTCATGCAACAATCTTCTTTTTTTAACTTCCATCAGTTTGTCCTCTTCTCTGCATCATGTCCACTAACTCTCTACCCTTTCCTGTCATAGTTCCAACATTCAAAGTCCCGACTCTCAGTCCAACACTAGTGACTTTCCTCTTCTCTCTCTCCCTACGAACCCGCCTTCCTCCTCTCCTTCTTCCACCAACAGTAGTCCAATTTCCACCGGCACCCTGTCGGTGAACAGCACCGATGGCGGTCGTTGTTAACCCGGGCCTCGACCGATCCGGTATGGATTTCGTAGGTCTGATTCGCATATTTGATTTGGCAAGATTTTACGTCGGATGCCCTTCCTGACACAACCCTCTGTATTTATCCGGGCTTGGGACCGGCACAATGAGACCCTGGCTTGGGCCCCCTCATGGCTACATTCAAAGCAGAGATTGGTCTGATTTACTTATATAAAATTGTTTGGAAATTGTATTTTGGTTGAAAATGCCGAATGTAGTGTTTTTTTGGTTTTTTTGTTTTTTTTTTATCACCTTTAACAGTTGAAATTCCTCTACTGTGCTCCAAGTTACTACCTGGATGCTGGCCCATATGGTAGGTGGGCCTCTCTTATGATCTACAGAACCTGGGTTTGAGTCCCTGCTGGGACAGCCTATTTAAAATCCCAGTGACTATTCTTCTGTGATGGATGCATAAAGTGGACACTGACTGCCTCTATAGGGATGATGGAGTCCAAACCTTTAACACTGGAATTTAGTTGACATTCTTTGAATTACTGTAACTCTTCAAATGTTTATGCAATTGATGTAATTAACATAAAGTGTTTGTGCCTTTAACGTAATTCTGATATGAAATAAAATAGGGGTGTGTATTGGAAAGAGTCTGGTTAAACGATACGTATACACATGTCATGACACAATATGTATCATGATGTATCTCAAGACACTACAAGATGATAGTAACTATTTTTTAAACTGTGACTCAAGAATTATTTGTATATTTATATATGCAACTATCTCATAAACAAGTTGGTTTCTCATAAACAAGTTTGGTTTTATACCATTAACCAATCAAATTCATAGTGCTCTTGTTTTGGTAGTTTAGGAAATATTTAAGTGGAAAACAAAAGTAAGACTGAACTAAATGTTTGCTTTAAAAAAAATCAATTAAATATTGCCTTGGCAGTATTTCAAATCAACACAAGTATCACCAAATAAAGTATCACAATATGTCACTGGATTGATAATTTCTTACTCCCCTAAAGAAAAGTGGCAAATATGAAATGTAGTATATGGGTGCTTTTCTCCGTGTCTGAACATTTTGGAATTGTGCTAACTGCATAAGCAGTCGAAGAGTTGCAGTAATTCAAAGAACGTGTGTTATTATTGTGTTGCCAGTGACAGCTTTGGTGAAAGGGTTAAAGAGAATCCGATCAAATTCCTGTCAGTGTTTGTTTTCAAATAGAATTCAGATTGAACAAGCAATCAATTACGCAATCAGTTAAGTCATGAAGCACATTTGTGTGTTGCCCCTCTGTTTGCCCTGCTTTCCATGAGGTAACTGGGACACACTCTTGTAATATGTTTTTGTTTCAATAGAAGAAAATCCAGAGTTTCATTTAGTTAATCAGATCATTGTTTACTTCAGTATGTTGTCTATTTGTTTGTTTCATTAAACAAACTTTATTGCTTAAACATCTCAGAAGGAACTCTTTATTGTAATTGACAAGGAGAAACCACAGTTGTTTCCCTCAAGAAAAGCCATATTTCTTTTTCCCCCTTCAAATGTATGCGGGCCGTGACATAACAATTAGAGTGGTGAGTTATATGAGCGCCACCTCTTCTGGGGCGGTTAAACACTGAGGGAGTATGAGGAGCAGACCGCAGTGGATCATGCTGGTGTGTCACGGCCCCTGCATAAACACTCTGACATTCATATAAAGGACAGGGTAGGTAAGCCAGTTATCTCTCAGCCTGGTGACAGCAATAGTCTTGTGGCTGGAACAAAATGGGGATGTGTCCTTCAGCAGTGTTTGTGATTCACTCATACACGGGGCAGGAAAGATGGGAGCTCCTCAGGGGATGAGTGTCTTCATAGTCTGCCAGTGGTGAGGGATGCTTTCAAACCTATGACATAAGGCTAAAGAGGAATACATGAGAAAAGATAATGTGCCCTTGTCCTTTGCTGTGATTTCTGAACATCATGAAAGCTGACAATCACACTACAGTTTGACCATAACTGGTCATTTTGAAAAGATAGCTTTGGCCAACATCTTGGAGAGCTTTGGAGCCAAACTGTCCCTCCACTTCCTGTCCCTATATCTGCCTGGATGACCTTATTTTTTATGTTTATGTTGTGTTTTTTTCTATGTTGTGTTTTGGTATTGTTGTATTGGATTGACCTTGTGTACAGCACTTTGGGCTTCCTTAGATGGTGGTGGATGGTGCTCTAGAAATGAATACATGAATGTTTATGAAGGGGTTTGAACTACATAATCCATCCATCTTCAACAGCCCCATGAACCGTTCAGGGTCATGGAGCTGCTTAGATACCAGCTGGGTTAAAAAATTGATCCAATCAATTTGGAATCAACCTTTCCTAAGATAATCAACTTATTTTCATCAATTTTTGTACTTTCTTTAAAGTAGATATTGTATTGTTTACTTTAAAATAAGAACAAAAACTTAGTTTTACGGTAGGGATTTGTAAAAATTTCACTTTTCTTCAGTTTTGTTTTTCATGACCAAAATGTATTGAAACTAAACCTACGTTGAGGTAAGTCATAAATGAAATGGAACCATGACCTTGTGAACTGAAATGATTCAGTGTTTTGATGATGATACCCGACCTCTGAACCATCAAGCCACCGAAGTATTAAGGCAATCATGTGCCAAAACATACAAGTGTAAATAATACACACACGAGCTAGAATCACACACACACAAGTTTAATTCACACACATGTAAAACTGAACGTGAAGAGGAACATGTGAGAAAAATGTGCATTTGTGGAATATAATGTGGGAACTTCCTGGACAAAAACCTTAACTTGTGTGTAAAAATGTTACATGTTAAGATAGATCACACACTAGATTTAACTTGAGGTTGTGGGGAAAAAAACAACAGTATTTTGAAGAGACTTTACTCCAGCTTGGTGCATCATTGCTGAAAAAAAATACCCCCCCTGATGCCCCGGCCTCTGATTGGTTGGTTTTCTCTGCCTGTCTGACCCCTCCTCCCTCCAAGTTAGCTTTGGGACAAAACACTCGCATGGGGGTGTGTCAAAAGTCAGAACCACGCTGAGACTCCCAAACCGTTTGTGTGAAACTATTCTACAGAAGAAAATTGAGCCAACAAGTACGGATTTTTTCAACACAGTCTCACAAGTTGTTTTTTTCTCCACAACCTCAAGTTAAATCTTGTGTGTGTGATTTTTCTTCGCATTATAACATTTTTACATGCAAGTTAAGGTTTTTTTTCAGGCAAGTTCCCACATTTTATTCCACAAGTACACATTTTTCTCACATGTTCCTCTTTTTCCTCCAACTTCATATTCAGTTTTACAAGTGTGTGAATTAAACTTGTGTGTGTGTGATTCTAGCTCCTGTGTGTATTATCTACACTTGTATATTTTGGCAAATATTTACCTTAATGCTGAAGGGTTAAGGTGGATCCACAGCAGACCAGACCAGCTCGCTTCTCTTTAATCAAACTGTCTGTTTGCTTTGGCATTCATGACCATTCTGGAGGAACCCAACAGAAACAGAAATAGAAACACTATGAAGAAAACTCACAGTCAGATCTTCAAAGACAAGAAAAAAAAATCGGTAAATATTTTTGATAAGAAGAGATATAGTAAAAGCAAGTGAAGATTTATTTGTGCTACAGAACAACATGCATGAATTAAGTCCACGGTCTTTGGTGGTCAGGCTCTTGGCCGGTGACGTCCTACACCCTTGGGAGGAACTCAGACTGAGGATGAATAAACACCAGAGTCTCGATGCTGATGGGGGTTAGAGGTCAGACCAAAGCATTACTCCAGCTGGAGGAGGCCTGGTGAACTGTTTAGAATGACAGAGACAACCATTCATGAATATAAAGGCAAATATGATTGTGATTGGCTGAGAAGAAAGGTGGGCTGTTTAGTTACTGGTTCAAATTGAAGACCTAATTGATGATCGTGTGTGACCTAACAACCCAGCACATCTGTGACTGAGGTAGGTCTTCCTCAATGAAAAGCTTCACCTGTCTAATAAGCAAAACATGTTTCAGTTGATGATTCCCTCCAGGTCTTCAATGGACCTCATGACCCTGAAAGGATAGATGGATAGACGGATGGATCACCACCAAACCCTGTAATGGATTGCTAAACTTTACAGTAGAGGTGCAACAATACCGTACGTACATCAATATGAGCGTCATGGTTTGATATTTACTGAGCAAGAAAAAATATACCCTGACATTCTACTATTCCACAGATGATTTATTTTACAAAGAGAAATACTATACCAAAAATTCATATTTTTTCAACTGCACAGTTCTTGACACTTATTGCAGAATCACATTTAAATAAAACTCTTGTATACTTATAAACATTACAATTTTTATGAACTGCAACAATGTAAGCAGTTCTCTTAAGTTTTCACAGCTGGATGTCAAACACAATCTAAACTCAGCCAATTTCAAATATTTTGAACTGAATTATTCATCCAAAAAAACAGCGGCAACACAGGTAAAGTGCAGTATTCCTTAGCTGTCTGTTCTTTAGTCATGTAACTTTACATTTAAAAAAAAAAAAGTATCTCGGTTGTTTTTAGCATTTAGTTAAAACTTTTATTATCCGACAATTGCAGGAGGGGCAGGGTAGTTTCTGGCAGGGAGGGGGAGAGTGGGTGGGATTTTTGCAGCAGACACCCTTAGCGCACCTCAGACTGGTAGTGAATAAATAAAATGTGTATTATGAAAAATGTCGTATTGAACGGTTCGGTTTTATATTCAATATTTTTGCATCCCTACTTTCCATGGCGTCCCTCACCTTTGACATTTCTGTGATTGTTGTTTTTTTTGTTGCATTGTCTACAATCAGTGCTTGAAATAAACCAATAAATCAATCAATCAACCGTTCAGTGGGTGGGTAGGCTCCAGCAACCCATAACTCCAAAAAGAATACTGTAAATTTTCCAATAGTGGCTGGTCTCTAATTGACACCACTTCCCAATAAACTCCAGGTCTGACAGTCCGTAGTAATTCTGTTTCGTGAGCCAGTGTACCGATGGCTAAGAAACACTCATTCCATAGCATTTAAACTTTGTGCGGTGGCATACGACAAAGAACATTCTGGTGAGAAATCTGATTGACATTTTTGGGGTGGATCCTAAATCTAACAGAGAATGTCACAAGCAGACAGGTGATATGGAAAAGACAGCTACAGAAAACGATTTCCTGGTGACGGTGCAAAGAAAATGAGCGACAATTCAGAAGAACTGGTTGGAATTATTGAATGGATTATTGCATAAAGATGTGAAGGTGCGCGTGTCTCCAGGAACATAAACGTGAAGAGGATTTTGATACAGAGATTGACGATGCTTCATAGAGAACAGAAAAGCTCACAGTCAGTGCTTTTCAATAAACCCTGAAATGTTGATATGGTGTGATGTCTGTATATCTTGACTGAATTTCACTACAAAATGAATCCATTAGCATTACCATTCTGACTGTGAAGGAACAAACGCGGGTCTTCAACAGACGCTGGTCTCCAATGAATGTCGAGGCGGCTGCCAAATGTTCGGAATAAATGCCAGAGAAGTTATATAGTAAAACAGGTTCAGGAAATGAATGAATGGATGAAGGCGTTACCACTAGTAACTATCCATTACTAGCCTGAAACATGAGAACTGCATAGTTTCAAACTGAAGCCAGTCTGTAGAAGAGATTTTTAACCGCTTGATCTTCGACGTCTTGGCAGGATGACATCACAGAATCCTCCCCTTTCTGAAATGCTGGTGATTTAGGAGAACAAACCAGTTTAACAGCTTTTAGAACATGTCTAGGAAGGCTGTTGTAAAGCTGAGGATCTGACACCCATCCAACAAACAAAAGACCAAACCCCCCAAAGTGAAAGGTCAGACGTCCCATTACATAATGGGTCGAGAAAGAAAAGAAAAATAATGCAGCACAGTTAAATATATTTAAATAGCAAAGTTTAAAAAAGGTTTTCTAAACTCCTCTTTAACTATATTTATTATTGTTGCAAAGTTGGACATGAAAGAACCACTTGTTTTAAAAGCCTTCAGGAGGTTACTGAGTGAACTGGAAATGTCTTTCATTTTACTCCATAAATCACCCAAACCAGCTGCTTAACTTGCAGATAAGTTATTTATTGTTGGTTTGTTTTCCTTCCTGAGCTGTTCTCAATAACCTCAATAATAGGAAATGGAAAATCTTATCTTAAAGGTGACAAAGTGCAGCCGAGAGACCAGCTGGAAATATCTGAGCCTTTCAACTTTTATCCCAAATCCAGTGTGTGAGCATAACCTCAGAGTGTCAGGATCCTTAAAATCTAAATATGAAGATAATAAAGTGAAATGGAACATAAATACTTGATCGGTGCACTGATGACTCCACCTCAAGGCATATTATGTGAGAAGCATAAGCAGAAACCCGTCAACCAGAGATGTTTGATCCAGCTCTCAATGCAGGCTCTCTCATAAATTTCAGAATAACCTCTCCTCTGAGTGCCAGGATGGTTGATGTCCGTCAAGAATTCTGGATCTGACCTTTGGCGCTGCCAAGTAGAAGCATGAAACTTGCATTTTGATGAACACAAATATGTTAGAATATTCTGTGCGTCATATTTAGTCTCTGAGTTTTTCCAACACTGCTTGCATAATCAATACTAAAGTAATGAAATAACAGTTCGCTTGTGCATCATCCAAAAAATGATGCAAATTCTGCAGCGTGGGAAGGTGTGAAAGCAATTCCAGTCAATTCAGCTACCAGAGACCCCTCTGCAGCCTTCCCTGTCATGAATATAGGCTCTTTATTCGATGTGATCCTGTTATCCGCAGAATCCTGTGATTGAATAACAGTGATGCAAATGCAAATGGTCAAATAGTATCGTCTCAGAAATAAGCCTCCTGGTAATGCATAGCAGCTCTGTGTGTGTGGTTGTGCTTTCAATGTCTGCCTTTATCCCTTTGCATTGAATGAGCCACCGCCGTGTCATTGTGTGAGCATGCATTTGAATTAGCTGCAAAGTCGTAATGCAATGACATCACATTACCAATTGTCAGCATTTTTTGTTGCAGATTATACTGTGTACATGTGACACTACAGCACAACTTCCACTGAGTTGCTACTATATCTGGACAAAGAAAAAAACTAAATCTCAGTGTTTTTGTTTAGTTTCTAGATTAAATTTGTATTACACTTGATGAACTAAACTACTAACTTCTCAGTGAGATGTAATGAGTTGTTTTAAGATGATAATCTTCAGCTCAGTGGCCTTGTGGTAGAGTGTCCGCCCTGAGACTGGTAGGTCGAGAGTTTAAATCCAGGCCGAGGCATGACAAAGACTCTAATGCTAGGCTCACACTGGGCATGGAAGCGGCGTGGAGCGGAGTGTGTGCGGCATCACTCTCACCTTCAATTCACACCAGACGCACATTTTTCCGGGACAGTCAGCAGGAGCTTCTGCTAGAACTTTTTGGTTTTGCCATCATGGGTAAATTAGTAAACTAAAAATATGACCCCATGTTTCTGCTAAGTAGGCCTACACTTCTTTAATTTATCTGTTGTTGAGACACACAGAGAGAAGTCTGTGTCTGTTTTTTTGTGTGTGTGTGATGTGTTGTATGTTTATTTTCATGTCTACAGTCTGTTTAGATACAAAAACATGATCACATTTGCCAATCTCTGTGTTTTATTGTGAAAAATTGGTTATATTTTAAATATAAATGGAATTTTCTTACGTGTCTTGATGTAACTTCCTGCCAGAATTGATGCGGATCGCTCACAGCTTGCGCATACCTAAAACAATCCCGAAACTATCTGCTGCACGGCGCCAACCTTCCGCTGGTGGTTCTGGTGCAAACTACACCATAGGTTAAGAAGGGCGCAGAATGGAAGCGACTTCCATTCCGCAACGCTTTGCGGCACTTCCGTATCCAGTGTAAACCAGGCGTAGAAACGGGAGCCAGTGCCTCCCTGTTTGACACTCAGCATTAAGGGTCTGGATTGGGGGGTTCAACCACCAAATGGCTGTGTCTGCAGCTCACCGCTCCCCCAGGGCAGGGGGCCATCCTGGGGCCCGTTTCAAGAAGCAGGTTTCCTTGAAACTCTGAGTTCATGAACTTCAAATTCAGGAAAGTTTTCGGTTTCAGAAACGGAGATAACTTAAACCCGTGAAAGTGGGTGAAACCAAATCCGTTTCAAGAAGCGGGTTAAGCTGAACTCAGAATCAATCACTATGGCAACTGACTCTGTGAACGTAACCTGGTCTGGAGCAGGTTTCCTTCAGAAAACTCAGAGTTCCTGCAGTCTTCACCCCTTCTTCAAGTGAAGGATGTTCAAATAGAACTTCCTCATTTACATTTAGAGAACATTCACATTAGAGACGTCGCATTTCCACCACGCAGAAACCAAAACATCACGTCCATTCATAGAGGATCATGTAGAGAGGAGGCAGGATTGATCCAGAGGGAATGTTATTTATGCAGTGGCGGGCCGTGCATTTCACACCTAGGCCTTCAGTAGTGCTCCGGCCATGTCCACACGTAGCCGGGTATTTCTACAAACGCATATCTGCTGACCTCCGTTTTAAAAAAAGTGTTGCGTCCACACGTGATCGTTTTAAAAATAATTCCATCCACACGTCCCCGCATACTTGCGCTCTTAGACTCGGTTATGAGCTTGTCAGAACAGTAGTTGACAGTGGAAAATTAGAATTTCGATAATAAATCCTCCTAATGGAAACACCACAATTTCGAAAAAACCTGCATTTTTCGAAAAAAAGTTTATGCGCTTACAGTAGGTGGTATTTGGGGCGTATCGAAACTG
Organism: Oryzias melastigma; assembly: GCF_002922805.2. Classification (NCBI taxonomy): domain Eukaryota; kingdom Metazoa; phylum Chordata; class Actinopteri; order Beloniformes; family Adrianichthyidae; genus Oryzias; species Oryzias melastigma. Next base: position 7,252,926 of record NC_050516.1, on the reverse strand, counting down.
ACATTTTTCGCAAAACTGCTTTGGAAACACTTTTTTCGAAATAGATGCGCCTCTTTGTGTGTCTGTGAACAGCTTCATCTGCAGCTGCACTTCTGCAGCTTGGAGCCTGAAGATGCTGAAGTCTCGTTTGAGGAAAAGCGCGAGAGCAGGGACAGAAACTTAAATGCATCTCGTCGTGTTTTTAAACAGAAAAAGGTCCAGCAGCTTACTTGCTGGAATGGTTATTTTAAAAAAAACCCGCTGAACAGGTTTCTCACGCTCACCTGAGACTGTCAATAGACTCTGCGCTGCACGCACTCTCCAGACAGAGCTGTGACGTCACAGCAATGCTCCTTTTTTAGTGAATCAAATAAAAAAAATACTTGTTCTCATTCATCGTCGTGTTTTTAATGACATATCGCGTGAGTTGGTTTGTGCTTTATCGCAAAATGATGATTTAATGGAAACAGTGTCATTTCCAATCATTGTTTTTTTCAAAATTCCTAGAATTTAGATAAAGCTTTGCGCAAATGTGTAATGGAAACGCAGCTAGTACTGACGTGTATGCATTAATTGTCGCAAAAAGTGACGTTTAAAAACGCAAATCACCGGTTATTCATGTCCACACGCAGACGCAGAACCGGAGTTTTCCAAAATCTTCACTTTAGCTGGAGTTTTCCAAAACCACCGTTTTCAGTGACTGAAACCTCCGGTTTCGTGTGGACGATAGGCCGAAACGTATAGAAATATATTCGTTTTAGCAGATACCCGGGTACGTGTGGACAATGGAGGATGCCAACCCTCAATAACTATTTTATGGCAATAAAACTTCTACTGCAGGTACAGCTGCCACACACACACCAAAAGCATAAAAAATAACCTGATAAAATTTCAATATTATGTAGGGAGATAGTAAAATTTTACTCACCAAAAATCCTGATTATTTAAACACAAAATCCATCCTTTCTTTCCTCAAGATTTCAATCACTCTGTCGTGCAGAATCCGTGTGTTTCTCAGATGGAAAGTGTTCCGTGGCTGTGATAAGCTGGAAAAGGCTGCATGCGGGAAATGTTCTGGTATTCCTGAAGCCTCTTGTGGTCCAGGAGGGAGACAAACATCAGTTTTTGTGATCTTGAAATCTGGTCTGTGTCTGGAAAATAATATTGTCGGTAGTGCGCGCGAGGATTTTGCGCTGCACCTCTTCGTGAGCTCGGAGCGCCCGTGGTGCGTTCAGGGGCCTCGTAGATTTCCTCGTATCAGCTTCACTCCCGCTCAACGGAGTCACGGAACTCCTTTACCCGTGCCAGACAAAACTGTGCCACAACTTTACCCAGACATTCATTTTCCACCAAAAATCAGACGATGAGACGCTTTCCACTGGTAACATCTTCAAACCTGACACGCCGCTCCTCGGCACCTGTGTCCGTCACATAACGCAGAACCAGAGCGAGCTGCGAGCTATCCAATCAAGGCTCGTGAAAATGATGACGTTTCCGTGCGCCTGCTAGCTGGCCTTGGTGTCGCCTACTCCAGATCTGATTGGTTGAAGCAACAGTTTGGTTGACAATTATTTTATGCTACAGGGCCCGCAGAACTGATTGTGAAGGCCTCCGGGCAGATTTCTTTGACCCTAGCAACAAATGGTGCTGCAATGTGATTGGTTAATGCTTAAATAGGAAAATACACGTCTGGAAGCAGCGCAACCAGGGAGACAGCAATGAAAGGACGAAGACAGAGCATTTGGAATTATAGAATACGTATTCACGGAAATAAATAATAATTAATATCAGTCTGTGATTCAGATATTTTTAGGCCAGCAGAGAAGGCCTTGCAGGCCCTGACGGCCCGCCACTGTATTTATGTCAGGAGAGGATTCTGAGGACACGAGTCGATTGACTGGCATTTCCCAATTTATTTTTATTTGAGCGATACAGTTTTTTTCAGGGTCTCTTTATTAATAATACAGAGTTTTCTTTTCTTCGAATAAAACCCTTAACGACGGAAATTTTTAAACCACAAACACTGCAGATGCCTCTCATCTACCGTGGTGCAGGGGCCAGACCAAATATTTGAAGACACACCTGCCTTTCATTAGAGAAGGTGGAATTTGAGTCCCGGCAACAGAGAAGTTTTATTAAGCAAAAAAAAAAAAAAAAAAAAACTTTTCAGTGATTGATATTTAACTAACTGCAGATATTTTGTCTCTATTTCTGCAGCTGTGTTGATCTTCTTGATGAAAATGTGCTCGTAGTCGCATATGCTTGTAGGAACTCATCAATTTCTGTCACTGTAAAGTATGAAGCTCTAAAGGTGTTTGTTCCCGTTGCCATGGTGAATGGTGCTGTCTTTGCTCCATTGATCAGGGCTTTTTATGGTCGCAACGCTCACACCTGATTCTGGTTCCAACAACTTCAAGTCGATTGAACCACCTTTTTTTAGCTGTTCCGAAACCGTAAAATTCTAAGTTTGCAAATTTTGAGTCAGGGAACTCTAAGTTCAGGTTTGAACTCTAAATTTGTTAAACCTAAACGCGATCTTTATAAATGTAGTAAATTGTAGTAAAATATGATCATTTAATCATCTGGGGAATCTGTATTTTTGCTCTGAAATGCAGATTAATGTAGGATTTTAAGTTTACAAACTAAAACAAAGAGCCGCGGTACTGCCGACGGAAGTAAACACATCTTCGTGACGGTGAAGCTTTTCAAAGTAAAACTAGAGAGAGCTTTTTTCTGTTCAGAAACTGAGACTGAAGTTCTGTTCACAGACATAACTTCTGAAAAAATGAATTAGCTTTAACATCGGAGCTTTAGCTTCAGTGTTTACATTTACATTTTTTTGGTTATGGTAACTCTTCAACATTCGATGCAATTAACGAAACTCCAGCTGATTCTGAAGAAACACTCCCTCGCGCTGCTGAAGGGTGGATGTAATCAACGTGAATCAGCTGAATCTGCTGCGAAAAAAATACTTTTTATACGAGCTCTGCACCAATATGTGATGCCTAGAACGTAAAATATTGGAGAACTTTGAGGACAGAAAACTGTGGAGAAGTTTTCCAGTTAAATGATAAATAAATTGTGAACAGCAGTGATTTTTATCCTTTTATGTTGTTTTACTGCTGAACCAGAAGATTAACAAAAAATAGATTGAAATGACAAACAAAATTTCTTTCTATCTGAATCTTTGTGTTTTTTTTAAATCAGTTTTGTTGATTCTGATCTCCTGTTCTAAATGAAGATATAAATGATGATTTAATACAAATAATTTAATTTTTTATCCATCCAGTAAATAGACATACACATAGTAATAAACATTATAATAAAAAGTAAGAATTGTGGTTCGATTCGTGAATCGTTGCTCTTGATTCGTGAATCGGATCGGATCGCCACCTAAGCAATGATCCACAGCGCTAATTAGCACGATAATTCCTGCAGAGCAAGCCACTTTTCTCCTTCAGAATCTGCTGGAATTATTGTGTTAACAGTTGAAAAGTTACAGTAAATCAAAGAACATAAACACTGGAGCACCTGTGGTATTTGGAACCAGCCGTCTGCTTGTACTGTAACAGTTTATTTTAAGAAATCTTAAATTCTTCTTGATTTCTTTCGCTCCTTACAAGGACAAACATTCTGTTTTATATTCTTTAACTTGCTTTGAGAAAGACATTTTGTCCAGGGCAGACTGTTTTAAAAAACTGAAAATGATCAACACCCTCCACATTTTAGCAAGATTAAAATAATTAAAGGATGGCTTTAATAGGAGTGAGGTCTTGGTTTACAGATATGATAACGTGGCTGCTAAAGGTGACTTTACAAGCCAATTACTTTGAAGGATCTTTATCAGGTGTTTTAGAAAAGTAAACACTAAACTACCCTTCTGTGACTGGGAACAAGATAAATATCTCCCACAATCCTTTGCAGTTGCATCAAGTAACATCCAGCGATTGAGATTGCAGCCTCCCAACATACAGTGAGATAACATGAGAAAAGTACATCAGCATTTTGAAGAACATCCACAGCCCTGCAGGCCTCACTCGTCTCTGCAGAGGTTGATTCAACATTAAGGAAACAAAATAGCTGAGAGCAACTTTTCTGCTTTAATGTATATACAAGGAAAGCCTTTGACATGAAATGCCCTGCGACAACGGAACATGCTTTTGTTTGTTTCTGGTTGTTTGGGTGACTGAGGAGAGGCAGGGAGTGGGAGATGAGAGTGGAACCTCCACGCTCATAATAAATAATGATTTCCAGTGGGCTGCCATCCTCCGCGCTCCATCATTATTACGATATTTGGTCACGGCACATCAAACACTTCCTGGCTTATAAATTATAAGGATAATTAATAGAAAGTACTTGTCAGAGAGCAGCAGGAATTTGACGTCCACCGCCTTTTGGCCCTGAGACACAATGTGGTAAATATTTATCACTCGGTACCTTTAATTAGCCGGCTTGACATGCACTTTGTGGTTTGAATACTCAATGAAAGTGTCAAGGTAAAGAGTGCATTAAGGGCATTAACTGGGGTCTGTGGCTTAACGTGGTGATCATCGTTCAACCTGCAGACTGTCAGTTTGATTCTGGGCTAACATCTGGACTTTTGTTTGTCCATTTTAGTTTGGAGTAATTCACAGAAATGATGAACAAGTAGACTATTGTTAGTTATCCGTTTATTGGATCACAAAAAACAATATTTTTTGTGAAAAATGATTATACTGTAATAACACAAAATCTCACCAAATGTTTGTCTGGTTTTTACTTTAAATGCCTTAATACATTCAATATAGAAAAATAATTACTGACTTCTGAGTAAGATGTATGACTTCTTTAAAGACGAGTCATGAAAGTTATTTGAGCTTCAAAATAACTTATTTTTAAGCAAAAATCTCCAACAAAACAAGTTGGGTTTTCTATGCTTTATGTAATATATTTAAGTAGAAGTTTCATTTGTGACAGTGAGTGGTTTTATTTTAAGAAACAGGCTCCAGTGGCTCATGACGCAGTACAGATGCATTTAACAACAGCAGGACTGAAGCTTGAAAGTAAACAAACATTTTTGAGACATAATAATCATGTAGCTTACAGAACAATTCTAGTGTGACTTGAACGTCCCACTCCATCAATAGTTTTTGCTATTGAAAATTCGCTTCTGGGTTGGGGGCGGGACTATTGGGGCAGAAGTAACCCTACGTGGATTTCCCAGCATTCATTTGTTTTCTCTCTCCTCCACTAGCTTATAGCGCCTCACAACCACAAGCTGACATTCATGTTATCCAGCCACACAGTTTTGAGCCAGACGCCAGTTCAGACGAGGAAAAGGAAGACCTTCATGGATCTATTTATCTGCAAGTGGAGGATTTAGAATTGGAGCAGAGCAGGAAACTTTGGCCCCACCCATGGTAGTTTCTGGATCACAAACCTCATTTTTTAAAATCTCAGGTTTTCATCGGATCTAACACAATTTAAACATATAAAGCCTCAGAAACGCAGCTTTAACCTTAAATCCTTTTAAACATACCCTCCATTATGAGAAAAATGCTACAAGAACATGTTAAAACGACCAAAAACCTGATTTTTATAGGACTGGGTCTTTAATATTACTAGTAATAAATGTGACGAAGACGCGGAGTCATTTGGATCCATAAGCCAAGCAGGTACGATTTAATGAAACACCCAAAAACAGACGGGCAAAAACAGAGACGTGGTCAAAATCCAGGCAGAGGTCAACAAACGAGTAGACAAACGTGTAAACAAAATCGCTCAGAAAAGCAATACTTCGCAGAGAATGAGGTAAAAATGCAAGATATAAATATGGTGAGAGTGATGAAGGTGATTGGATACAGCTGGTGAAAAGGAGCAACAGAGGGACTCAGTGTTCTGGAGAGGGCTTCCTTTGGTGGTTGGAAGGGGAACTGGAAGTTCAAGTCCTGACTATAAAGATAGTTGGACTGTTGTAGTTACTGAAATAGGATATATTTGGGGAAAAAGGTAGAGATATATCGATTTGTTTTTCTGCAATACAACTTATTTTAAGACATATTTTCAATTACCAGAACAATAGATATAAATATGAATGTTTCAGCCAATTTCAGCATTTAATTTTGACTTAAACTATTCTGATACATTTTTGAGCCTCTACTTTTTTTTATATAATTTACACTATGAATTTATTTTTAGAACTGTTTTTTTGAAGCTTGATGTATTTTTTTTATTACAACAACAGCTAACCTATGATTTGTCAGTGTTGTAACAAAAATGGTCTTACTTTATGAATTTAATCCTAGTTACTAAGACATGTTGTCTCTAAGATTACTTTGCTATTGAAAACCTTTCTTAATGAAATTATTTTTCTTTTAAGACAAAAAATATGATATTTTTTCTCTTGAAACAAGAGTCTTTTTGCTTTCGTAAGATTCAGTTTTATGCAGTGTGGGGCTTAAAAGTGATGGACGTTATAGATTTTAAAAAGAAAAATCTTTCAAAGTTAAATTGTGCTACTTTCATTGGCAGATTTCTTTTCTGTTTTAACAATAATAAACACTTTTGAACATGTTTTGGGATGTACATTTACTCCGGTGTATCTGGTCAGTCTTTTTATTTCCGCTTCTATTAAGATTCAGATTTCTCAGCGGCTGACCTGTCCACCAAACACAGCATCTCTCCGTCAGTGACAGCTGGGATAGGCTCCACCGCCCCCGTGACCCTGAACTTAATGAAATATTTATGGAATATAGATGGGTTGTCATTTGTGGATGAATAAAGCTTATATATGTAAAGTGATGAATAATTCTTTTTGTTACTTTCGGGCTCCAGATCAATATCAAAAGGCATCAGATATGATGTTTCCGTTTAAAGCAGAGGAGATGTGGGGAGCTCTGCTTGTGTCTCACTGTAAAACAGGGGATAATGCAGCACTGTGGAGATTAATCTGCTTCAGCTAAGGGCAGAGATTAAGGCCATCCGTGAAAGTGGGACAACGTGGCATCAGTGTTTGGATAAATGGAACCCACTTTCAGCAGCTTGAACAGCGCCACTCTGCGTATTTCGTCCAGAAGAAACGCCGTCTTGACATGTTGACTCGCGCTAAAGCTTCATTTACCATGTTGTTGCAGCTGCTGGTGTTCAGTGCTTCCCGGCAGAGGCAGCAGAGAACTGGAACATCACCGCTTCTCCCAGTGTCTGCTGTTTAGCTTTAGCACGATGCTCCTTTCAGATGCTCATAAAAAGATTTTAAATTCCAGTTAATTTTGCAGTCAGAATCATAAACATGACGTGCTTCTTCAGAGTGGGTAATGACTGCACAGCTAGCTGATAATTTGTGCATAGCAAACATGTAACAGAGGAAGCAGGCCTTCATTACACCCTCACACATGAAGCTGCAGCCTTCGCATCCGCTCTGCAGCACCAGACCTGGAAACCAACAGCTTGATTACAGAGCTCTCTGAGGTTAAATCCCTACCAACTGTCATTAGGAGAGCCGAGCTGCATTCCAAACAATGCAACTGACACATTTATTAGCTCTTGCCGACAAATTGGAACCGGATGTGGCTTCGAGCGTTACGGAGACACCTCCTTAATCTCATACTCTGGTTCAACGCGAGTGACCCAGGACACGCCTCACTGCCTCTGATATAGTCAGAGCAGCATCAGGCCATTCCTCATCATTTAGAAAAATGTGAGATAATTAAGATTATTGCGGCAGCAGTTTCAGAATAAACATTAACAAGAAATACACAGCAAGAACTGACTCTTAAGAAAGTAAAGTCCTTTGTTTAAAAGGAAAAATGTCTTTTTTTCTGTCTTGCAAGAAATATTCTAAGAAGGAAAGTTATTCAATAGCTAAATAATCTTGGTTTGAGAAAATGTGTCTTAGTGACTAGAACTATTTTCTTAAACTAAAACCATCCATCCATCCATTTTCTTAACCGCTCCGTCCCTTTCGGGGTGGTGGGGTGCCGGAGCCTAACCCGGCTACTGATGGGCGAAGGTGGGGTTCACCCTGGACAGGTCTCCAGTCTGTCTCAGGGCCTCAATCACACACATTCACTCTCACATTCACACCTAGGGGCAATTTAGAGTCACCAATGAACCTATGAAGCATGTTTTTGGACGGTGGGAGGAAGCCGGAGTCCCCGGTGAAAACCCACGCATGCACGGGGAGAACATGCAAACTCCACACAGAAAGGTCCCAGCCGGGATTCGAACCGGGGCCTTCTCGCTGTGAGGCAAGAGCGCTAACCACCGCGCCACCGTGCAGCCCTTAAACTAAAACCATTAACATGAATTATCATGTTAACGATTGAAAAGTTAAAGTACAAGCGTCACAGACGACGCCTCTGGTGTTAAAAGGTGAACTCACTTTACTTTGTTTTTGCGTTGTAGAACCTAGCACCATCATGCAGTCAGAAATTTCAAAATGAAAATATCCAATCCAGTCCAGCTTTATTTATAACAGACTTCAACAACATTCGAAAGCCCAAAATAAATTTGACATAAATGAAAATGAAGATAGTAGGATTTATTATGATTCTGGGGAAGAGATTTTAAGAAAGAAACATCAAGACTTCTTTAAAATTACAAGCAGTTCAGGGCCTTGATGTGTTTTGACTTTATTATTTAAATGTTTCCTTATGATTCCTGTTAGATGAGCGTCCGTCACGTTCAAGCTGCTGGAACTTCCCCCTCTCTGTTCCAGAGGCATTTCAGGAGCTGAGAAATCCTTCAAGATGGCACGCTAAGATCGATTTCCTGGTCAAAGGCAGAGAAATGAGAGAAATGGAGATTTAGGATGGCCTTTACTCTCTGAGTGAGTAATGTGCCAGAACCTACAGTACAAACAAACTCCCAGAGAAGTCAGTGGCAGCAGTTCAGAGCCCAGACGGTTTGAAAAGAATCCTTTCCAAAACATGAGATGGGAGATCGAAGCTCTGAATTCAGGACTTTTTCTCTCAAGATGATCCTTCTGCTGAAACTTTCCAACAGTTCAGGTGAGAACTTCATAACCCGCAGAAGTGTGAGAAAATTATTCTGCACTTTAAACAAACAAGAAAAATTGACGCTTCATAGTAAAGTCTCAGTCATCTCTGATCTAATCAGTTCCTTTGCTAATCACCTAAATCATTTACATTGACATACGATTCCCCCCCAGTATACTTTATGTTTAAAGTCCTCCTCTGATGAAGATCCTGTTTTTTAGAGTTTTTAACATGTCTGTGTGTCATTTTTCTTCTGAAAGAGAACAAATGTAAATAGAAATCATTTTGTTTTTGCATTTCCAAGTATTTCTCCTTTTAAATCAATCAAACTGTCTTGGACAGACTCTGTTTGAATGAATGATCTTCTTTCCATCAACAGCTCTGCTGCACATGCACTAAACCCTCATCTGTTCCTAGTGTCTAGTTCAGGTTCTGGAGAAGAGAAGATGGTATCTTCACATTGACTGCAGTCAAATGAGCCGCCGTTCACATTTCTGTGGTCAAATCAGCATCACTGGATTTTTGGTGTGAGTTTCATCCAATACTTACGGTAGCAGGACTGAGAACGCTGGAAAATCTCCACCAGACTCCACGGAGCTTCTTGATGTGACCACGGAAATGTGAACGGCGGCTCATTTGACCGCAGTTGGAAAGGATTGTAAATCAATGAAAGAGCATTTTGATGTTAGCTTTCATTATTTATCAAGAACTCTGAGAAACCAATGATTGAATGTATTGATCACAGTCAATAAACATTGGAGAATTAGCTAAAAGAGTCTTTGGTGAACTGGAAGGAGAAAGAATCAGGATTTTGGAGGAAGTTCTGTCCATGAAGATCTTCACTTCCTCGTCCAGCTGACATCCGGATCAGAACCATACGGCTGGACATTACCCAGACTGATGGACATCTTTATGTAGCAGTGGTGAAGATTTATGCTAGAGAGACACAGAGCTATTATAATCAGACAGCGGGAGATCAGGGGCGGGGCTGCTCAGCTCAGCTCCAAAAGTCACGCCCCCTCAGAGGAGATTTTGGAAATAGAGGCTTCAGATCCACATGAAAACTGTTTTTTTTTAAGATATTTAGGCTGCTTTGGAGTTCTTCATAGTGAGGAATCAACAGAATAATACACTTAAAAGCTCAAAAAGTTGTTTTTTCATGGTATGGACCCTTTAAGGGAAGTAAAAGATACACCTGCGCTCCCCTTAAGATGCCGCCATTCCTCTCTATGACCCTCTATGGACCCCAACAACCCAAACACCTGCAGCCTCCATACAGGTCCATCTGACTAAGGCTTATGTAACACATTGAAGAAAAAGACCTTTTTTTTAATTTTGTTAATACACACAATACACACGCAAGGCAAATAATAAAGATGAGGCCATGTCTTCATGATTGGTTGCATGACCTTTAAAATAAACCTTATAAATGACTGAATGTTAGAGCTTTTACTGTCACATTTGACCACCTCACCTGAAATCTAAAGAACTTGCTGACCTTTAAATGCTGCAGATGTGATCAGTAACATCTCACTGGTTTCTTGTAGCCATCCCATCAGTGAGAAAGTTTTAAAATGGTAAATACATAGCGCTCTTACAGGGCCCCAAAGTGCTTAACAGTCACATTCCCACACCGATGGCGGCTCCGCTGCTGAACACTGAAGCCGATCTGTAACCACAAGCAGCAAATCACGGATTTGCAGGACTGAGACGTCCTGCAAATCCGTGATCTTTCAACTAGAGGTTGACCGCTCTACCTTTGCACCACAGCCACTTATAAAGTTTGAACACAACTACCGACATCTCACCGTCTTAGAGGATCTCCAATAAGACATTTTCTTCTCACCTGTCCTCACAGTCAACAAAAGGACATGAAGCAGAGAATGATTGTGAGTAATAATCTTTCATTTGAAAATGAAATACCTCTCATCAGATTTTTTTGCACCTTTGTGATGATGTAACACATAAACTATCATCTAATCCATGGCACCACCACCACATCAACATATCAGTACTTCAGCACTAAATGCTTTGTTTCCTCTTTTCTGAAAATGTCCGTTTGTTGTTTCCAGTCACATTAACAGAAGATTATTTGTGATTTCTTAAAACAAAGTGTTGCCATCTGACTAAAGTACCTCCCAGACCTGTCAGGTCATTACAGTCGCTCCGATCAATTCCAGCTAAAACAGTTTGTCTTTTGTGATGCTTCTGGTTCAATGAACACACAGTGACGATCGGCTTCACTAACAAGTTCCTGCAGCTATCAGCGTAATTAATGATTTTAGTAATTTGTAAATTGTGTTGCTGATTTCTTGTTGATTACAACCATTACTGCTCGCTGTGAATAAAATGGCTCATTGGGGGAAAACATGGCATTCTTCGACCTCGACTCGACTGATGGTGAACCTGTCATCACTAAACCATGTGAGGGAGGCTTTTCTCTTAACCCAAACCTCCTTTTTTTGTTTCTAAAAGGGATGGTGATTTTGTTGTTACTGTTTTTGCTTACACAAGACAGTTTGAAAATGAAATTGGTAAACATGTGAAGTGGTATTAGTGTGGGCAGTATCACGACACACTACCTAACAATAGCACTTTCTGTTCTTTGGACCGTGTAGCCTTTCACTCACTCCTCAGTTTTCTCCAAAAGCATTTTAAGTTTGAAGAAAGTTCTAAAATTAGGGTGTGTCATGGTGCACCTGTGCTCCTACTTCGCCTCCTAATTGGACCCAGCTGTCGGCACTCATCACCTCTGCACCAGCCTACATAAGAGGAGCCTTCCCCAGCATTCTTCGCCAGTTCGTTACCTTACCCGGTGCAGTACCCTGGCCTCTCATGTTTCGTAAGCTTACGCCTTCCTTGAGTCTTTCAACGCCTTACCATATGTTGCACACTCTTGAATGATGCTCATTAAGACGTGCATGAGTTTTCAGAACTTTCTTTAATTTTTCTTGAACTTACAGCTCGGGACTCGTGACTTTCGCCATTACACATGCGCCTTCAGTCATCTCAACTCTCGCTCTCTCTCGCGCTAACACATAAAAAAACATCTAATTTCAGGACCCCTTCGCTGTCCACACATTGCCTGAAAGTAAAATCCCTACGTTTTACACTGAAATAACATTAGGTCACACGTGATCATCAGTGGTCCCCCACACTCTCCCCTCCAAAACAAATGTCGTCCTGACATAGTAGAATCTTGGTGAACTTCAATCTTTAGATAGTCCAAGGTATTTTCAGGAAGTCAGTCTTTTGAGACACGTTGAGCAGGCACACTCAGGAACATGGTATGCATCTTCCTCTTCACACCACATTCCAAAAGGAAGATATTCCTGGCCAGGCAATATCTGAAATAATACTCTGCTTATTCTGCAGGCGATGTGTCTCAGACTAAAAAGTGTGAACCTACATTTACCTTTCACTAATTACTCGAACCAACATGTATTACCATAAGCTTTACTTCTACCATAGTACTCCTGCATGTGATTTTGGTCTCAGCTCTACAGATCCACTCTAATCCTAAACCAAAAATAATAATCAGTTCTAACTAACTTAAACAGTTTTGTGTTTAACTGAACATAACACAATGAACAATGTTTTTTCTTTTAACCAAAACAAATATTACTTTGGTCTAGAAACAAAACTTGGCTGACCTAGTCTGTGATAAGTGAGTGTCTTAGGTGGATTTCTTTGTCTGAAAGGATGTAGCCTTGCAGCAGATGACTGCTGTACAGGGTGGCCCTCTTCTTCATCAGATGATTCCGCTGCTTCAGCTCCCCTTTCATCTGCTTCATCTGAGGATGCTGTTGCCCCCGCTTCATTGTCACCAGCTCCATCAGCCAATGACTCCTGTTCAGCCGCTGCTTCCATTGCTGTGCTGCATGGACCTTGATCTTTGTCAGCTGATTCTGGTTCGATCTCCTCTTCTCTTCCTCTTGGTTGATGTTCAACCTGTTCAGCCGGCTCCGTCTGATGTGTGATAATGGCTCTCCAGGTGCTCTCATCTTCCGAATCATTGTGAGTGTCTTCTCTCTTTGCAGCTTCCTTTCTCCTTTTGACTTTGTTTTGCTTCCTATTTTCTGTCTGTACTGTCTTATCAGGTTCTTTCTCAAGAGGTAAGAAGTCACATGGCAATAACAGATTCCTATGCAGCACTCTTGTCTTCCCTGAGCCTTTTTCAGGATGCACTGCATAGACAGGACTGTCATTGTGCTTTCTTTCTGTAACCACATAGACATCTTCTTCCCAGTAAGACCTAAGCTTTCCAGGCCCACCTCTGTCTCTGAAGTTCCGTACCAGCACTCTACATCCTGGCTGCAGTTCTGCTCCATGACTCTTTTTGTCATATGTTACTTTGGCCCTTTTTTGTTCTTTCTGCACAGTCTCTGTTGCCAACTTGTAGGCCTCTTGCATCCGTTTCCTCCACTTTCGTGCATATTCACTGTGGGAAGTGCTCTGATCACCAGGAGTCAGCCCGAACATGATGTCTACAGGTAATCTAGGATTTCTACCGAATAGGAGATAGTACGGAGCAAAGCCTGTTGCTTCACTTCGCGTACAATTGTAGGCATGGACAACTTTGGCTAATGAGCTCTTCCAATCTGACTTGGCTTGTTCTGTTAAGTTTCGCAGCATGGACAGTAGCGTCCTGTTAAATCTTTCCGCTTGACCGTTTCCTGCTGCATGATATGGTGTCGTGCGAGAGCCTTGTACTCCACTGTACTTTTCAAGCTCAGAGAACAGTTTGTTGTCAAACTCTTTGCCTTGGTCGTGGTGCAATTTCGTTGGAAATCCAAACTTTAGAGCAAAATCTCCGAAGATCTTCTCAGCAGCTGTTTTTGCTGATTTGTTGGTGCATGCATACGCCTGAGCGAAACGAGTAAAATGATCAATGACCACCAAGATATACTCGTAACCTCCTTTGCAACTCTCCAAGTGCAAATAGTCAATCGACACCATCTCAAACGGGTATGTAGTGACGATGTTGACAAGCGGAGCTCTTGTCGGCTTGTTTGGTCGTTTTCGTTTTAGGCAGCTATAGACCTTTGTCACGTAGTGATCTATGTCTCTTTTCATAAAAGGCCAGTAGAACCTGTCACGGATTAATCCAAGTGTTCTTTCTACCCCCAAGTGTCCCATCTCTTCATGTAATTCTTTGAGAACAACCTGATGGAATTCTGTAGGTAGCACTAGTTGAACTTTTGTGGCTGATTTTCTGTACAGGATGCCTTCTTTATCAACAAACAACTTTTTCTTTTCTCGTGTTAACACAGAGATGTCATCCCGCCAGTTTCTCTTGCTAAAATGTGGCCACTGTCCTTTCATAACAAAGTTTTTTACTTTGCCAATCACTGGGTCTTTCTCTTGTGCTCGTTTGATGGTTTCTAGTGGAATTTCTGCCACCGATCTCAAGGTTTCCTCAGACTCTCCATCAGTACATGCTGTCCTGATTGTTGCTGAACACAGCCATGGTTCCCACTCTTCTGATTTTATTTGCACAGCCTGCGTAATTGATGTTATTATCTCTGGTTCCATTTCTTGTGAGCAGGTGAGCATGTACTTTTCCATGTCCAGTGGCATCCTTGAGAGGCCATCAGCATCTCCATTAACTTTTCCAGGCCGATACTTTATTGAAAAGCTAAAGTCGGCCATCTCTGCAATCCATCTGTGTGTGGTAGCGTTTAACTTTGCTGTGGTTAACACGTAAGTTAAAGGGTTGTTGTCAGTATATACAGTAAATGATGGTGCATAGTAAAGATACTCCCTAAATCTGTCACAAATCGCCCATTTCATTGCTAGAAATTCTAACTTTCCAGAATGCAAGTTGTAATTTTTCTCTGGAGCAGTTAGCGTTCTTGATCCATAGCCGATGACGACCAGTTTTCCCTGCTGCCTCTGGTACAATACTGCACCAAGGCCTTCCTGAGAGGCGTCACAGTGCAATATGAATGGTTTCTCAAAATCTGGGTATCCTAGCAAAGGGGGGCAAACCAGATACTCAATCAGTTCACATAGAACCTCTTGGTGCTGTTTGGACCAGTTGATTGGTGCGCTCGATAACAACTGATTTGTTTTGTTTTGTTTCCCCTTTCGCTGACTTGAGATCACTCTTTTGACTTCACTGGATGTTTTCTTGTCAACCGTTATCAGACTATACAGTGGCTTTGCAATGCGTGAGAAGTTTGGAATGTAGGGTCGATAGTATGACAGAAAACCCAGCATTTTTCTCAGATCACCCACTGTCTTTGGCTCTCGGTCTTTGAGTGCTAGTACAGGTGCTATTTCAGCTGGATCCATGCAGTAGCCATCTTTGGTTACGATCTTTCCCAGAAACTTCACCTGATCTCTGAACACTTCACATTTGGTTGGCTTTAGTTTAACACCATGTGCCTGATAGCGACGCAGCACATCTCTCACTTCATTCAGATGATCTTCAAATGATTTGCTATGAACCAGATTATCATCTAGATATGGCTGGCATGATTCATCCCTTAGTCCTAAAAGACATTCTTCCATACTGCGCTGGAACTCTGCTGGTGCTGAAGATAGACCAAAGGGGATCCTAACCCACTCATATAGTCCCCAGGGTGTAATAAAGGCTGTGAGTGGTCGGCTATTCTCCTCAAGGAAGCCCTGATGGTATGCCTTTCCTTGGTCTAAAACTGAGAACCATGCACTTCCACTCAAGTTGTTTAGAATGTCCTGCACCCGAGGAATGGGATGACGGTCAGGTATCAGCTTCTGGTTCAGCTCACGATAGTCCACGCACAGACGCAAGCCTCCGTCCTTTTTACGAACACAGACAATGGGTGATGAATAGGGAGATCTAGATTTCTGGATCCATCCTCTATTCAATAGGTCCTCCAAATACTCTTTCACCTCTTTTAGAAGTGGCTTCGGTATTGAAGTGTATGTGCGCCGCACTGGTGTTGTGTCCTTCAGCCTGATCTTTAACTGCAAGGAGGGTATACATCCTACGTCATTGTCATCTTTGGAGAATGCATTACACTCTTCTCGAAGCATTAGTTTTACTTTTTCTTGCTGGTCTGAGGTCAAGTGGTCAACTGTAACCGGAGGGTCCCACGAGTCATGTTTGTCTACCTTTGGTTGTCTCTGCTCGTTTGCTGCACTTTCAGGGATGTCCGTATCACCCTCTTTCTTTTTGCTGGTTGTTTTTATGGTATTTTCACTTGAGCAGACTGGTCTTGCAGCAACTGGGTAAACTGCTTTCACTTGCTGCAGCCGTCCTAGCACTGTGCGGGGCATGAGCGTAATGTCACGACTACTGTTGTTAGCTACAGGAATCGTCATTTTAGAATGATTTCCTCTCTGCAAAATAACAACGGTCTCATTTATGCTCAGACCCTCAGGCCAATTACAAGTGTTCTCTGGCTCAAAAAGCACTTCCTGTTTTGATGGAAGTGGATCTGTCCTCACACCACACCTAATCTCTTTGGTCTGACCTGCAGGAATGGTGGTTTTTAAACGTCCAACCTTGACCACGCCCTCTCTGTCATTTTTATCATCATTTTTCACAATCTGAATCAGCATTGTTGCCTGTTTGCAGGTAATTGAGAATGCTTCCCCAACGACTCTGGTTGTCACTTCTGGTTGTTGCTCCATTCCATTCTTAATCAGCAGCTCAATCACATTGTAGCCTATAATTGGAGGTTCTGCAACTCCAGGCTCACTAGAAACTAGAACTGGAACAAATAACTCTATTTGTGGTTGAGTCTCAGCTTTTAGTCTGAACTTTAACTCTACCCAGCCTGCAAATGGTATGGGCGTCTGGTTTGCTGCTGTTCCAACAAGGGTCTCACCTGGCCCTAGGAGCTCTTCTGTATCACGTAACCTGACATGTGGAAGAAAAGACTTTCTCCAGCTTTCATTAATGATGGTGACTTGGGAGCCTGTATCCCACAAAGCCTGCGTTAGCACACCTTCAAAGAAACACTCCACCATGCACTTTCTTCCAACAAGAGCCTTCAGCTTTGCCTGATTTCTTAAAGACAAATGGCTAGCATAGGTTGTACCTACAGTTTCTTCCGGTTTTCTTTCCTTATCCAACTGTGCTTCGAGCTGTCTAATCCGATCAAAAAGTAACTCCTGTACCTTACTGTCAACTTCCGGTTGGTTTGGGGAAACTGCAGTCTGAACATTTACTTTTATCCTGTCTGGTTTCCCTGCAGCTCCTCTGCAGCCTCTAGAGAAATGCCCTGACTGCCCACATTTAAAGCAGTGTTCACATTGGTCAGCAATGCCTTGTTCTCTGCACATCCGGCATCCTCTCCTAGCCCCCGTTCTTACTCTTTGTACTGGCTGAGGGTTAGCTAGACTTCTCTTAATTTCTGCCATTTCTTCTCTGAGCAACCTAACCGTTTCAACAAGCTCCGCCTCACCAGCACTGGTCACAGCAGCAGGTCTACGGTTTTTAGGTTTCACCACCTCAGCTGTCTGTTCATGAACTTTTACTCTTGCCTCTGATGCAACTTGGGTCTGCTGACTAGTCAGAGATTCAGACTGTATTTCACTTACTTTGGGGCTCCTGCTGCTGATGTTCTTCCTTTGTTTAGACTGCCTCTCTGTTTCAACACTTGCAGCTTCATTCATTTTCTCAATAAGTATCTCATCTGTAACGGTTTGATCATCCAAATAAGGTTTTAACTGAAACTTGATATGATCACTTAATAACCCAGTACTTACTGACCTTAAGAATTTCTTCTGAATGAACTGAACACTGTACTGTGCATCAGATCCAACTTCTTTAGAAGCCAGCAACAACCTCTCTTTGAGTTCCATAGCCCTGAACAGGAAGTTCTGAGGGGACTCTCGACTGTCTTGGGTTATGTTAACTAGCTTGTGGTAAAGATCCATTGAGTTGTCCTCTTTGAAATGTCCTTTCAAAATGACCTTCAGTTGCGACAAGGTGAGGTCATGTTTTACTTCAAGCATATCACGAAGACTCAAGCCAGGACTGATCGACTTTACAACGGCTTCAACCACCTCAGATTCACTGTGCCCCCGACTCAGGCCCCTTTCAATCTGGTGGATCAGATTGGTGTATGAGAGCTTTTCTTTTTGTCCTCTTTCCCCAATCTGCCCGCAGATTTTAAAATCTTTTCGTATTGTAACTTCCGGGAGCCTATGAGTCTGCATCGGCAAATCATTTTGCAAGATGGGTGTTTTTACAGGAGATGCTCTGTCAACTTGTTCTTTCAACTTGTGAACTTCCTCCTGTAAAAGTTGGCTACTCTGCTGAAGCTGGGTGTACTTGTCTGTTAAAGTACTTTCTGTAGCTGCAGGCTGAGTGCTCAGAGTATTTTCATTAATTTCTTCTTCATGCCTTGTATTTTCTTGGTCAACTGTTTTCATCATCCTATGCAGGTAACAGCTTGCGACTTCCTCCTCTTCATCTTCGATTACATTGTCCACAGATTCTGTTATTTGTTTGATTAACACGCGCTTTGTCACAACATTTCCAAAGGGGATTTTTGTCTGTGTACACACCTCTTTAAGTTGGTCCAGCTGCAAGCTCCACAGTCTTTGGGACACATTCTCTGCCAAAGCTTCCACATCCATGCTCTCGGCTGCCGGCGAGTCTCTCACCGCGGCCCCGCTGCTTCGTGCACGTGCCGCGTGCGTGATGAGCCCTCCCGGGTGTGTCCTCTCGCTGCACTGCGGCGGGTCTCAGTCAAAGCAGGTGCGCGACGTTAATCATCCCAGCGGTGCCTCCAATATTTGTTGCACACTCTTGAATGATGCTCATTAAGACGTGCATGAGTTTTCAGAACTTTCTTTAATTTTTCTTGAACTTACGGCTCGGGACTCGTGACTTTCGCCATTACACATGCGCCTTCAGTCATCTCAACTCTCGCTCTCTCTCGCGCTAACACATAAAAAAACATCTAATTTCAGGACCCCTTCGCTGTCCACACATTGCCTGAAAGTAAAATCCCTACGTTTTACACTGAAATAACATTAGGTCACACGTGATCATCAGTGGTCCCCCACACATAGTACACCTCTGTCTCCAGGTCCTCATCATCCAAGTGCCGTCCTGGGTCCAGCTATGCCTCTACTACTCTGCCACGCCAAAGCCACTCCACGCCACGCACCATCCGCCGAACTCACCTTGCCGCTCCAGCCCTCCACCGGTCTTCGCTCTCCATCTCAAGTCTGCAGATCCACTCCTAGTTCCGGCCGCTACTCCACTTCCCCACGGACAATAAAACCTTTCTATATCACTTCTGCCTCCCGTCATCCTTCCGGGTTCCAGCGTCTGGGTCTGTCTCGTCACGTGATCGTGACAGGGTGGATTCAGACTGGAAAATCCTTTGGTCTGGACCGAGTCCACTTCATTTGTTCTGGAACAAGTCCTTAACCTTGTATTTGGTCTTTACTCAAACTTACGAGGCCGGACAAAACAACTAGAGGCAGAAATTATGGAAGTCCTATGCTTACAATCCTTGTCAGTAAAGTTCTCTATTCAAACTTTATATTTTGCTGATCAATTTTAAGAGTTGACATTAATGTGAGTTTCAAAACTTTACTGCGACTTTGGTACATCATAAGCCTGCTGCAAGGCGATTAGTGGCAAGACGATGGCTGTGAAGGTGCGCTGATAAGTGATTTTGACATATAGGCCAAATCCAAATTCTTCCCCTACACCAGGGGTATTCAAATCCAGGCCTCGAGGGCCGGTGTCCTACATGTTTTCCAACCAACCTTCCATTGAAGCTCCTTATTGGCTAAACATACCTGATCCTGGAAATTAGCAGCCAATAAGGAGCTTCAATGGAAGGTTGGTTGGAAAACATGTAGGACACCGGCCCTCGAGGCCTGGATTTGAATACCCCTGCCCTACACCAACGATTTTTTTCCAGCCAGGGGAGGGCTGCCCTAAATCGTTTTCAAGGGTAACTTGTGTAGGTTTTTCATTGTGCATTCCTCCACCTCGAGGGTTTTCCGCGTTACACTTGAATGTGGAGGAGAAACACATTTCTGTACCTGGCTGTGCTCTGAAACACAAAAGGAACATTTAAATGTAAGTAATTGTTTTTTTTAGTTTTAGCGTGACTCTTTAAAGTTTTAAAACTGATGTGTATTTTCTCAACGCTGGCAGCTACGTGCTAACATAGATGACTCTTGAATAATGATGAGGTCATTCAATTGAATTTTATTTATATAGCCCAAAATCCCAAAGAAAATTTGCCTCATTGGGCTTCATACTGGTAATTTTACAGATGCAGAAAATTAGTCATAAAATATGAACAATTGCTAAAGACTAAACAGACTAAATAAAACTAGTTATCCCTGCCCTTAGACCCCCCTTCCTGGTGAGGAAAAACACCTAAATAACCTGAGTCATGAAAAAAGAAGAAACCTTACGGATTCCCACATGAAGGAGATATCCTATCCCAGGACGGACAGGAGATACCAGAAAGATTAGCTTCTACAACTACGTATCTAAAAGAGTTCATTCAGATGGAGCTGAGGGACAAGTGATGATGAAGTCCATAGTCAAGATGAAGCAGAAGTGCAGTCCACGACCAGGAGCAGGAGGACAGATGACCCAGCAGGAATCACTCTCACTCAGACATGCAGGATGGTGTTGGGGGCGTGGTCCACGGCCAAGAGTGGGAGCGTGGGCGATCCACCGGGGATCTGAAATCTCTCCCGCTCCCCAGAGGAGAGTGGGAAAGAAGAACAACATGTGAATGGAACTGCACCAACAAAAGTATGGAGAACTAAATACAATAAATAAAGAATAGAAGAGAGGAGAAGTAAATAAGAATAGAGAACAGAACCCCAGAGCTGATGTGAATAATAACCATGATAGAAAATCTATCTATAGGTCATGGAGGGGAAGTGTCAGAATTTAAAGACACTTTTTTTCCATAGCTCTCTGGACAGCTACATGTAGGGGTAGAGAGAAGTCATTAGGGGTACGGGAGGAATTCAGATTCTGCCATAGATTGTTGAGAAATCAGTGAGAAGCAATGTGTCGTTTTAATGAGTCGCTGTGTCTCATCGTTATGGTGTCATGCCATTGTTTTTATGAGAATTCTGTTAAAGAGCTACAAGAAATCCTTTAGCATGGGGCGGTCGTGGTGCAGCATTATGGTAGTCGTCTCTTGATAGGAAGACTGCAGGTTCGATTCCCGCTCATTTAAAGTGTCCTCGGGCAAAACACTGAACCCCACATTGCTTCTGGTGGGAGGTTGGCGGCAGTGTTCAGCAGCGGAGCCACCACCAGTGTATGAATGTGTGTGAATAGCTCTGTGACTGTGTACCTTCAAGGAAGGTAGGAAAGTGCTTTACAAGTATTCGACCTTTACCTTTTACCATGACGTCACAGCAAAGCCGGGCATGTGCCGTGTAACGAGACACACAACAGCAATTAATATTGCTAAAGAATAATCATGAATGAAGGTTGCACGTGGGTTTAGTGGTTAGCACTCTCAGGAAAGCATTTGTTTGAGTGCTGGTTGGATCATTTGGAGTTTGCATGTTCTCCTCATGCATGTTTGGTTTCCTCCAGGACTCCAGTCTTCCACCCACAGTCTAAACACCTGCTTTAGAGTTGACAGATGTTCTTCCAGGGGCCAGGGGACATTGTCTTAAAGTCTTTCTTCACCTTTGATCACCGATGAAGCCGTTTGAACGAGTGGTCAAATATTTCAAAGTGTAACCCACATGCAAAGCCCCTTTAAGCTGCTGCACTCGCGTTTCTGGGAAATCTCGCGAGATCTCGGAACGAGATTTTGAACGGGATTTCGCTGTCTACTTCCGTGTTCAGCTCAATACAAATACGTGGCGGGTTACTGACACACATCAGCCACATTGATCGGATCAGCTACATTGATCACATCAACTACACACTTGCTGCAGAAACGCCCTGCACCAAGCCATCTGTTGACCCCACTTTTACGTTTTAACTGGTGAGTGCCGTTGTTTGTTTTGTGCGCGAGTCAGCTGGTGCAGGCACCAGCTGATCTCCATGAATTCCGGTCTGAAATTATCACAGAGTAAATGAAACGGCTGGAAACCTTTTGAACTTTAAATATTATTATATAATAATGAAAAAATGAGTACTCTGCATCAAATATCAATCATTCAAAATCATGCGCATGTGGATTGTTTAATGTTGATTTATTGAGATTGATTGATAGAGATTGATATAAATATGCATATTTAGAATTTGTCAAAGAAAATGTGTTGTGAATAAATATTAGTCCTGTTTATACAGGCCAGGTTTTTTCCCCACCGAGGGAAGTCCTCCTCCCCTCTGCGGACGGCGAGCCAGCTGAGCCCACCTGGAT
>NC_050516.1:7227779-7230420 GCF_002922805.2 Oryzias melastigma | reverse complement strand
TATATATATATATATATATATATATATATATATATATATATATATATATATATATATATATATATATCTTTGAATCAAATGAGCGTGTGTGGTTTGCATTTACACTAATCCTCCCTCAGCGAATCCTTCCAGCCCAAATTCTTAAGTGTGCTTAATTAAAAGTGCTACAAAAGCAAGAAGACTTTATGTTTAGATGGCTTGACTACACTTCAATAATGCTTCAGAAGTTAATTCATAATTCTGACTTGGTGTGTGGTTGTCTGTATTCGTGTGGCCCCATATCAGACTGCCCAGGGGTGAACCCCACCTTCAACTGAAGGAATTAATTCCAGCATCTCTGTGACTGCACAGGAGAACATAGGCCCAGAAAATGGATGGATTATAAATGAGATTCTTTGGATATATGGTGGAACACGACCAACGCAAACAAAAAAACAAAGTTTGATAATCCTCCAATCACCTGCATTTTATTCAAATGTTTTATGTAATCTTTTAAAAAAGCCTGTCTTTTTTTTTATCAATTTATAGAAAAACACACAAGTGGTGCAATTCATATGATTGCTCCATTGTTCTTATGATTTGCTTCACCTTAACGGCAGATTAGCATGTTTGTGTGAAGTGCAGTGAAACCAGAAACTGAAATTCAGATGCCGCACACTTCTTCCATGTTTAATCTTTAATGCCATTAAAATTGCAGCTTCTTTTGGAAAGGATTGTGGGGAGTTTGCTTTTTCATAATTAACCACGCAACAACTCAATATTCAATGAAAACACAAAGGAAATTGGACAAATACCACGACAGTCCAAGCCAAAACTGTAGAAAAGAGTTGTATTTCTTGCATTAATC
Source organism: Oryzias melastigma (assembly GCF_002922805.2). Classification (NCBI taxonomy): domain Eukaryota; kingdom Metazoa; phylum Chordata; class Actinopteri; order Beloniformes; family Adrianichthyidae; genus Oryzias; species Oryzias melastigma. Next base: position 7,229,573 of record NC_050516.1, on the reverse strand, counting down.
CCCACACATTGAATCTCAAAATGTGATACGAACAGTGAACGAGTGATTTTAGGAAAAGAGAAACCAAGTGAAACGGTGCAGCTTTGCCACGTTTGCTGTCCTGTATGATGTTATTGTAACAAAGGTAGAGGAGTTGGAGAGTGATTCGTGTTTTGATGATAAAGCGACTCAAATGCTACAAGCAGTGAAACTTTGTATGACAGAGGACAGATGGAGCCTGCGGTAACCAGTCTTAGGCCCAGTCCAAATTCTTCCCTTCTCCCTTCCCCTCCGTTTGAAGGAGCATTTTTAGTGCAAGTGTGTCTGGGAATTTTTTTTTTTTAATCCAACCATCCAAGCTGAGGGATACAAAGTCCTCTATCACGAGGCTAAACCGCGTCATGCTGAGAAGCGCTTTTCTTCTCTTTACATTTAAATGTACATAATGACTTTTTATTGTAGCAGGACCTTTTCAAGGTTATAAAACCGTTGATGTTATGTATATTCAAGCACTGGAAGCTCAGTGCTAAAGCTAACGGACTGGCAATTACTGGTGATGTCACTAAACGAAAGTGACGTCTGAATTATGAGACACTATTTTTTCATAACTCTCCGTTTGGAGAGCTGAATGAAGGGGAAGGGAGAAGGGAAGAATTCGGATATAACCTTAACCTCCAAATGGAGAGATATTGAAAAATAGTCTCTTACAACCCCTTGATGACATCATCAATTACTGCTGGTCATCTATGTTAGTATGTAGCTACCAGTGCTTGGCAAATACGAAACATCAGTTTTATCACTTTTAAAGTCATGCTAAAACATAAAAAGCCATTACTTAGATTTAAATGGCAACACTTGTGCTTCATAGAACACCCACGTGAAGAAATGTGTTTCTCCTCGATGTCAAGCTGTGCTGTATATTATCCTACTGACGGAGCGACATGCACTATCCATTTGTCTTAAAAACCATTTCAGACACCACCATCACTCCCAATGCCCCTACAACTGGAGGGGTAGGGAGAAGCTGTCGGGGTAGAGGAAGAATTCGGATTTGTTCTAATGCCTGGTTCACACCAGACACAAACCGCTGCTGTCCTCCGCGGCCAGCTCACACATTGATTGTTATGGCGTCTGGTCTATTTTTGGCTTGAGCCACGAGTGATCCGCGTCAGTTGTGCAAAGACACTCAATTTTCCAAACATAACAATTTTTTCACGATAAAATACCAGGATTGACAAATTTGATCATATTTTTGTATTTAAACAAACTGTAGAGATGAAAACGCACAACACAAAAAACAACAAAAAAACAAACAGACACACACATACACACACACACAGATCAACATGTCTGGTGTGAACGAAGACACCGCGCCCATGTATGGTAACTAATCAGAAATACGCCATACATTATTGTTGTGTGAATTTATTTTAAAAATGGCTATTCTAGATGCAGATGTCTACTTTTTGGAACATTATCTACAGAGAGGCCCATTTCACCATCACTCCTGTGTTCTGATTCGGGCTGGGTTGATAAAATCAATTAATCAATTTGAATTGACTTAAGCTTAACAGATCAATATATGATCAATGAAAATATTTAACACATAAAGCTCAAGTCTGCTCGCTTGATCCTAACGTATAATGGAATTTCCCCTACGATGGCTTATGCTAACCTCGGTCGGTCTAAGCATACATTGCTGACTAAATGAACATCTTTATTTACCTACAGGTATGAATTTTCCAGATGCTTTTAGGGAAACCCTTTCTTTTATTTTTAAGTAACCATTTGTTTTTTTTTTTTAAACTTTAATTT
>NC_050516.1:7193960-7227231 GCF_002922805.2 Oryzias melastigma | reverse complement strand
GTCATTTGGTAAACCTAATCCGGATATATTATTTATTGTTCTAATCACCTCTGACCAATAGGGTCTGATTTTATCACAGTTCCAAAACGCATGAAAAGGTCCTGCCCTTTTATTTCCACAATCTCGCCAACATCGAGCTTCATCTGGTTTGAGTAACCATTTGTGATGTAAATTCAGGTTTTTACTCATAATTTCTTCTTCTTTTGGAATAAAGTGTAAAGCTACAGCATGATCGCCACCTAGTGGTCAAACTGAAACGTCCTCCAGGAGAAGCAGAACAATGTTTCCAACGTTAATGATCTGAACATTTTAGTTAGAACTTCTCCTTTAGAGAATCCATGTAACACTGTATGATATTAACAATCTCATTATTTCACTGATACATTTGCAGTATGTGAACTGGATCAGATTAGTATAAATACTTTCAAATCATATAGTAGATTATTAATGTATTTCTAAACAAATGTGTATAAATGTGTAAACTCAAATTAAATTGAATTGATAAATCTAAATTATATATATTTTTCAAAAAAAAAAAAACTGTAATCGAATGGATCCAGGCTCATGTGAATCGAATTGAATCGTTTCTGGAAATTATTATCGATACCCAGCCCTAGTTCTGATGGTACGATTTGTTTGCTCATTGTGTCACTAGGCTAACAGATGATTAGAAAAGCCTGTGCACACATGCTAGCACATCTGAAATTAATTTATATGTATAAATGGATCAGCGATGACTGGTATAATGTAAAGATAAGGATTCTTCTTCCAAAAACACACAACAATTAAACAGCAGGCTGATGTTCTATGTGAGGTCGACTGGTAGGTCAAAAGGTCATTTCAAGTGCCCTCCAGGCATCTGATGAAATGTCTGCCCTTTACTTTTTAAACATGTGTGCATTTTTTCTTGTTGTTTTACTGTATGTTGTTGGTGAACTCTCCTGTGTATTTCCAATGATTTAATCATAACCTTTATGTTGACATAAAGACATATTGGGCATCAGAACTCAACTCAAGCAGACAATGTGAAAATTGCCTCTCTTTTATTGATCCATTGTTTTGTTTTGTTTAGTTTTTTGTTTTGTTCATTTCACACTTGGAGGAGGTAGAACAAATAAGCTTGTATTTTTTATTACACTGTGATGGATGTTCAAAAAATTTTTTTTAATTGTCCAACATAACAAATGCCAACTTATGAATGGGCCCAAAATAAAATTGGGTCAACTGAACAAAAGGTAACAAAGGAAATCAAACAAATTCTCCAAACGGACCCACTCACCAGGAAACACTAGGGTGGTTTAAACTAGCTGATCAAACCATGGACACAAGAGGGAGGTCACTACAAATAACAAACAAAACTTAAACATATTCACCAAAGAAACAAATTACTAATTATTTTGACATTTAACTGAAACTTAACTCAGAACTAAGAAACAATTTTAAGCAACAGCCAAAATTGTATTAATAAAAATGTAAATATATTTTCTGTAATTGACTCTTTTCACGTGACGTCACACACCACCGGTCAAGAGCTGAGTCGCTACGGTTTATATGGTTTAGAACAGCAAAGCTGACAGCTGGACGATGTTTAAAGCAATTTTACGTAAATAATAAAAGGTAACCTAACCAATTGTAACCAAAATTTGCGCAATATTTATTTTAGAAATTTAATACCTGGTTCTATTCATTTTCTACGTTCTGTGTTTATTCACAAATAAAAGTTCAAATGTCAGTAATCCTGTCTGCAGTCAGAACAGCAGCTCAGCTGTTTCCCCAAATTCCTCTGGATGATATTAAACCAGTCGTGGATTATTTCTCTCCGACAACCCGATTAAAGTTAGAGGAAGGTTACAAGTGCTTCTTGTTTTATTATGAAAGTAATTATGATTTTATTCTTTTAATCTGAGCTAATGCTAACACTAGCATTAGCTTTGTCTATGAGACGTGGAGCTGCAGAAGATCTTTTCTCACCAGTTAAAGGTTTCCTAAATTTCCGTGTTCACATAATCCTGTAACCAGATCAAAACTCAGACAATTCCAGCGTGTCTGAGATTAAAGTCAAACTTATTCCTGTTGTAATGTTTTCTACTGCGGTCAGTGAGCTGCTGTTAGCTCAGCCGTGGTTCTAACATCACTCCTCTTTGATTTTGTTCATGTCTGATCTCTCGGAAAATGAAGGTAAAAATGATCAAATTAATTTAAACTGTTACCAAAAATATGAAAGTGACTATTTCCACATAATGTTATAAAATATATACAATACCTTTTTTTTTTTTTTGAAACTATGTGGCTCAATAGCTGCTCTGAACATTTTCACTGAACCAAATTATTCCTGTTTTTACAATCATCCCCTAAAATATCCTGTAAAACAACAACTACATGTATCCTGGGAAGAGATTAAAATGTGTACGTTCAATGCAGTGATGTGTGTTGCAGAAAGTATTAAATGTGGAAAACATGAATTTCTATTAGTTTTTGTGCTGATTGCACTTAAAATATGTGCAAATAAAATCAGCCAAAATGGAACCCGTAAGAATAATATCTGTTCAAATGAAAGGTCGATATTTTCAATAAAACATCCAATATTGACGATTATTCAAATTTGTATTTAAATTTTTGAATGATCTAAGACAGGAAATGAAAGTACAGTTCAGCAGGAATAAACATTGAACAATTTTCTGTTGAAATTGATAAAGTTACCTTTGATTATTTATGTAAAATTGGGTCAAACAGGATTTACTTCTCAGGACAAATTATCTTTAAGTTGAACCAATGAACTTCCTCGTCCTGCCCAATAAAAACGTAATACACAGATGTTTACACAGCATTTGTCTGTCAGTTATGGATTAAAACTGAAATCAGAAGCAGAAGAAAGGGTTAAAAAAGAAATGACACTTTTTAAGGTCCGCATAAATCTAAAATGTTTATCATGTGACAGAGCCAGTAACAGTCAAATCCATGCAATGTTCAGGTCAGCCTGTTCATCTACGCCTGAACTTCAGTTTATCTGCAGTCGATTGTACCAAAGTTTTAGGGGTTTAGAAAACAGATCCTACTGAACCGTCAAGAAAGTTGTGATGCAAAACCTGAACGAGGAAAACCAGAGACTGCTGGGGAAAAAAAACTCAATCTAATAATAGATTTAAACATAAGACCCCCCGACCCCCCTAAAAAAGAAAGAAAAATCACAGAGAAACATTTTTTTTCTGAGCTTTCAAGATTAATTTGACAATTTTGTTTTTGTTTCTTAAGTATAGGTGATAGCAGTAATAGCTGCCAAAAAAGTAAAAGGAAAAAAATATAAAAAACTAAAATAATAATTACAAAGAAGGAAAAAATTGAGTTCTCCAGAGTCAAGTACAACAAACTGGAAACATGTCAGAGTAGAAGCATGACTATGAGACAAAAGCAAGGCGACCAAACAGACCTGGTCTGATGCACAGAGAGGAGAAACATCAGAGATCAAGTCAAACTCCAAGATGATGGAAACAGAAACAGAAAGCCAAACATGAAAAAGAACAAAGATGGACTCAAACTCATCTGATTCTGCTGTTTCTGAGTGTTTTTAGTGATAAGATCCACAACATCTCTGTTTATCCTCGTCTGAACTCTCCGCACATCAAAGGTGTTCAGCCGCTCCTCATTCATCTGTTTTTCAAGCAAATTCCATTTAATCGAGTTAGTAAAATCAGTTACAGTCACTGTAGAGCAGGTAAAACAAACAGTTTTTCCTGGTTTCAAACATCAGAGACCTTCAGATTTCAGTCAAGATTTTTTTCATGATTACTGAACTGCTGCATTTCCATTTAATATAATTACAGCAAATGTTTTTGATGTTTATGTTTCACCCTCTGCTCTTGGTTTGATTTCACAATCAAGATGAGCCTTTGGGGGTGGTCCTCTTAAGCTTCCCTTTTTGGCCCGCTTTGACTGCACTCAGACAATGATGGCAGCAGTTACGAATCAGCAGTTCAGGAGCCAAAGAGCAGAAAGTTATTGAAGGACATCATCATATTTAAACGTTTCTTCTATAAGATCACTCTCAGGATGCTGATTGGAATTTTTGGGAAACTTCTGTCATTTCCTTGTTTATTTTGTTTTGATGACTATTTCAAAGATTCTGTAATTTTAATTCATTTCTGTAATATGTTAAATTTAAAATAGTTAATTCTGAGTTAATTCAACAAAAAAAATTAATTTGATATAAACTAATAATTTAAATTTAACAAATTACAAAACTTTCATCGGTTAATCCAATCCACTTTTTTCTGTGAACATTTTAATTTATTTAAAAATGTTTAAAATTACAAGTCGTAATTTTATAATGCAAAAATGAAATTGAGATCAAACTTTTTTTTAAACAAAATAAAAAAGTGTAAAAACAAAAAAACCCTAAAATGTGAAATCTTCCAAGAATTTAGTCCGAGGGTGGACAAACTATGCGGCCCATTCAAGAATTTAATCTGGCCTTCCAGATGGGAATAAATTATAATAATAATTACTTCATTTTCCCTATATTGTGATGTTTTTTTTTTTTTTTTATAGGTGGCACACTATAAATACATTGACCTTTGTTTAGGTGCAGAAAGTTATTCTCTATTTATGTGGTGTGGGAAGAACTGCAATTTGTTCTATGTTTATGATGGGTTTCCGAGTCGGACAGTAATTTTTCTGATCATTTCAACACCACTGGAATGTAGAATTTCTCTACGTTTACAGTTTTCCCTGAAGAACGTCAAACCACTGGTGCAAATGGCACTAAAATGATAACTGATGTCACAGTTTGGAAATAAAAGCCCCCAAAATGTTCTATAATATGCTAATGAAAACATGTTTTCATTAAGATTTTATGTTATTTCTTTTTCTTATGAGGTGGATTTCCAAAACACCCCATGAATCTGGTCCTGGTCAGGGCCTTCTGTCAAAACGTTTGTCCACCTCTGATTTATTCTAAGGGTTGTCACAATTAGGCTGTTAAAAACTCAAGAAATTGGAGGGGGACTTTAAGGCTCATGCGGCCACCTCAACATGCGGTCACCTTTGTTGTGTGTTAGGTACGTGTATTGTTGAGCATTTGTAACAATAATGGAAGTTGCCTTTAATGTATAGGTGATACTGTCATACGGTGTCTTTACGCTACATTCTAATCATTAATAAGGTGCGAGAACTAGCTAACCGCGAATACCAATGTAATACTTAAGTACCAGTAGGACGTCCACACAAACTACACTGATTGTCTCATTTCCAGCAGTCAGGCTGCACTAAGGAGTGTGTTCGTATCAGGGGAACGAGACTAACGGGCCCCTTGTACACCCCCTTGCAGGATTTGGGGAGTTCAAAAATTAAAAATCTGTACGACACACCTGAATCTCACCTACGTTCTATATGAGTGCTCCCTAAGACCTCCTCTCCCCTGCAGCATGCACGAAGAAAAACATGAACGTTTTCTCTCTACGTGATCACAAGCGGTCTACAACCCATGATTCCCAAACAAGTTTGGCCATTTTTTGCCTTTTTTTTAAATTCTAACCAAAGGAAGCACTTGAAGGTTGAAATGTTTGTCTTGTTTTGCGTTCTGTCTGTTCCATCAGAAACATCCATTATTTGAATCTTTTCAGCCATTTGGCTTGATTTTAGGAAATTGCCTGAAACCAGTTGAGAGGGTTCTGTTATGTAAAATGAAAAGTGAGCAGGTAATTTACACATGTGAACGTAAGCATCCATCATGACTCAATCAGCGGTTCAGTGGTGTAACCTAGATGGCTGATGAGCTGTGTGAATCCATGCCTTTATGTAATGTGACAGATGATGCAATTTATTTATGAAACAAGATAATACAAATATTTTAACAGGGTAGCTCATCATTTAATGTGTGTGTTGCATGCCACCTCTGTCTTTGTCTATCAGAGGTTATGAATATTTAAGCAGGTTATATGGAGGTTTTGGCAATCGTAAAAACACAAATGTTTGTGATTTAACTTCACCTATGTGTCTGATGTAATGCAATAGAGGGTCAGACTGACTTACATTTTCAAAAGCTTTTTAAAATGTATTAAAATCCAACCAGAAGCTCAGAAACATTTTCTTGTGTCATATTCGTTTGTAATTTGAGGATAATGTAAAAACATGACACTAATTTAATAGTGAAAATGATGAGACCCAGCAGAGGCTGAGAATCCACCCTGGAGCCTCTCTCAACCAGGAGGACGATCTATGTGTTATTGATGTGCCGTTTTTGCCAAGGTTGGCGTGCACGCTGCATTCTGTAAAAGGGAATCAGGGTGCAAACCTCGGCCATGTGTAAAAAAGCTTTTTATCTTTTTGGTACGTGGGGATTCTTCTCTTTAACCCCAACCCTTTGGTACATCACCTGGGCTGCCTAGTCAAATAGAAACTGTGCTGGTGTGAAAACATTTATGAGATTTACGTGAGAATTTAGGCTGATCAAAACTAAATGTACTTCTGAGGTTACGTCTGAGCGTTACAACTAGGATGTCCCGATCCGATCACGTGATCGATGATTCGATTGAAATCGGACATTGTCCCCCAATCGAGATCTGATATTTAATTTATTCTTATTATGATTAGCACTTTCATTCTTATTATTACAGATAAATACTCCACTATAAGTCTGCATGTCAGGAAAAGATCACAAAATGTCATTCCCGGTGTAGGTACCACATCTACTCGGGGTGTCAGAACGGCTCGGGGGCCTGCGACAACTGATGACGTCTCGATGTTTGATTGGCTGTGATGACGTCTCAATGTTTGATTGGCTCTACACCGATTTGAATTTAACTAATTTTTCAAGGTTTTTTGTTTGTTTTAATAAGACTTGAATAATTAAACAATGAACAAACCAAGAGAAGTGTGCTCTTTTTTTGTAAATCGATTTTATTTATTATTTTAAACATGTTTAGAAAGGAAATATAACTGCAATCATACCTTTTAAATCAGTGACAAGGTTCTGTAAGTCAGTGTGAAGTTTAAATTAGAATGATATTAAAATTTGGTATAACAAATGACACCAGACATACCTTCAAATTCGAAATACCATAATTATGAGGGAAAAGAACTAGGTTACACAATGAAACGTATAATGAAAACAAATGAATAGAACCCGAGCACAAAGGACTCGTATAGTGCGGACATGTAGCAATGTCATTTTGGCTGGACATATTCCGTGTGGCCAAAATGCATTTCCATCACCTTTTCATCAGCAAAAATGAATACAATTTGTTGAACCCGAGCAACCCGTGAAAACGCGAACCCGAGCATGAAGCGCCCGAGCACATCTCAACAGCTAAGTAGTTTGTCTCAGTGGGGTTTCCGTAGTGTGACGTCATCACTAGTCGCAGGCCCCCGAGCCGTTCTGACACCCCGAGTAGATGTGGTACCTACACCGGAAAACGCAGCAGAAAACGGCAGCAGGTCAAGCAGAAGGCTAACGTAAACAATTCAGTCAAGCTAGTTAGATGATCACAGATTCAGACTTCTGGGATCAATAACTCTTTTAAAAAATGATTTAAACTGACAGCAAGTGTCTCTGTTGGTTTGTATTAACTTAAACAATGACCTCTAAGTCATTCCAACAGAAAAAACAGAGTTTTTGTTTCTTTTCAATGTTAAGCTCTTCATGCTGCCGACAGGCAGACAGCTAAACAGCAGCTGCTAACTGCTACATGCTAGCGCCGTGATTTAACTCCTTAGGACCCGAGCTGTCCTTTGATATGCCTGTTTTATTTATCTGACAGAGAAATAACAGTTAAGAAAATTAACTACTGTGGTAATAAAACTGAAAATGTGATGTCTTAAGAACTTAAAAAAAGAGTCACTTAATCTTAAAAATAAATAAATAAATAATAAGATGAAAAAAAATGGGGTTGGAAAAAAATTGTATTTGTGATGCAGAGAATGGGTGGGGCCACAAGCTCCTTGCTCCGCCCCATTCTGCTGCATCCGCATATAGATGCATGAACCTCTTTTTCTGCCTTGTCTGAGGTGGAATCTGAATCTAAACTGTACGGCTGGATAGAAATGATATTGCTCACCATTTCTGCTGCACCGCTAATGTTAGGTCAGAGGTGTGAGGGGCTGTAAGCCAGTGGGAGAGAGTTTACTTTTGCTGCTCTGCAGAAACTATGTCCTAGAAATGTCCAAAAACTGCATCACTTATAGTATTAGTTTTTCAGTCAGTCATTGTGTTTGTATGAACAGACGATATATTTACACACTTATCTCTTCTATGAACTCAGACACATAGATGTACATTAAATGCCAACAATGAACCAAAAAAAACACTATAATCGTTTTAAAATGGGTATTTTTCAGATGTTGGCTCAGTGAGGTGCTACATTTTCCTCTCCTTTGAGACATTTATCATTTCCACTTACAGATATAAGTGGCACTTAATAACATAAAGCCATGTTATCTCTAATTCCCAAATAGCATTCAATTATGAGAAAAAAGTGAATGACATCAGTACAATAAAATTACAATATATCGCCAAATATACATTGACTATACATTTACAAATTAAACAACACAACAATAAAGTTAAACTTTTTTGCTCATACTTTAGCACTTTGGCTGGTAAAAGAACTAAAACTGAAAGGGTTTCAAAGACCTAAGGGGGCCCCTATCATGATTTTCTTCAGCCTTTCAGAGTAAACTATATCCATGTCAGGATTCCCCCACCAGAGGGAGCCCTCACCTGAGTACTGACCCTGCTCTCCCTCTCCACACTCAGCAGTCTCTCCCTCAGCCAGATCTCCTCAGCTGTTTCCAATCCACCTCATCACCACCAGTATATGGTCTGCCTGCTGTCACCACCTCATTGCGAAGTCTTGTACTGCCTGGCATACATTTCCGAGTATTCCTCCTTGTTTCACCTCCTGGTTTATGATCTCTGCCTGTCTCCTCGCTTGCCTCTCTGCCTTTTGCCTCGACCCACGCCTGGACCTTGACCTGTCTTTGCCTTGCCCCTTTCTTTTTGGTTGTTATTAAACCTGTTTGCAAATGGATCCAAATGTCTCTGCCTCTTTATCACAATCCATATATATGGTCATATATTACCTTTGGAACACTAAAAAACAAATTGTTTATGAAATATCAGTCTTTTTTGTGGACCGTTTAATGAATAAATATATATGCGTTGCGGTCTGCAAAATCTTGTCAGGATTTCTCCCTTTTTCAAAGGTTTTATTTTGCTGATGGATTTTGTGCGTCTGCATGAAGGCCAGGTTCACTTTTCAACGCTGGTTTGAGGAATTCTGCATGACGGTTACTGGAAAGGACGCACGCTAAACACGTCTGTGAAATCAATGTGGATGACGTTAAAAGTTGTTTTATTGAGCCTGAATTCATCCGACCGCATTTTAATGAGTTTCCATGTGGTTTCGTTGTGGTTTTATGACGTTGTTGTTAAGAGAATTCTGTTAAAACTACAATTGATGGCAGCAGCTCGCGCACGCGCAGCGTAGGAGACACGGAAAAGAGAGTTATACGTTTTTCAGTGGTGTTAAAATAAACGTTCTAACAAGTAAAGAGTTGGACCAATTTTTTCCTTTTGGCTAACATCAAAATGAATGCTCTACATTTGTCCGGCTCATCGATCACCTCATTTCTAAAGTGTTTATATCACATGACTGTCAGGTACGGTGGCCGTTTAGGTTCAGTTGTTCGGCTCTCGGTTTCATATTCAGATTGAGGAATCTCTGAGTGAACAGAAGTGGAAATGAAGCGAGATTACATTTAAAAAATGGATCCGGGAGCGGTTCCTGGTACAGGATGGTAGTTATCTCCTGCCACAGCTCTGCAGAGAAATTGGGTGTGCTTTCGTTGTAGACTGGGGGCGGAGCTTGCAGCACAGACTCTTCCTGGAGGGAGCTGTTGGAATCGATCTTACATCAGCACGTTTCCAACCACTCATTTTTGTGGGTATGGGAGGGGCTGCTGCAGACAGTGCAGGTTTTTAGAGAATTACTCTTAAATGCATGAACGGATCAAAATGCCGCTTTGGGGTTCTTTATAGTGCGGAATGAACAGTAAAATGCATTTAAAACCACAAAAAGTAGAATTTTCATGGTAGGGCCCCTTTAACCCTTCCGCTCTCTTTGGGGTCCAGATGACCCCACCCTTATATTGATGTGTGATTCCTTCCATCACAAATGTGGACAGGATTTTATGTCTGCCATGGACATCAGTGAAATTCAAAAATCAATGATAAAAAAAAAGGTCAGCGCACTGTCTTGTCCAGATGACCCACTTTTAATGTAAACAAGCTAAGGAGAGCGGAAGGGTTAAAAGATTCAAATGGACTAAAAAAGTTTAATGATTATTTACTATTTTTTGTTCAACATTGTCAAAGCAGCAGAAAATATTTCCTTTTGTACTTTATTTTCAGAAAATAAAAATGACAATCTCATGTTTGTGAGTTTTGTGTAAAACCTTTCCAGTGACCCTTCAGTTGTGTAGTACATTTAGTGTGCAGAGAGCAGAGCGGAACTAAGCAGCTGCAGATGAAAAGTGTGACTTAAATGATCCTCAAGCACTATCGTAATTAGCTTTTCAGGGTCTCAGATAAGTCTTACTTGTCCCTTTATTAAAACCCGTTGTTCGTCTTGTTACTGGTTTTCTCAGCACACTGCCCATCTGACTTTTATGAGTAATGACCTGTTACATCGGTGATCCCCCCTGCAGCTTTCATCACTCTGGAGATGAGACGGAGGGAGTGCGGTGGCAAAGACTCGCCCTGGGCAGTAATTACACAGGTCCAGTGTCCTAACTGAATTGAAGCTGTCTGCTCACCGCCAAGGAAAAAACAATGAAAAGGAGAAAAGAGAAAAAGACTTCTCCACTAGATCCCGGCGAAAGAAACTGTTAAATGCAAAAGGAAATCAATGAGTCACCAGAGGTTGAAGCATCACCAGCAGCAGCTGGCTCTCCATCCCTCCTGTGGGACTTTCAGGAAAATCCAGCAGAACACATCAAGAATGACTATTTTTGATCCTAATGTTGATCAGCTATTTGTGTTTCTGAGTTTGTAATTCCTCAAAAAGCCTCAAAACACCATATAGCTATATATTAAATGGTCATATTTACCTCAGTGAAACGAATACATTCCTCATTCAATCACATGACATCAAACCTAATGTTAAATCATCAATCAAAGTATTCAAACAGTGTTTGAGGATCTAAAACTCATCTAGGCTGTCACTCCTCGTAGGATGAAACTCAACGAATCTGAAATAATTTATCATGAAATCCACTTTGTTTTCCCATTGACAGTGAACATTCATATCACGGGGAGCTTCGTCCAGGTCTGTGTTGTTTCTTTTGCCGATTTTTCATTTCCCTCCGCAGTATGGGAAGCCTGCATGTGCAGTTTTTAATCAAATTTCTAAGACTGCAACATTTGCATTTTCCCGAGACATCCATTTTCTGGGTTTCATCTGAGACGTGTTTTCTAAATCGGCGTTGGCATTTCTGTTGCTGACAGTCACATAGCTGTGAATGTTTTTGCTGCTGACGCTCTAAACTGGAAACTGGGAGGACATCACAGACCTATGCCTTCACTCCGTCTTCCAGCAGTTGTTTTTTTTGTATGTAATTGATTATTATTTTAATCTCAGAAATGAACTAATTGTTTCAGACATAGAACAGTCTCTCATTTCAATGATGATGTTAATTTTTACAGGTCCTCCTGAGCTTTTCTGACATTTGCACTGGCTGCTCCCTCTGGGAGGCTTGCCTTTCTCTGCAAACTTGACAGGATTTCAGCTGCACTAAAATTGCTCACAGAAGTGAATCTTTATTTTGCTCGATAAAAGGAGAAAATAGCACTTGTTGATTTTATCTTGCTGTCCTTTGAGCAATCACAACTTTCACAAATGCTTGTCAATCACGATAATTACAAGCAGAACAAACTCAGACTGTTTTTTTCCCCCAACAATCAAGCTGACGCTTTGATTACCTGATGTTTCTCCTCAAATATACCCAACCAAAACACACTGTTAAGGTTATTTTTTTTATCTTTTTTTAATCTGTTTTTCGTGTGAATAATTAGCAAAAACATGTTTTTACTTAAACCTTTTAGGGCGAACAAACAATTGAGTAAAAGGCTTTGTTAACCCTTATGCCTAGGGTTGGGTATTGGCAAGAGTCTGGATATATGTATCACGAAGTATCCCAAGATATACCAGAACAATTATTGCTATTTTTTTAAGCTGAAGCTCCATCCTCACTCATTTTTATCTAAGTTGCTTCTACGTTTTTATATGATAGTGGCAGCAACGTGGCAGAGATTCAGGTTGGTTAAGTAAGAAGAAGAAGTTCATGTCTCATAATAACAAAAACCACATGGCAAACTGAACCTTAAAACACAAGCTGGTTCTTCTTGTTGTTTTGGTCGTGGTGTAGAGCGGCTCAAAGGGACTCAGTGTGCTGCCAGCTAGAGGTCGGAGGTTCAGGTGAAAAACAAAAGTAAGACACTGAAAGGCACTCATAAATAATTAAATAAATAGGATCTTGTCAGCATTTTAAATCGATACAAGTATTGCCAAATGAAGTATCCTGACATGTTGCCAAACTGCTTTTTCCCTACACCCCTACTTATGACTCCATGGCCTTTTTTACATCACAGCTCTAATTTTGTATCTTTAAAAACGTTTTTTGAGAAAATGTTTAATATCCATATTTTTAGTGCAGTCCAAGCTGCTTTTATTAAGAGATCTTCTTTCAATGTACTATACAATAAAGCTAAAACTGTTAGAAAAGTTTTGCTCCACGTCATAACTCTTGTTCATTTTATATGGCAAAAATGACAGAAATTGAGATCAAGCAGCTTTTTGTTTTATAGCAAAATTCAAACATATAGAGATGTGTACATCTGATGGCCAGTGTAGTACATCTAGAAGAAGAACTGCTCTGGGCCAATCAGCAGTTTCTTTCAAATTAATAACAAAATTAAATAAATTACCAATAGACTTACAATTCTGCAAAATCTTTAAAAAAAAAGGCATGGAATTGAAACTTTTTTTTCCCCAAAACAGTTTACTACAAATTTGTTGTTTATTTTTAAAAGGTTTTTTTTCAATTTTTTTTTTTTTTTCGTTTTTTTCTGAAATAATTGTAACTTTTATGTATTCAAGTTGTAGTGTGTTGAATTGGGGACTGCAGATGGAAAAGAGCTCTGAGCAACGGTCTGGTACAAAGCTTCTTTTTTATTGATGCTCCTGTACGGTCCCTGTCAAATAAACTAAATAAAGACAAAGAAAGAAATAATGGGGACAAAATATAAATGTATAAATCCAAAAAGAAAGCACAAACAATGTCAAAACAATGTGAAAAATGTAAAAAAATAAAAAGATCAAATTCCACAAAACTATATACATGGATTTACTCTGGATATCTCAGTTCTGTGTTATAACTTTATAACTCTTGTTTTTTTTAACCCACAAATTTCAAAGATGAAAAACATTTTTTTCAATCTTGGTGTTGAATAAACTTTACTCATGGGGGAGTTGATGTGATTCCTGTGATTGTAAACACCTGATGTGATTGGAAAACTCAATAATGAGTTCAAATCTATCATGTGAAGCCCAGTATCATAACATTTGTCAAGGAAAATGAAAACACAGACAACAAGAAACATTGAGTAACAATATAAATCATGCCATAACTGGATTTGATATGAAGAAGAATCCGTTAAATTATTTTCTATGCTCCATTTTAAACAATCCTACCTTTCACATCCTGATCAATCCATCAGCAGAGCTGCGCTACACCTGTAGAGAGATGTAAGAGAAACTGTTGACAAGACAATGATATGATGTCTATGATCTGACAGCTCCCACGCTGTGCCCATCATTCATGTCCCTGCTTCCTGCTGGAGCGGCGCTCTGCTGCAGCGCCGGCTGGACAAACCTGAGCTGATGCACAAACACACAGTCAGACTATAACCTTTACTTTAGAGAAAGGCCAGACTACTGCAGGATTAGGACTTGAAACTCCCCCCAAACATGTGTTTTTAAGTATATCCATTGTGTGCTCGTGATTCTACACTTGTTTGGTCTGAACACTAACAGACATTTGGTTTGACTCAGACAAAAACAGGTCATTATCTGAAGTCCAAACTCAGACTTAGGCTTACCCCTCGCTTACACCGCTCGCGTCAAGGCTTCGTTGCGTCGCGGGAGTGGACTAGCTACAGCCGATGGCTTACACTGGCTGCTGCTCCAGCCACAGCCTGTGAAAGCTCAGCCCAGACAGAGTAGTGCTGGATCTCAATGATCAGCTTCTCGTTGTCCATGGTTATGACTGACAACGCTGTGCTGCCTGCAACACACTTTGAGTAACACGTAAATTACGTAATGTTTATGACACGCTGAAACCGGCGAGTTCAGCGGAAATTTTGTTTTATTTTGAAAATATACCGGATGCACTTTAAATTCGCTCGCGTGGTTTCCGGTTTAAGTCGTGAATAGCCCCAACTTCACAGAATGCGATGATGATCAGCTCCGGCGTCCATCAAAATTTGAACCAAACAAAAAGGATTCGCAGCGACGCAGAGGTCAGTCCTCAGACACAGGACGTGAACGCCTGCAGTGGAAGTTCCTCTCGCACTTTTAATATTACGAAAAGACTACGGTGCACGCAACTGAGCCGTGGCGCTGGCGGTGTAAGCATGGGGTTAGATTTGTGAGTGTGAGGAAGGAAACGTGAACGATCCCACTCCTCATGGCATCTTTAGTCATATGCATCTGTAAGGGGGTTGATTGGGGCAGGTTCTGCGGGTTTTGGGTTGTCAGGTCGTGGAGAGGAATTGAAGGAGAGCGAAGGTATGTCTTGATGTTCCCTTAAGCCTCATACGCCTACCTCAAGGGACACTATGAAAATGGAACAAACGTTTGGTTTTGTTTACATATTTCACCTTTATCTTACCAGAAAGTCCCTTGGGATAAAATCTCTTGACCATTGTCGTGTGTGAGTGTATTGTGTGTATTCGTAAGTAGGGCTGGGAATTACTGGGTACCTAACGATACGATGAGATACGTGATACATACCTCGATATCAATGATATTGTGATACTGCGATAACTGGTGAAAAAGTCATCACTAATAGCTTACAATATATTTATTGTTTTTTTATTTTTTTTGGCTTGAACACAAACATAATAAACAACTTGCAATAAATAAAAAAATAATAAAAAAAGGTTCCAATTCTTCATTGCAATGCAATTCAAATATGTGACAAATAAAACTGATTGATTGATTGATTGATAATAAAAGTTACATGAACTCGTGACATACGGTGTCCTTATGTCATATAGTACCAGTACTGGTCCCTTAATGACGTACATATGAATGTGGCACGCACGGGATGTGCACATGAACTGTAAGTGCCCGTAGGAGGACCACACAAACTGTGGCCCGCAGCATGCCCATAGAAAAAGTGTGCATATACCTGATCTCTTTCTGAGCTAGCAGTGTATGTCCTTGATGATTTGTGTGGGTCAGCTGCATGTCCTGTACAGGTTTGACCATGTCTCACCTGCAGAAAGTGCTATCCACCCATAAGGCTGATAACCAAGGTTTTTCCTATTGTCAACGCTCAAGTTTTTCCAAATTGGACCAAAAGAAATCCTTTTTTTGAGCATCTTTGAGGCCACATTCAGTTCTTCTTGGTGACCAGTGAATCCTGGTTGTAACATTCAAATTGGGGTGGTGACAGGACCAAGTGGACTTGAGAGGTTCTCCTTTTCACCTTTTCACCAAGAGTTGAGTTAATAATGTTTGGAAACAAACACACGGAGAAGAAAAAAGGGAAACGGACACATCATGTCTCGCTTTGGCAGAAGAACAAGCTCTATACCTGGATTACAGAGAGCTGTAATTACATGATTTAGGAACCACGGTGCTGCTGCTGTGCTGAGATGCCTGTTTAACTATGAGCTTATGATTATAGTTGTTCAACACAAACAAACTTGGCCTTTACCAGGTGAAAATTGAACAATATCCTCGTATAAATGCCATTGCTCTCCACAGCAGTTCCTCCTCGCTGAACTGTGGTGCTGATTGTCTCATTAAATTCCAGTCAACAAAAAACATATTTAAGTAGACTCATGCAACTACAGAACTAAGTCATAACATCTCCTATTTGAACAGTGAAGACACATTTGTTTAATATTGTATTTGTCTTTTAATACTTTGCAAGCATAGTTTAGGGTAAACAGGTAAATGGTTTTTAACCTTTATTTTTGAGAAATAATTTAACACCAAATCAAAAGGAAAAAGAAAAGTAACACAATCTCACAGGGGCTAAGCTGACTGAAGTGTCTGCTCTGGTTTTAGAATCCATTTTGTTTTTATTTTTAAAAATAATGAACATCCTTTTGTGTTTACATGGAGTAGGTAAATTTGTAATTGGGGTCCTACAAACTCTCTAAGAAATATTTATGGAGATCCTTCACCACCACTCATGGAGGCCTAAAGGTCTGTACACAATGTTACATCAATAAATAACACAATGATAAAACGTAAAAAGGGAAAAGAACAATTAAACCAGAATTAAAAACACAATAAAAGGTCAGGCACAGCGATAGAGGAACAGCTTAGCTTTAGGGTAGCCTCTCTAATAGCTGGTGGCAGTTTATTCCAGGGCTGACATGTGGTCCTCAGAACCAGCAGCACACACTGGACTGAAGAATGTAGACTTCAAGGCTGTGTCACTCTGCTACGTACAGTTTGTGGATTGTCCACATATGTGATTTCGGTCTGTCGTGATATATTTAGAACGGCGAAGCTGACAGTTGAACCCTGTTTAAAGTAATTTAACGTAAATAATGGTAGCCTTAACAATTGTAGCAGAAATGTGTACAATATTTATTTTAGAAATGTCCCACCTGGTTCTATTCATTTTCCCCTCCTTGATCAAATGTCAGTAATCCTGTCTGCAGTCAGAACACCAGCTCAACTGTTTCCCCAATTTCCTCTGGACAAGTCGTGGATTATTTTTCTCTGACAACCCGGTTAAAGTTAGACAAAGGTTACAAGTACTTCAGTGAATGCTGCTTGTTTGATTGTGAAATTAATCATGATTTTATTCTTTTAATCTGTGCTAATGCTAACACTAGCATTAGCTTTGTCTTTGAGACTTGGATGCTGGAGAAGATCTTTTCTCACCAGTTAAAAGTTTCCTAAATTTCCATTCTCACATAATCCTTATAAACAGATCTAAAGTCAATTCCAGCGTGTCTGACATTAAAGTCAAACTTCTTCCTGTTGTAATGTTTTCTACTGCGGTCAGTGAGCTGCTGTTAGCTCAGCCGTGGTTCTAACATCACTCCTCTTTGATTTTGTTCATGTCTGATCTGAAGGAAAATAAAGGTAAAAATAATCAAATTAATTGAAAACTGTTGACAAAATATGAAACGGACTATTTCCACATAATGTTATAAAATATATGCAATATCCAGAGATATATATATATATATTTTTACTTGGCAGCTCTTATTTTGAAGGCTGAAACTACGTGGCTCGATAGCTGCTCTGAACATTTTCACTGAACCAAACCATTCCTGTTTTAAAAATCATCCCCTAAAATATCCCGTAAAACAACAAGTACATGTATCCTGGGAAATGATTAAAATGTGTACGGACAATGCAGTGATGTGCGTCTTTGCTGAAGGTATTAAATGTGAACATGAGTTTCTATCGGTTTTTGTGCTCAATTGCACTTAAAATACGCACCCATGACATCAGTCAAAATAGAACCTGTTAGAATATTATCTGCTCGAATGAAAGGTTGATATTTTCAATACAACATCAAATTTTGGAGGATTATTCAAATTTGTATTTAGATTTGTGAAGGATCTAAGACAGGAAATGAAAATACAGTTCAGCAGGACCTTCATAAAATAAATATTGAACATTTTTCCTTTGAAATCGGTAAGGTTACCTTTGATTATTTACGTTAAACAATTGTGTCAAACAGTGTTCAGCTGTCACCTTTGGCAATCTATATCCAAACACCGGAAGTCAGTATTCACTTTTCCCGCCCTGTCGCCATGTTGTCTGACGTCATCGTGAAAAGGGTCTGTTGCGCAATTTATGCGTAGATCACATAGTGTGGAGTGTTACGGCCCTGAGCCGGATTTCTGTCTGTTTGTCTGGCCTGTGTCTCCTCCTCTCACACAGGTGCAGCAGTTTGGGGATGTGGAAGCTCCAGGTAAAACTGAGGCTCAGGGGGGAGGGACTTCGGCTGGCACTTCCTGTCCGGTTCAACGTCACTGCTGTACCGCGGAACTCACGGCGTGCTTTGCTCTCCACCTTTGAGTCTTTTGAACACATTAAAGTTGTTCAGTATAAAACCGATTTCGTCTCCCCGCTTCTTTGTTGCGGCCTAGAGCCAGGCGTAACAGGAGTTTGGGTGTAGTTGTGTTTTCGGTTTTGTTACTTTTTGTTTTCACCTTCCTCTCATTTCAGGGGTGTTGATTTCTTCCTTTTTCCTACCTGGTTCTCCTGCCCTCTTAATGGGTGTAGCCGTGCTTGATTATCTTGTTTTCTGTTAGAAGCTGCGTGTCCCTTCCACTAGTCGACCGGATCGTCTTGTGTGCCTTCTTGAGTGCTGTAAGCTTTCTAGCCTTTTTTTAATTTTTGTCTTAGCCAAAAAGAATAAACAACAACCTTTGGAACCTCTTGCATTCTGAGTTTGTGTCCACACCCAGATCCTGACATATAGTGTCTATGCAATTATTGCGTAAATTGCGCATGATTTTTGTGAGCTGCATACACATATTTGTGGCTTTACATGAACGTTGTACATATGTCTGCGTAACAAATCTAACTGCTGCATTCTGAACCAGCTGCAGCCTCGACACTGAAGCTATAGGCAACCCAGCATGTAAGGAGCTGCAATAATTAGCTTGCACAAAATCAAGTTATGCATAAAAATTTCAGGGTTTGACAGAAAAGACTTGATCCTAGCCAACTGTTGCAGCTGGAAAAAACTAATCTGGCTAATTATTTGGAGGTCCATTTTCAAGGGAGCATCAAGTCTCACTCCGAGATCTGTGACTATGACTGCTCAAACGGGTAAGAGAGAGGAGGTCAAGACCATGATCCTGACAAAAACACTATTATCTCAGTCTCACCTTCAGTCTGAAGTCAGTAAGGCACACAGTTATTGTTTTGATCGTGTGGTCAGATCCTTTGGAAGGACATAAATTACATTCAGGTTATGAACATATCTGCAAATTTCCTTAAGATTTTCATATGATTTTTTTTTTTGTGTGTACAAGTTTTTATTTTTTAGAATTATTATCTTTAAAACAATTATGTTTCTTGCATTCTTATTGTGCAGTCAGATGTAAATAATCCAGAAACTCTCATTTGATAGAGCAGGGAATCTTAAATGTTCGCTGTTTGGACTTAGTGATTCTGTTGTTTAACTTAAATGTGAGCCATCTACTTTATTTCCTGTCTTTAGTTCACCTGGAAGTCCATCTACTTTTAGACAGAGTGACCTGAGCTACAGATGAACCACGATTCCCCTGTGGTTCATCTTCTAAACTTCTTCATCAGAGATGAGCTCGTTGAAAGCAGAGCATCTTCAGGAAAGATCTCTCGTCCAGAATGTCCCCTAATCAAGCGTGAGCATGGGTGTTCTCTGAAGCTGTTGGTGTGGGTCTGTACTGGCAGACTTGTTAGGTGTTAATGCAAAACTAGTAAGTAGATAATCTCAAGAAGAACCATAAATCTGTGTTTGGAGCTGAACAACTATTTACTGAAGACCTATAAGTACTGATTTCCACACTGAGGTCTTTAATGAGCTTTCTGTACTCTCAGAGGGTTTAAGGGCCAACATGGCCTCACGTGTTGCTCTTGTTTGGCATTCTTACACTCAGAGATGTAGAAATATTATTACTTTGTTAAAGCTGCAAAATCTTTGGTTTGAAAAAGAGCTGTTTAGATTCTAAAGTAAGGAACTAGCCATCCTCCTTTGAGACTTTAGATACCATTGAAAGCAATGCACCATGGGAATGCTTGCAGATCATGGTCATGTATCACAGTGAGCTTTATCTGTAAATAAAGGAAAGCATCTTGTTCTCCAGAGCCGCGTGGTGAAGTCCGGCTGCAGTCTGGATCCACGCTGCATCACTGTCACCACCGAAGGTCAGGGGATGGAATCAGAACACATCCATCCTGAGCAAGACTTTTAATCAGCTTTTGTTCTGTGGTCACTCCAGATCAAACGGCAGATCGCAGGAGAAGCTTAGAGACTCAACGTTCCACCAGACTCAACCTTTTGAAAATGATGGCAAAATAATCTCCATGTTGGAAACAGTTTTTATGTACCTCCATTTATTTGTATTTGTTGAAAATGTTTTAATACATCATAAAAGCAATCCAGTAAGAAAAAAAGACCAACATTAAATGAAGTCCTCATATGAAATAAATAATCATCTCAAGTAAGAGTTCCCCTCTTGTCCTTTTCTTTATGTCATTGCTCAGAAACGAGTAACACAAAGTGACAAACGGAGCGTGTACACAAATGTTTAAATCAAAGATGACAGACAAGAGAAGTGATGTGAACATCTTCAGAATGCACGAATTCCTGGAAAAAATGGACAGAAGTTTGTTTACACTGATGGGGAGGTATCCATGCACTGTTCATTTTTATAGTCATTCATAATGCATACAAATGCAGCTTCCTTATCATCCCATTATTAGAAATGTTTGCTTTACACAACGCTTTTAATTCTGCTTTTCTCTGCTCACCTTGTTTCCAGTGAAATAATATTTGTGTTGAAAAGTGGTTTCCCTCCAATGTGGGCAAAATACGTCAAACCCTGAGATGTTTACCTTCCAGGTGAAGGAAATAAATATTTCAACATCAGCTGCTGCTGTGGTAAGGGTCAAAATGGGGTTTGGACGCTCAATGTGCACAAAAAACAGAACATTTCCCCAAAAAGTGCATTTAACTTTTACAACATCCAGTTCATAACACAATATTACCACATTGTATAGCCTGGTTGAACCCTGAATGAACCCCAGTCAGTGCTGTTGTTGGAGATAAAGCTGCAAACAGACCCCCCATGCACGAGCCCTGCTTGATTTATGCTAACAATCTCCTCAAATCATTTTTCCCCAATGCAGACATCTTGTAAGAGCATCAGCACCCCATGGTACATATATATAGTGTTATCATCAATTATATGCAAATCTCAAATGAGCATGCATCACCTCTGGATGATTTGTGTCAGTAATTAGATGCCAAGAGGCAGGACGGCCCTGCTTGTTTGAAATGGCAGACTCTCTGTGCTGCCATTGTCTGGTAGGTGAACAGGGAAATGGCAGATTCCTTAAAATAGAAATGCACATGTCAGGGTTTTGAGTGGAAGGTTATTGCTATGAAGGGGGAGGTAAAAAGAAAAACATAACGATTGCTGCTGGGATGGACCGCAGCTCCTAAAGTCCCCATCTGATCCTCTTCTGATCTATTTTCAAAGCATTCCCAGCAAACTTTAAATATGTCACTAGTCTAACTTAAAAAAAGACTTGTTTACCAGGACATATTTTCTGCAGAGCAGAAGGAATTCATTAAAAATGTGCCTCTGAGTTGTGGACTGTTGACACAAAACAACCCGCCCCTCTTCTCCTCTGCACTGCTGAGAGCTATCTATTCGCGTACTCTTCCTCTAGCCAACAATAAAAATTCAAAAAATGGTAATAGTTATCCAGCTGTACAGTATAGAGTCCAATTCCAGCTCACATAAGGAAAACAAAGACGCTCATGGATCTAAGAGGATTCAATTTTACTTCCTGCCAGAATTAACGCGGATCGCTCGCACACAAAATAGACCAGACGATCCGCTGCACGGCGAGCAAGCCTTCTGTGGAGAACCGTGGCACTCTGCACCTGGTGTGAACCACACCATAGGTTAACAAGGGCGCCAAATGGAGGCAGCCTTCGCTGGGCTTCCACGTTCAGTGTTAACCAGGTGTTAGATAAGCTCATTCTTCTTCAACAGTCCAGGTAAATCGCCTGTCTGTCCTGGGAGAGGATCCCTCGTTCATGTGGACATCACGGAGGTTTCTTCTAAATTAAAGAAGTGTAGGCCTACTCACCACTTGCTTCTTCTTAGCAGGAACATGGGGTAACATTTTTAGATTGTTAACTTACCCATGATGGCAAAACAATAAAAAGCTCTAGCAGTCAACCGTCCACTACGCGACGCTTCCGCGCCAGGTGTGAGCCTAGTGTAACTCTACATATTTGAATATTTTTCATCCAGATGGGGGAGAGCTGGGGGTGCAGGACGGGGTCCACTGCCAAGAACAGGAGCGCAGACGATCCACCTGGAATCTCTCCTGCTCCCCCGAAAGAGGGAACGAGGGACAACACATGAATCGCACTGCCCCAAACAGAGACATAGAGAACCAATGCATTGATTATGCATCAAAGCCCTGCCCACAGTGACCAGCATATATTCTATGTCACAAAAAAGATTTTTTTAAACTGAAAGTATTTTTTCATCTGCTGATCATTCACGATTGAAATAAAGAAGTACTCAGAACTCAGTACTCACAAATATATACTCAATTTTCTTAATATTTGTCCTCCATCAGGAGAAGAACACAAGATGTTAAAAACGCAATTTTCTGAGGGGATTTTTTGAGAAATCCCAATAAGAAAAGAGATAAACAAGCTCATCTGCATGATAAATCATCAAAGCAGTTTAATATTCGTCCTTTTACCAGTTGAAGGTGCAGTCTGGTGTCTCTCACCTGCTAAACCAACACACTTCTTGTATCTTCAGTGCTGAATTGTGGTTCCATCAGAAAAAGCTCATTATACAGCCGTGCTCTGAGTCGGCTCCTCACCTACGTCAGTCTTTGAGACAACCTTAACAGCCGACAGCGCCCATCCATCTTCACAGCATTAATAACACTGATGACTGAGGGCTGTGTATATTAAAAATGTCAAAATGTCCGCTATAACATGGCCCCTGATTAAGCATCCCTGCAAACAGATCATTTGTTTTAAAGCGCTTTTAGCTTTAACTACACAGAATAAACACAGATGTGTGATGGGGACTGTTCTGTCTGCATAATGGATCATAGAAACTACTGCGGGCCTAAAGCAGTTATTGAGTTTCATAATGCTTAGTCACTCCATTCATTCTGCATGAGAGGCTGTACGTCATGAAAACAAAATCTCCGTGTAGACTCCAGCACCAAAATAAAGTTTCAAGGGATGGTGACCAAAGTTGCTGCAACCCCACTGACTCTAACTGAATAAATCTGACTCTGTGTAGCTATGGATGATCACTGCTGCTGCATTTATGGGACTGTTCCATCATAAACTGAAATAAAAACAAGCATGTTTCCCAAAATCATGCTGCAAGGCTTTTTTCTCCATCACACAAACAGTGACAGTGATACGACCTGATGACATGACAGAGGCTTTATAAATCAAAATAGAGTTCTATTTAAACCTGCAGACCTTCACCTCTGCTGTGGTGGATCTGCCTCCCTCGGTCATGTGACCATCTCTGCCTGGCTCTGCGGCAGCATCTTGGCAGCACGCCACCGACAGTTACTGGAGTTGTTGAAGTGAACAAGTACCCTCTTCAGTATTTCAGGACTCATCTGGAATTCAAATGGCTTTCTAGATGCACAATCCTTTCTACACAAATGCCCGACGGAGGAAGTCTCCGTTTTTTACTGAAGATGAATTGCAGGAGTCCGTTCTTCTCAGCTGTACATGAAAGTCAGCTCTGTTGTGACTGTAAATCTGTTTGACAAAGAGTTTTATCCTCATCATTTAGTTTTTCAGATGTTTGTTGTTTGTCACAAAGTTGCTGGGTTTGCCCTGTTTTATTTTTTGAACCTTGTTGTTGACAGACGCATTCGGTTCTTTTTTTTGTATGTTTTCCTGGATTTCCAAAGATTCTCCCTCCTCACTTTAGTCAAAGATTTACCCCGTGCTCACACAGCTAGCATTACAGCTCCGATGCGAGCGCCGCAGTCTTTACGAAACTTTAAAAGTGCCAGAGGAAATCCCACTGCAGGCGTTCACGTCCTGCGTCTGCGGTCAGGCCTCTGTGGCGCTGCGAATCCGTTACGCTTGGTTCAAATTTCCGCCAGACGACACAGCTGAACCGACAGTTGTCCGGACTGGACCTGGAAACCCCATGGGCACTGCATTGCAAAGTTATTGATTCCTTTAAACTTTTGAGTTGTTTTATTTGTGTTTTTTTATTTTTACATTAAATCAGTGGTGTGTCAATATTGTTATTTGGTACAGCCTCCAGCAGATGGCACCCTAGGCGGCCGCCTAGGTCGCCTATGCACAGGGCGGGCACTGCTGACAGCCTAAATCAGGTGTGTTCAGTCAATCAGGATGTGGAATCACCTGGGTCAGCTAACCAGGAGCAGGCTGCTCAGGGCGGGCTGGAAAACCGGCAGGGCTGTTGTTCTTGAGGACCAGAGTCAGCCAGTGCTGGCAAAGAGGAGGAAGAGGAAAGAGTCACAGAAGATGGTTTGCTGTAGCGCCCCCAAAGGGAGCAGTCAAATATAAAGTGCAGTTTTCATCCAAATGCTGCAGTTTTGATCAGTAACAAATCTGACCCATAAGCAAATGTTTATGAAAATGAACCAATCACAAAACTGGAAACGACAAGCCAAGTCAAGTTTGACTTTTCAGCTTCTAACTGCTAATCTTTTTAACACTTGAGCTCCAGTGTTTACACTCTTTTATTTACTGTAACTTTTCAAGCGTTAACAGGAAAACGGTGCGAGCCGCTTTTTTCCTTCAGAATCTGCTGGAATGACGTTGATCGTGTTAATGGTTGAAAAGTTACAGTATGTTAAAGAGTTTGTGTTTAAGCGTCACTGGCGACACCTCAGGTGTTAAAGGGTTAAAGACTCCATCTTAAAAACTGTTCCTGTTTAAGAAGCTGTCAGAGTTCGTGGGGGGGTGTTCAGGCATGGTCCAATCGGGGGTGTTGGCTTTAATGCTGCACTGTTGTGCTCACACAGGAGCAGGATTTTACTAAACGTTGCATGTTTTTGCATCAACACCCACAGAAATGACCCGTTTCCTTCACAGAAAAGCGGTTTCTCATTCCGGGCCCGTCGGTCGGGTAGAGCCCGTCTCCTGGTGTCAGCCGGCAAGTTTCTGCACCTTCCCTCCAAACTCCCAGTAAAATGTCCCTCTTTTTTATCGGGTGCTGCACCCGCCCTTGTCGCTCATCTTCCGCATGATGCACGGACTAATCTAGCATACCCTTCCCTACCTGCAAATGTGTTTAGTGAAGGACAGATAAGACCTGTCATATATGAAATCTGTTTTTCTCCTCAATTCCCCCCACAGGTAATATCCTGACTGATGTAACAGCCGCGGCTGACAGTGAGACCTAAATGAGGGAGTGAAGAAAATAAATGAAAGATTGAAATTGCTTTGTATTCTGTGAACTTGTCTTTGCATATTTTACTTTTAATCTGTGTTTTATTGTATCTTTGATGCTAAATTGAATTTATATCTGTGTTAAATTCTTTGCTTCTAATGGCATTAGAGGAGCGGGGCTTCACGCTGCAGCGCTCAGAGGGATGCTGTCATAATTTATTTTAATCTTTTATTAGAAGGTCGTCCACAAAAAATAAAAAAATTACATACCTCAAATTAAAAACATTTTCTGAATGTATGTGAGTTTACTACATTATAATTAACAGTTAAGGGGTTTTTCTAATAAACAAAGCAAAATCAATTTTCTTAATAAAAATAGGATGTCAGAATCATGAATGGAACTTGTTAATATGCAAACGCTAACGACTAATTGTAAAAACTTATAGGATTTTAAGTGTAGACATTTTTTGTAATAAAAAAGGCAATAAATAGTCAAAATGTTCTTCGGATTATCATGTCAAGATGGGGAACAGATTTCAGTAATTACAAAAAATAATTATAAATGTAATTAATAACTGTAAATCTGTCACATAATACATATTTATTAGTTGGAATAGATTATTCATTTTATTCTTTTGCTAATGTGCATTATTTATGCTGCATGAAGATGAATTCAGGCTTTAGCCCGAAACTTTTCAGTCTTGTTCACGAAATTGTTGATTTTTTTACTTTGTATTTTCTCTTTTACAAGATGGTCAACTTGTGTTGTTTTAAGAAACAATACCATTGTTTAAAGCTGAAAACTATTGAAAAGAAACAAATTATTAACTACTCTTATTTTCTTTTGTTTAGCTCTATCACTTGAGGAGAAAAAAAATAATAGCTATTTTTAAGAATAACTGACCATTCTGTAACACTTTTCGACTGTATTTAGGTTTTTAAACGCCCTATTTAAATGTTTATATGTTTTTTTTTTTTGCCTCATGTGTTAAAACAAGGAGAATATTGTAATTTAGTTCCAGTTCTTGACCTTACACTTGTTTGCTAACCCAGTGAAAAAAATGTACTTACAATTTAAAAAAAAATCAATAAATTCACTCACTATGATGCAACAGCTTGAAAGATCCTGTTTATGGTAGTTTTTTTTTATTTCTGAACATGCTGCATCATTAATTAATTTATTTCACATTTATCTAAGTCATAAATAAAGCAGTGTTTAACCCTTGCTCTATCCTAGGCATGCTTACATTAAAAGTGGGGTCATCTGGACCCCTCAAGACAGTGCAGTCAAGGATTTTTTTCTCTTCACTGACGTCCGTGGCAGACATGAAATCCTGTCCCCCTTTGTCAGCGGACGGATCACACATCATTGTCTGGACCCCATAAGAGAGCACGAGGGTTATACCAGTATACAGCCACAAGTGTTTTAAAAGGTCAGAAAAGTTAAAATAATTTTAAAGTGAAAAATGAAGTCTGCAATACATCACACAATCTGGGCTCTAACTGTGTCAGGTCACTCAATAAACACTACTGTGTTTTGTGCTTTGTGTCCCTGAACCGTCCTGACTGTGACCACCTGATGGAAACACTCACCACTTCCAGCCTTAGAGGTTGTTAAAATAATAAACTGTTCTGGAATCAACTCAGTTTTTAATCAAACTTTTTCTTTTTTGTCTGATCTGAACATTGAAAATAAACAACTGTACTGTTGTTCATTTCTGTGAATCTCAGTGTTTGCTTTGTGTTATTAAATGCGGATTCTGATTGGGATTCTGATTGTGTTTCACACCACAAACAGCTGAGACACCAATGGTTGTTAAGAAAATTGATACAAATTAGCGTTAAAAAACCAAGAAGTCCTCTGACCTCATTCTTAGTCCTCATTTTAGTCAGGTGGGGCTTTCCTGAGCTAAAGATATGATCCAGCAGTAATTTCACATTAACTTGATTATTCTAGATTTTATTGCTTTACAGTTGTGTTCATTCATGTGTCAGAGGGGTGTTACGACTCTCTCTAGACCAGTGGACTAAAACTCGCGGCCCGCGGCCCATCTGCTGCCTCTAGGATGATAATTTGCGAACCCCGTCATCATATGAAAGATTAATGTTAGTGCGGCCCGCAAGGTTGATATAAATGAGACTTGCTGTGTGCAGAGTTGAACGAACCAATCACATAGAGGTATATGGCTCTGGAGGCGGGACATCGGCGAGCTGTCCAGTACCTCCTCATTCATTCATTCATTCCTCCAGTCAGCTGGGCGGAGGAGGAGCCATGAAGCACCAAACGCGATTCACGTGCCCCGTTTCTCTTTCGCCGCGCAGTGAATTTGCTGCTTGCTTCTTGTCAAAATATGTGCTTCTGTCGCCGCGCCGTGTGTGGGAGGAGCTACCAGCTCTGTCTGTGGATGTCTCACTTGGAATGAATGGAAGACACATAGAATGTTGAGGAATACATTTTTTTTTGATGTGCTAACTGTTCCTATTAAATCAGAACTCTCCAAGCTCCGAGCTGCAAACCTGAGCCCCGCCCCACTTCCATTGCGCGGCGATCTGCTGCTGCTGAAACGTGTGATCCTGAACTTGAGGCCATGCCTGCGTGTCTGTGAATTTTAAGGTGCACACACTGGCTGTGTCAGCGCGCATTGCCCCGCCCCCTATGAAACATCCAATCAAACGCGAGTAGAAGTCCTATATTCTGCTACACGCTCCACACCTCCAATGAATGGAACACATAGATCAGATTTATTTATTGTGAGGAGTTCTAAAAAAACCGAGTTCCGCGGTGCAGTGGTGGCGTTGAACCTGACAGGAAGTCCTAGCAGAGCCCTAACAGGACACAATGTTGGACACTTGGCCCGGGTCAAAGCCCCGAAAATCTCCCTCTCAGGTCGCAGAACCATGCAACTTTTCCCCTTCCAGGCCCCCCACCACCCGAGAGAAGGCAGCAGGACAACCACAGACCCGCAAGGAGTGTGAAAATGTACATGGGACAGCCGAGCAACCAACACATCCATGACAGGGCCCATTTCCAGTCAGCCTGAAATGGGACACAAAATGACAGGACGCCAAACTCAAGCAGTTTACAAACAGACCCAAGAGCAGCCCGACAATGCGCATGTGGGACAGCGGAAAGGTAAAGAGCTTCCCTCTGTTGTACCAAGATCCATACAGCCACCCCTGAACAAAGTACAGACCACCAATGTGACTGGATCACACACAAACTCTAAAAACAGAAAGAAACTGAGACAAAACACAACATGGTCAAACAGGGACTGGCCCCAGAAAGCAACAGGCACACAAAACCAAAAAGAGGCTCAAAGGAAAAGTCAACCCCTGGTATCTTGCAGAGGGAACCTAGTTCCAATACTTAACACTTCTCAGGGTTTTTTTTAGAGCTGCCCCCAATGGAACAAACCAGCCCCCGAAGCTCCTCCCGAAACTCATCCGTCCTCTGCTCCATCGTGTTGTCACTGACATCGGACTGACAGCCCACTGAGGAAGCACAGGTCACACTACCTAAAGGGGAAAGATCAGCCCAGACTTTACAACCAGCAATGTCATTTAACAAGATGATGTGGACACCATCAACTGGCAAAGTTGGACGCACCCCCATCGACACCTCCCCTGGAAAAAAACACAAGAGAGCATAAGCCTATGCTGAGTACATATAAAACATCCAGACTCAGTCCCACCACAGGAATCTTGGAACCAGCAAAGGTTTCATCAGAGAACACCAATGTGGAGGATACAATAAAGGAGTCCAAAGCTCCAGTGTCATGCAGAATTTTAACACGCACCAGATCCCAAGTACCAACCACTGATACTAAACCCTCAGTGATAAATGGCAAATAAGACTGAGTCTCAGACTTGACCTCCCCTGCAGTCCCAGACTGAACCTGTGAAACCGACGAGGCACACAAGGCTGACTGAGGAGCACCAGGTGCCTTCTGCAGTCAAGATTTTAGGAGAAAGCACTAATTTTTCCAGTGCCCATACCGGTGACAATAATTACAAACATCATTCTCCCGCCTACCTCAACGACCCATGTTAGGTGACCGGTCCAAGGAGCCATGACCTGGGCCAGACCTGGCCACTGAAGAGTGTGTCAAATGGTAATCGTCAGCCAGAAGAGCAGCTTCAACCACTGACTTAACCCCCCAATCACCAACATAAGTGGAAACACAAGCAGGGACGCCTACAGCCTCGAAACCGTTGTCTGTAAGCTTCGGTAACTAACTCATACGCCTTCATTACCGCTGATTTTACAGGAGAATATCTAGCACCATCAGCACCAATCAAAGCTCAGAAGGCCTGCTATGCTTTCCCAGTCAAAACACACTGTAACATTAATAGGCTGGTTTTCTTAGACCAACCCCGAGTTGATGACAACCGCTCAAAAAGCACAAAAACTGTTTCTGGATTTTTCTCGTCAAAGTTTGGAACCAACTTCAAGTCACTAAGTTCATCAGATTGACCATCCACATGCACAGGACAGTCAACCCGGGTCCTTTCATGTTCTATTTCTAACTGGATCAACAGCAGCTCCTTCTGCTGCTCAAAAGTTAACGCAGCAGCTGATCCACAAGACGAGTCCGCGTCAGTAGGGGTAAGAGCTGAACCAAGCTTCACAACACCCAAATCTGACAACCCCGCCTTTAAATGAACCAAAATGCGCTCCTTCCTCATTCTAGAGACACCAATGTCAACACCATAATGCTCTGTGAGCAAGAGCAGCTGTTTTTTCATGCACAATTTCAAAAAAGACTCCGAAGGGGACTCAATAAAATCCTCCACCACCCCGTCCATGTTTTTAAACACGCAAAGTTAACAATCAATGTGCACAGACGAGGGAGGCTAACTGCCTATCTGCAAACTTGCTAGCTCACCCTAGTCTTCAGGAGGTGTAGCGGGGGATATTTACGCACTGAAAATCCAATGGCCAGGAAAAGTGACCAGACAAACGTGCCACCCTCCCCGAACCACGGAAGTGCTCCCGAGCCGACGCAGGGAAAAGGGGAGAGAGAAGCTCTGCCCGCCGTACCTCCGCACTAAAGCAAACACCCGCGGCGAGTCCCCTATTGAGAAACGCCGCAAAGCCTAACAGGGACCAATAGCAAAACTCAAGCGCAAAACAAGTGCGGAACTCACCCCCTCAAATCCAACCACAGCTCAACAACATAAATCAACATGACTCAAAAAAAACCGGCGTGTCACCCCAAAGCAAAAAAAAAAAAACTAGCGACCAGATGACATCAAAGCACACGGCAAACAGAACACAGAGCTCAGACACAAACGATGCCGAAAACCACACAATAGAACGAGCCCCCACTTTGTTACGACTGGCCCTAGACCGTAACAAAGAACCGGGGAGACAGAACCGGTACACTGAACAACACTTTAATGTGTTTAAAGAGTCAAGACTGCGGTGCAGCGGTGGCATTGAACCCGACAGGAAGTCCTAGCAAAGCCCCTCTTCCCTGAGGTCCTCAGACTGAGCTTTGATCTGGAGCTTCCAAATCCCAAAACTCCTGCACCTGAGTAGGAGGAGGAGACAGGGCAGACCAACAGGAAGACAGACAAATACGGCTCAGGGCCGTAACAGTGGGGCCTCACATTTCTTTTGTGGATCTTTGTGTGTCTGACTGTGCTAATTGATTGCAGGTGTCTTGCTGTACAGGTCTGCAAGCTGATTGGACCAGAGCTGGTGGAGGCAGCCTTTAAACCAGAGTGGAGATGGGAGTTCTGCTGCAGCGGTCAGCTCAGAGGCTCGCGCCCCTTTGTGACACCTGGAGACTGTGTTGTTTGTTTTCGTGTGGTTTATTGTGCAGCATTTCAATTTGTGGTGTTTTGTGTTCAGGTTTCCTCTGTTTAGTAGTGATGGAGAAACCACAGCTCTCTGAATCAGTCTGAGATGAAATGATTCTGGGTTGTGAAGATTTTGACACAATAGAAGGAATGACAGACTTCAAAATGTTCCCACCTTTAATGTGACTCTTTATGAAATGAAACAAAAACAGGCTTGTGTGCCATGAAAGAGTTTGTGTGTAGCAGTAAAAGCGTTTTTTTTGTTTTTGTTATTTTTTAAATGACTTTTACTGTACAATATTTTGTGAATATTTTGTTTCCTTTGATAAATTTGGTTAGGAAAAAAAAATATCTAAAATGCCACATTTTACTTGGAAATAAAATAAAACTGCAAAATACTTGGTCTACTGGGAAAAATTATATTATGGAGTATTTACACATTTGGATTTAGGAGGAGATTCCTTTTAGGAGTATTCACACTTTAGTTTTGTTAATGACGTGAGTGTGAAACTGCATCTTGTTGCTTAACCAGATCCCCACAGCAAACACAAAGCTATCATCAAAGAAGTGTGGACATGCAGAAGATATTCCTTAGTAGACATTGAACTTTCATTTTAAAGCGGGGGTCACAAAATAATGACTTGGGGGCCACAAATGGCCTGCGGACCGCTAGTTTGAGACCCCTGCTTTAGAGCAAGAATGGTTCTTCTGACCAATAGAATGACTGACTGATTAACAGCTGTTTATTTCTTTGTAGAAGTCTATGGGATTTTGACTTCCTGGAACAAACAGACACTTCCTGTTTGGGATGTCAGGGGGGAGGAGTCACTCAATCCAGTTCTAATATCCAATTTTAAGTTTAATTTTTGAAAAAAAACTCTTCCAGACTAGAATCTTCCATCAGGTCATTGGATGCGGGGATCCCAGCTCTTCTGGATGAACCCGAGGTTGGCTGGAACTTAGTTTGACCTTTTTTTTTTTCTTTTTTTTTTTCTTTTTTTAAAATAGTTTTGTTTAGTCTGTAATTTTTTTTTCCTGACAGCTTTTCCTGTTTTCCATCTATTATCAACCCCTTCAGTTGGTCTCTTCTTTTTATGCTCTCCTCTTTGTTGTAACTGATTTAAGACAACCCATGAGGGGATAATTCCCCTCATAGGCAGTGTTAATTTCGTTGACGAAAAATTTTCGAAAACGAAACAAAAACTCCCCCCCAGACATGAAAACTTTAACTAAATTGATAGACTTTTTCGTCAACGAATAAAAACGACACGAAAATGCTGATCGAAGACGACATCCAATCATAATGACTGCTGGTGGAGGAGGGCGGGAGCCAATGCAGAGCGATCCAATCAGAACACAGAGCCCTGCAGCCCGCCCGGGAAGACGCTAATTCAATAAATTGTGTCTGTGGTATAAGTGAAAATTGTATTCTCGAGGTAGAAAAGGAAGAGTACATATATGGACAGATTTTACATTAAACGCGACCCTC
This sequence comes from Oryzias melastigma, assembly GCF_002922805.2. Taxonomy (NCBI): domain Eukaryota; kingdom Metazoa; phylum Chordata; class Actinopteri; order Beloniformes; family Adrianichthyidae; genus Oryzias; species Oryzias melastigma. The sequence continues at coordinate 7,194,524 of NC_050516.1, read as the reverse complement.
AACAAGACGTGTACGTTGTGTGGAGCGACCATTACAGGCAAAAACACAACTAACCATAGGCGACATTTGCAGACAAGCCAGCCTGAAATCCACGCAAAGGTAAACATACAAACACAATTATTTCCAGCGTAATGGACTGAATCCGAATTCCTCCCCGACCCTTCCAACTATTGTGGCATTTTAAAGAGTTGGATTATCTGACATAGTTGTTTTAAGGGGTTACTCTCGCCAAGCTAATTAGCGCCGGTACTGCGCGGTAGAGAAGCGCTTTTCTTCACGCGGGTGAAGCTCTGAAGCTCAGAGGTTTACATTTAAATGTAAGTCTGGCTTTATTGTTTTAGCATGACGTTTGTAAAGTTATAAATCGATGTTGTTGTGTATTTCCGAGCGCTAGCAGCCCCGCTGCTTCTTCAGATCCACGAGCAGTCAATGGTTTAATCTCCAACTCCACCACGTCTTACATGACAACAGCGCCTTCTATTGGCCGGCGGTGGTATTACAGTTCACCACACATGCTGTTCAAGCACATATAACATGCTCACAGGTGTCCTGGACAGCTTACTC
>NC_050516.1:7191769-7193759 GCF_002922805.2 Oryzias melastigma | reverse complement strand
TTTTTCTTTTAATGTGTTTTAAGTTGTTGAAGCTGAATTTCCAGAAATGACGAGTTTTGAAAGCAAAGTGAAGTACAATGTTTTTTTACAAATTAGTAAAATCTTTGCGTGTTATTCATATGATTATACTTAGTAAATTTAATTATAATGCTTTATCTTTTTTCAATACTTTTGTCGACTAAATATCTACTGTAATTTAGTCGACTAAAATTTGACTAAAATTAATAGAATCAACATGACTAAATTGCGACTAAAACTAAACACTATTTTAGTCAAAAGACTATGACTAAAACTAAATTAAAATTCTCTGTCAAAATTAACACTGCTCATAGGCTGTCACTTGTGAAATCTTTTTTTTTTTTTTTTTTTTTCCGACTCTCTCCTAAAACTCACCTTTCATGCCGACTCAGTTTGAGCTCATCCTCCCAAACACAGTTTGTGCAGAAACTAAATCAGATTTCTTCAAGTGCGGGTCTGTGGAGCAGAGAAACACAAACAGCCCCGCAAACAAAAGTCACGTTTGATGGAAGGACATGTCTTTACAGCATAGAAAGCAGAGGAATGATTAGTTCAGATTGGAAAAGAACAAAGGTAGAACATAAATAAACATTGGATTTACGCCTTTTTGTGTTTGTTATAAATGGAGGTGAAAATAGAATATTTTGAAAGATTTTCTCTTTGTCTCTCACAGACTGAGCTTCAGCAATTCTAACATCAAACAATATTGGCAACACGATCAAACGCACGTCCGTGGTTACAAAGCCAGTCATAGATGGACCAACCGAAAGCATCTGAAGCAGACAACAAGAAAATGTTTTCAGCAACATTACTGCAGTACTCATTAAAATACACCTCCAAAGAAAGTTTGGTTCAGTTTATCTGAAAACAGATGGTTCTAAATCATTCTTTTCAATCATTCAATCATTCCTCTTTACCAAAAGTGATGGAATATAAAATCACGGGAGTCATTTTGAATTTTGTATAACCATTATAAAACATTTAATAATGTGAAAAATCGCTAAAAACGTATTTGTGCTCATTAAATGTAAACATAAAAGTTGTAAATACTCAAAAGATTAGTTTGTACAGATTCCTAGGAAAATGTGTGTCAAGACACAAAAAATTTCGGGACAAAAACTATGGAACCCCAAACTATTCATAATTAAATAAATACAACATTATTTAATCAAGCAACACTCCAATAAAAGTCTTTTCAATAAATAAATGACCATTTTATTATGAAATACATTTCATTAAAATTTAAATGGGCCATTTTATTATGAAATATATTTCATTTTTACTTTAAAACATAGTTTTTATGTTAAAATCCTTTCATAATAAAAATATATATCATTTTTTTTTTCATGTTGGATATTATTATGATCATGTGGGGGGTTTTTTTTGTAAAAGCTTGTATTTCAAAATAACTGTTTTCCAAAGTGTCCTTTTTATTTCACAATGCTGTTTTTCAGAACGACGTATTTATTTCATGATGAGCTTTTTCCGAATAATAACTCTGTCTGTCAATCACTGAAAGTGGGTGGGATCTAAACGTTCATTGGCTGATCCTCTGAAATCGACTTGTATGCCTAGACTCCTGCTCTACTGTGTCACGCAATTTAAAAAAACAATTTTTTTCTTTCTTCATTTAGTCTGAAAGCATCCTCGTTATTGTCACTTAAACTAACCGACATTTGTGTTTGTTTATGAGGGAGAAAATAAAGGAACATTATTTTTATGGTTGAGAATCTTTGTTTCTGGAAACTTTTAAACTTTTGACCGTCCTCGACCGGAAGTAGTCAGACTGTGATCACATTCTAGCTTTACGGGAGTCGTTCCGGGCCCAATTAAAAAAGGGTCCGGGCGGTTTATCTGAACCTACTCTAACCCAAACCCTGACCTGGCACCGATGCGGGTCGGGTCACCAAATCCTGCTGATCGTCCGGTTCCGGGATCGTTCCGTGCACCGGAAATGTTGATATTTCACGAC
>NC_050516.1:7188388-7190884 GCF_002922805.2 Oryzias melastigma | reverse complement strand
ACACATTTTTTTCCTTAAAAAAAGGCCACATGTAAATTTGCGATTAATCGCGAGTTAACTCTGGACAGTGCGATTAATCGCGATTAAAAAATTTAATCGCGTGACAGCTCTAGTCTAAACCAAACTTGTTATTATCAAATTGGCCTTTTTATGTGAAATTAGAAAATGATTTACTTTTGACCAAACGCTGATGTACATTTTTACCATAATAAAATGATTGTGCATCTTAGACTTTTTGAATGTTTTAAACCATACTAGTTCTTTGCCCGGCACCATGGGTAACTAAGATTCAGGAGCAAGTGAATAAAATTGATTTGACTCGTCTCCAGAGCTAAAACTCAAATCATTAGCCTTAAATCTGAAGCAATTAGTAAATGTGGTTACAGCTCATGGGATTCTCCATTCCACATAACGACTGAGCAGAGGTATTCGGCCAACATGACACAGACAATAAAAGGCTGAATTTATTGAACCGAATTCTTGCTCTGGTGTTTAATGAAGAGGAAGTGGAGTCAGGTACTGCACTTAAACAATACTCGTGTTAAAAAGCCAATAAAGCTGTTGAGCATTAAAAAAGCTGTGATGAAAGCTTCTTTCTCAAAGTTACTAACAGATCTGCCTCTGATTGTGTACTGTTTCCTAAAAATACCTTAAAGGCCTCGTGCAGTGGCAATTTTTTTTTTTTAAATTTAGAAAGTCAATGGAACTTGGAAAACGAATCTGATAAAAATATTCACTTAAAATGATCCAGAGCGATTTTATTGATCATTTTATAGTCGTGCACAGCTTTAAATTTGGGCGATAGGTGTTGATGGGCGGGGGCTGCGCGTGACATCACTTCAGGGATCCAAGAGTGTAAACAACAATGGCGGACGGTTTGAGAAGCGACGTAGACCACGATTTAGCGGATATTTCTTTGGATGAAGATGATGAGCCTTCATCAAACACGGGAATTTTAACGACACAGGGTTCGGAGGGTGTACAGCCCTACCAGTTTGAAGCGGAGGTTTCCTCATCTGAGGATACAGGGGCTTCGGATGACGATGGTGAAAGATCATACAGCGATGGCGCCGAGAAGACGATCAAACTTGACTATTTAGAGGAAGTAAAAGTCGTAACAAGGTTTCCGTAGGTGAACCTGCGGAAGGATCATTACCGGAAAAGGAAAGGCGCCGCCGCTGCCGCGGAGCGTCCTTTGTCGTCCTCCCCCAGGGCCGAGGCGGACGGAGCCCCCCCGCCCGGGTCCGCGGACCCGGACGAGGGTCTGCTGCTACTGCGGCGACGGGTGGGCTCGCTCCCCCGCCGCCATCTCGACCTCCTTCGCCCGCGCGCAACCAACCCCCGCGCGGGTCCTCTTTCCAGACGGCCGGCGGGGTCCTCCTGCGCCTCGCGCGGAGGCCACCCCTGCCGGCCTCACGGCCCCGGGAGGGAGTAAAAACTCTTCGTGCGGGCTCAGCTGACGACCGTCCGGTGAACCAACGGCGCCCCCCCATGCCCGGGGCCTCATAATCGCAAACCCCCCTCAGCGCGGCGCAGCGGCCTCGCCCTGGCCGTCCGGCGCGCGCCCACCAGGTGCCAGTACACCCCCCGCGTTCCTCCTCCGGATGGCCGGGGAGGGCTCAAAGCCTCCCCCTGACCGGGGAGCGCCCCTCTCCTTTATTGAAACGGTAAATTCATGAAGGGAGACCCCCTTCTTCGGCACATTACTGCACCCAAATACCACACTCCTATTCACCATTATCCCGTTCGAATCCCCAAATCCACGGCAGTCCAAATTCTATTATGTTAAGTAATTCCATGCCCAGAAAGTCATCACAACACTAGCGGATCTAGCTGTATGTTCCTGTACTGACGTCACACGACCTATGACCTACTTATTGGTTGGCTGCCCAAAATCTGAGCGACCGCACTATCTTTGAACGCTTGTAGAGAGTGCACGGGGCCGCGGGTGACAAAATAATTATACGGGGGTTCATTTGTGACATAAATACTAATGTTTTATTGCAGTTTAAGAAAAATCACGATTTTCACCGCACGAGGCCTTTAAGTTTCTTTATTCAGAAAGTCATGATGTTGACCTTAATCCTCACTTCATTCTCCAGATTATGGAAACTATGTAAAAAATGTGTTACTACAGCATAATATATATCTATCTATATCTATCTATATATCTATAATATATCTACCTTCAGTGGATTACCAGAAGAAGCTGGATGAGGGTGTGCAGGTGGGAAGGTTGGTGCAGAGCTTTGGCGTGACGAATCCTTCTGACTGATGAGCACCGATTTCACCTTTTTACATTGTGTTTTTTTCTTAAGTTTTTATTGTTCTAATGTTTTATGGTGTCTGTGTTGTAGACGACTGCTTCTTGGTCAGTACTCTCTTTCAAAAGAGGTTTTTAACCTTAAAGGGTGAGTAATGGGCTGGGACAAAGCTAAAATAAGTATCCAGATATATTCCATATGGAGAGACAGTGAATATATTGGTAGAAGGATG
>NC_050516.1:7157073-7187184 GCF_002922805.2 Oryzias melastigma | reverse complement strand
AGCTCTTTATTTTGCATATGAAACTCTGCATTACCAACCCGGATAGTCAGCTTCATTGATGATTTGATTTAGAGTCGCCAAAAGGTTCTGATCTGTAAATAAAGCTTCACGAGATGCTCCATGTCTTCCAGCTTCGAGCATGGCTCTGATAAACTGACAGTTTTCGTTTTCATGGGCATTCTCAGCATCACTGTCAGTGTCATTGCCAGATTGTGAGCTCTTACTTTACGCGCTGCCGGCTCAAATTGATAGGGCTTTACAGTCCTCAAACCACAAACACCCGGCGCCTCTGAATCAGCGTCACTTTCAGAACAAATGTTTCCACAATCTGAGTCTGAAGACAGAATTGTGGACCTGGAAATATCGCCACTATCGCTAGCTCCGACACGCAAAGGAGAAGCCATCTTGCTATGTTTACCCCTTTGACGTCACACGCACCACGTGACCAAAACGGAGCTTTTTACCCGGAAGAGACAGGTTTGCTAAATTTGGCCGCAAAAATGCCGTTTTATTTCAATATTTCTTGCTCAAAACACGGCAAAACATTTGGAAATGGTAAATATAATACCGAAAATGACCCACAACCCCATTACTAACCCTTTAATTGGAATAACTTGCTCTGTAATAAATAAGGACTGCTAAAGCATTGTGGGTAATCTACAATCTTGGTTTGGCAGACTAGAAGAGAATCAATTTCAGTGATGAGAAAACCTTAAAAACAGATAATTGGGTCTAATCTTTCTTACACATCAAATGTTATTTTCATACATTTAAAATAGTGTAAGTACTACATGAAGTGTAGCAGCAGGTCTTCTGTGATTACGTTTTCAACCCCTCAGCAGAAATTACCCGTCACGTCAAACACTTGCTTCCAACCCCCTTTGGATTTTTCATTTCACTTTTGTCATGTTTCAGGTTGTCATGTTTGATTTTTTGTTTTTGTTTCTGGTTCTGCTTTTTTCAGTTGGGTCAGAAATGTTGAAAAAATCTAGATGAACCCCTTCAGAGATGTGCACAGATAATCACAGCTTGTCAATATTTAGTTTTTACCATCAAACTGTATTTTTATTTCCTCTTTTTACTGCATGTGTTCTCTTTCCACTTCCATTACATGAGCTGTAAACGCTTGTCCCAGCCAGCTGAGCATCTTCTGGAATGTTGTTTGTGAGATTTTCTCCTTTTTTTCCACCAAAGTCTTTGAGATTGGAGGGATTTTTGATAATGCTTAGATGCACAAACTCTGAAGGCCACAACAAACCTTTAGCTCAGAGCTCTTCAACTGGTCCATTGTGGATTATTCTGATGGGTCAGTCTCTGTACAGGAGGAGCAGATGGACACACTGCGGTGGAGTTGATGGCCTTTTTTTTACGCATCTAATCTATGAAAATAATTTATAATTAGGAGAAAGATGCATGGGCTGCATGGCACCCAGGCGAAACGTGATTCCTGAGAGAGAAAGCAGAAGATGTTTGACCTGAACTTTGAAGAATTGATGAACAGAGTGTGAAGTGGGCGTGGTTACATGCTTAAAGAATTATTTTCTGTTGGAAGAAATAACTTCCTGTTGAAAAGGTACTCTTGTTTTCCCAAACATTTCAATTTATATTTTTGAGGGTTTTTTTTGTAATTTTTAGTATTTGTTTAGCTTTTTAATCGTTTTTAATATGTGTATGTGTGTATAGATAGATAGATAGATAAATGGAGTTTTTGATTTGTACTTCAGGGCCACCGTACAGTAGGTCAGGATTCTGTAAAACCTCTGCTAAACCCATTTTTCATAATTATGGGATTTAATTTAGAGTTAAAAATTAAACTAAAATGTTTTGCTTAAATGTATTTTTGTTGTATAAAAGGAGCGTTTCCAAACGTGTCTTTAATCAGTCCTTCTCTGACCCGTCTTTGTCATTTTGCTGAAACGCCTGTGTGGAACTATCATCCCATGGGGTTTGCACTGTCGATTAACATTTTCAAAAGTGCTGCCACCACTAAGAAGATTCATTTTATTACAAAGACTAACGTTCTTTTGATCCTTCAAAAAAGCAATTATGACCAGCATTTGGTGTAAAGCCCTTTCGGTCGGTGGATGGTTTTAATTTCCGTGAGGTTAACCTCTGAAAATCCAAATAAATAAAACTGTCAATTAGGAGCAGACTGGCAGGTTCTTTGGTTTGTTCACTGAGCCACTATAGCAGTGTCTGTTTTTGGAAGAAAAAAAACTTTACTAGCTGCTTTCTGGAAGGATTAAAGTCCAAAAGAAATAGTTTCTTCATAAAAAAAACACTAGCTTTGTGGTTTTGTTTAAGCTTTTCTTTATACAAGTCAAACCCCCATGAATTATTTAAGAAATCCTGCACAGATGAGGGAGAATAAACTTAAACTAATGTACACAAAGACTAGTCCTTTGGTGCTTTTTGTTAAAGGACACAAACATAAAATAAAAGTCATGACACAAAACAGAGCTTAATAATTCTTAATTACAGTGATTTAGTGAGAGGACTTGGATTTGTTGGATCTGGACAGAAGATGTGTTGGAGCCACCTCAATAACACAATTCTGACTCTAGAGGCTGATGGAGCATCCGGAGCGTTTGGAATAAAAGCTAAGACGTCTGCCAAACTGTGCAGATGAGAAAATCAGCTCTGTTCAGAGGAAGGTGGCATCATACGTGAAGTCAGCCCTGACTTTGCGGTCAGAACATTGATTTTTTTGATAAGTTGCACATGTATGCAATCAATCCTTCAATCCCCCTTTTCCCACCCACTCCCTCAGTCTGTGATTCAGGGCTGGACACGAACACCAGAGTACTTCTCATTTGTTTTCCGAGTAATTTAACCTGACCCGTGGTGGAAAAAATAATACGATAAAGTCTGAGATGGAGTGATTAGTCAGAGCTAGAAAATTCATAACCAGTAAAACAATCGATGGAGTGGAGAGCTGGGCAAAATATATAAAGAATTATAAACAAAAGAGTAAAAAATAAACATGAACCAACATAAACAAATCATTATTCTCCTTAAGAGAAGATGAACTTCATCAAAAGAAAAAAAAAATACAGTTATACAAGTTATAGTTTTTATATCCTTTTGTAATTAAACTAAATTACGTCCATTTATCCTTAAAACGAAAGAATATTTACTTAAAGAATATTTTTATTCAAATTTAGTTTATGATCTAAGTTTTCTTCAAGGATTGTTGTTGCACTCGGTTTATTTTAAGCAATCAAACAAAAAGCAGTAAACAAACAACAGAATGATATATTTATTCCATTAATATATATTACTGGTTTAGAAATCACGTGACAGACGTGCGGCATTACTATGCATTGAGTCTTCCCGAGTGATGAACAGAGAAAGTCAAATCAACCTCAAAAACCTTGACAACAAAATAATCCGATGAGAGGATTCATCACAGAATAGGAATCACATTTTAATAGAGAGAAATCAGGCTGAGAACCGAGAAGTGCATGCTAAAGTGGGTGCTAACAACTCACGAGAAGCTTGCTAGCTTGGTTCTTTGATGTATGTTTTTATTAATGTTTCATGTTTTACAACATAGCGGATGTTATTCACACGCATTTACGTGCAACCTGTACAAAAACTGATGGAAATTCATCTGGGCAACACGTAATGTGTGCAGCCAAGATGCACGTAGCTAGACTAAATGTTGTTGGTGGTTACACTTTTTTTTTCCTTTTTGGTAAGAAAGTGAAAGTGAGTTCGCACTTCTTCTTCTTCTTTTCCTTTCGGTTTTTCCCTTCAGGGGTCGCCACAGCGAATCAGTTTCCTCCATCTAAGCCTGTCTTTAGCATCCTCCACTCTAACACCAGCCACCTTCATGTCTTCATTCACTGCATCCATAAACCTCCTCTTTGGTCTTCCTCTAGACCTCTTTCCTGCAGCTCTAGACTCAGCATCCTTCTACCAATATATTCACTGTCTCTCCTCTGAACATGTCCAAACCATCTCAGTCTGGCCTCTCTGACTTTATCTCCAAAACCTCTAACATGTGCTGTCCCTCTGATGTATTCATTCCTGATCCTATCCATCCTGGTCACTCCCAAAGAGAACCTCAGCATCTTCATCTCTGCTACCTCCAGCTCTGCTTCCTGTCTTTTCTTCAGTCCCACTGTTTCTAGTCCAAACAACATGGCTGGTCTCACCACAGTCTTGTACACCTTTCCTTTCATTTGTGCTGAAACTCTTCTGTCACACATCACACCTGACACTTTTCTCCACCCATTCCAACCTGCTTGCACTCTCCTCTTCACTTCTTTTCCACACTCTCCATTACTCTGTACTGTTGACCCTAAATACTTAAACTCCTCCACCTTCTTTATCTCTTCTCCCTGTAACCTCACTCTTCCACTCTGGTTCCTCTCATTCACACACATGTACTCTGTCTTACTGCGGCTAACCTTCATTCCTCTCCTTTCCAGGGCAAACCTCCACCTCTCTAACTCCACCTCCACCTGTTCCCTGCTCTCACTACAAATCACAATATCATCTGCAAACATCATAGTCCATGGTGATTCCTGTCTAACCTCATCCGTCAGTCTGTCCATCACCATTGCAAACAGGAAGGGGCTCAGAGCTGATCCCTGATGTAATCCCACCTCCACCTTGAACTCCTCTGTCACCCCTACAGCACACCTCACCACTGTCTTACAGCCCTCATACATGTCCTGCACTGCTCGGACATACTTCTCTGTCACTCCAGACTTCCTCATACAATACCATAGTTCCTCTCTGGGCACTCTGTCATAAGCTTTCTCCAGATCTACAAAGACACAGTGGAGCTCTCTCTGACCTTCTCTGTACTTCTCTATCAACATCCTCAAAGCAAATGTTGCATCTGTAGTGCTCTTTCTTGGCATGAAACCATACTGCTGCTCACAAATGTTCACTTCTGCTCTTAGTCTGGCTTCCACTACTCTTTCCCACACCTTCATTGTATGGCTCATCAGCTTTATTCCTCTGTAGTTACCACAACTCTGCACATCTCCCTTATTCTTAAAAATGGGCACCATCACACTTCTCCTCCATTCCTCAGGCATCTTCTCACCACCTAAGATCCTGTTGAACAACCCGGTCAAAAACTCCACTGCCATCTCTCCTAGACACTTCCATACCTCCACAGGTATATCATCAGGACCAAGAGCCTTTCCACTCTTCATCCTCTTCAAAGCCCCTCTCACTTCACCTTTACTAATCTTTCTTACTTCCTGCTCCACAACCGTCACCTCTTCTACTCTTTGTTCTCTCTCATTCTCTTCATTCATCAACTCTTCAAAGTATTCTTTCCATCTTTCCATTACACCACTGACACCTGTCACCACATTACCATTCCTATCCTTGATCACCCTAACCTGCTGCATGTCCTTCCCATCTCGATCTCTCTGCCTTGCTAGTCTGTACAGGTCAGTCTCTCCCTCCTTACTACCCAACCTAGCGTACAAGTCATCATAAGCTCTTTGTTTGGCCTTTGACACCTCTACTTTCACCTTACGCTGCATCTCCCTGTACTCCTGTCTACTCTCCTCAGTCCTCTCAGTGTCCCACTTCTTCTTAGCTAGTCTCTTACTCCGTATACACTCCTGCACCTCCTCATTCCACCACCAAGTCTCCTTATCAACTCTCTTTCCTGATGACACACCAAGCACACTCCTACCTGTCTCCCTGATCACATTAGCTGTAGTTATCCAGTCATCTGGGAGTACCTCCTGACCACCCAGAGCCTGTTTCAACTGTTTCTTAAAAGTCATGCAACAATCTTCTTTTTTCAGCTTCCACCAGTTTGTCCTCTTCTCTGCCTTTGCCCTCTCTTTCTTCATCTTCTTCACCACCAGAGTCATTCTACACACCACCATCCTGTGCTGTCTGGAAACACTCTCACCAACCACTACTTTACAGTCACTGATCTCCTTCAGATTACACCGTCTACACAAGATGTAGTCTATCTGTGTGCTTCTACCTCCACTCTTATAGGTCACTCTATGTTCCTGTCTCTTCTCAAAGAATGTATTCACTATCGCCATTTCCATCTTTTTTGCAAAATCAACCACCATCTGTCCTTCTACATTCCTCTCCTGGATACCAAACCTGCCCATCACCTCCTCATCACCTCGGTTTCCTGCACCAACATGACCATTGAAATCTGCACCAATGACAACTCTCTCATTTCCAGGGATGCTCATCATCACTTCATCAAGATCCAACCAGAACTTCTCCTTCTCTTCCAGCTCACATCCTACCTGTGGGGCATACCCACTAACAACATTGAACATGACACCCTCCATTTCTATCTTCAGACTCATCACTCTATCTGACACTCTTTTTACCTCCACAACACTCCTAACAAACTCCTCCTTTAGGATAACTCCTACTCCATTTCTCTTCCCATCTCCACCATGATAGAACAACTTGAACCCTGCTCCTAAACTTCTAGCCTTGCTACCTTTCCACCTGGTCTCCTGGACACACAGTATGTCTACCTTTCTCCTCTGCATCATGTCCACTAACTCTCTACCCTTTCCTGTCATAGTTCCAACATTCAAAGTCCCAACTCTCAGTCCAACACTAGTGACTTTCCTCTTCTCTCTCTCCCTACGAACCCGCCTTCCTCCTCTCCTTCTTCCACCAACAGTAGTCCAATTTCCACCGGCACCCTGTCGGTGAACAGCACCGATGGCGGTCGTTGTTAACCCGGGCCTCGACCGATCCGGTATGGATTTCGTAGGTCTGATTCGCATATTTGATTTGGCAAGATTTTACGTCGGATGCCCTTCCTGACACAACCCTCTGTATTTATCCGGGCTTGGGACCGGCACAATGAGCCCCCTCGTGGCTACATTAGCTGAATGCTAGGAGTAAGATCCTAAATGTTTATTTGAAAGCAAAAAAAAAAAACCCAAGTTGGGACAAAACCCAAAGTCACATCCGAGCCAGCACAGAACTGGAGAACAGAGGCAAACTGACATCATTTCAAAATAAAAGCAGAAAGAGGGCAACATGCAAGGAAAATGAGTCTCTAGCGGGAGAAAAGAAAACTGTTTGGAGCAGATGGTGCGTCGTCCTGACTGTTTAATCCCAGTTTCATTGGGTCAATCTGGGATTAGACAAAGACAAGGAATCCTTCAAGATTTGTGAAATAACATTCCAGACTACAGAGTAGGACACACAGCTGGAGGTCCACCAGTCAATGATCAGGTTCAGATATTGTTTTCTTGAGGCAAACAAAAATATCTGACCAATTCCAGGATAAAATAAAAAATACTGCCTAATTACTCTGCAAGAAGCATTGGAACCAGGAGTTCTAATGATGCTTGACCACAGAATCTGGGAAACCTCTACAAGTGTTGCTGTGCTCTTTCCAGAGACCCTGAGCTGAATTTATTTTCTTTTTTACTTGCACTGTAATTAATCACCAAAACTATGCCAACAGTAGGAGTCCTAACCTTGTGTCACACCTGCACCTGAACCATCTGCTCATGACTCGCTCTTAAGTCTTCTTCAAACATGTGAAATTATGGAATACATTTTAATTTTTCTTCACCATGAATGTATACTGCATGCTCTGCCTGCATTGTCTGCTGTCGGACATGGATTCTTAAATCCTGTCACCTCAGATAAACTTTCCAAACGGAGGAATAAAAGGCTGAGATTGAAGCTGTTCTTTGCGTCCTGAATTATTCCTGCTGTGTAGAGTCCTTGTTTGGGGCTTCACTCATCGTGTCTCTTCTGCTTTGTCTCCCTCATGAGTTTCATTCCTCATGATGCTTTTACTCTCAGAAAGCTGCAGGAACGAGCCTTTCTTACACTTTTACATATTCATGTTTGAACATCTGTCCTCCACTGGCCTAATCTCTGCTATTTTTGGCACATTCAGTTCAGCCAGGGCACGGCGAAGCATTACGGGCCAGACATGACCCAGAAGCCAATGAGCTGAGCCTAACTTGCATTACAGCCGGCGCTGCATGATGTGGCCCGAATACCACAAACCGTCTCTGAGACGGGTTAAAGGAAGTTCTTTGAGGGTGGGGTGTGACCAAAGGCCTGCAGAGAAAGTGGCTCTCTGGAAATGTTTGTCTGCTTCTATTTCTAATTTCAACATGCTGTAAAGGACTTGAGTTACAGTGAATTTTGAGCTGAAGGGTGAACATCTTGCTGACATCTCCAGGAAGTACCAGTCTCTTTCTTGGCTTCAGATCAGTCAAGTCTGTATATCTCTGTAGAAAAAGATTAACTGAATCCCAATTCGCTCCATTTATTTGAACCTCTGTGACTTTTTCTTTTGGATTCAGAACCACTAAATACCTTCTCATGTCTGTTTTATTTAACTTTCCCCATATTTCTTCTTTCTTTCTCTTTAGTATTGTAACTCGCCCATTCTTTCTTTTCTCATCCATTACTGGTGTTACCAGCTCACCATGTTGTGTTTGTTTCTTCTTCTCTTCGTTCTTCTCCGTCTTCATCCTAAGTTTGGTTCTGATGGAACCAAAAATGGAGAAAACTGACCGACCTGCAAAAATGTTGAGTTGTTCAAAAACTAAAGCAGGGGTGTCCAAAGTCTGCCATCGAGTGCCAATGTTTTCCAACCAACCTACCATTGAAGCTCCTCATTGGCTAAACACACCCAATCCAGGTAATCAGGAGCAGATAAGGAAGGATTTCTGGAAAACCAGCAGGAGGCCGGCCCTCGAGGACTGACGTTGGACATTCCCACCTTAATCCATCCTGGCAAAATGTACCGGTAAACAAGATGAATGAACCCTTTAACAAAGATGAAGCCAGCAATACCTAAATAAACGTGCTCTTACACACACATTAATAAGTGTTGCAGTTCGGTTAAAAGCTACTTTTCTCCGCTTCAGAATTCGCTAGGATTACGTTAATTGCATAAACAGCTGAAGAGTTATGGTAACTCAAAAAAAAGAACATTGGAGCTAAAGCTCCTGTGTTTTTGCCTGGATTTATTTCCAATCATTAAAAAAAAAAAAAAAAAAAAGAAATTCAATCATGCTTTTGCATTAAAGTAGATGCTAAATTACATTGAGATAGTTAGTTTGACCAAAGTCCATAAACTAGATAGGATTTTAGGGATGTTGTTAATTTGCAACTCAGGCATTAATAAAAAAAAGAGTCAAGAGGAAATTCCTTCTCTGGTCTTAAACAAACTGGCCAATGTGTATTCGGTTCTGAAGAAAACCTTTTTAAAAATCTACAAATGAGGTTTCCAGATATAAAAAAGGTTCTTCAGTTGTAAATAATACTAACTTAATGAGGTAAGTATACCCGTCAAGAAACTTTGAAGAACACAGATGCAGGAGACTTGAATCATAGCAAGAAGGAACATTTAATAAGGTCAAATATAACAAAAGACATCAAGTAAGTTATATCCATCTTCTTAGGCTCATCTGGCACTGGGCCACGGGGGCAGCAGTCTAAGTAAAGAGGTCACTTCCTCCAGCTCCTTCTCAGGGGGACCCCGAGACATCTCCAGACCAGCCGATAGACGTAGTATCTCCAGTGTCTCCTGGGTCTTTCCCGGGGCCTCCGCCCAGTGGGACATGCCCGGAACACCTCCCCAGGGAGGAGTCCAGGAGGCATCAGGATCAGATGCCCGAGCCACCTCAACTGGCTCCTCTGGATGAGGAGGAGAAGTGGCTCTACTCCGAGCTCTCTCCGGGTGACTGAGCTTCTCACCCTATCTCTAAGGGAGCGCCCAGTCACCCTCCGGAGAAAACTCATTTCAGCCGCTTGTAGTCGGGATCTCGTTCTTTCGGTCATGACCCAGAGCTCATGACCATAGGCGAGTAGAACAAAGATCAATCGGTAAACTGAGAACTTTGCTTTGGGGCTCAGCTCTCTCTTCACCACAACGAACCGGTACAGCGACCGTATAACTCTGAACGCCGCTTCAATCCACCTGTCAATCTCTCATTTCAATCTTCCCTCACTCGTGAACAAGACCCCAAGATATTTAAACTCCTCCACCTGAGGCAGGAGCACTCCACCCACCCAGAGAGGACAAACTACCTTTCTCCGGTTGAGAACCATGGCCTCAAACTTAACTGTGCTGAGCTTCATCCCAGCTGCTTCCCACTCTGCTCCAATACATGCTGGAGGTCCTTGCTTGATGAAGCCAACAGGACATCATCTGCAAAGAGCAGAGATTCAGTCCTATGGTCCCCAAACTAGTAAGTTTTTATTCAAATATAACTTTTCACAGAATAAAATCCCAAAGTGCTTTACCAAAACAAGACACTGTCAAACCCAAACACTGACAGGACCCACTAGAAGTTAGAATCACCATCAGACTAAGATCAACTCAAAGCTTTTCTGAAAGGAAACATTTTGAAACACTAAATAAAGTTGATCTGACGCATGACAGAGAATTCTGAAAACGAGGACTGACTGTCTCAGAGGCCAGATCTCCTATGGATCTCCTAGCAAGTCTTTGGGTGACTTAAAATATTTTGGTTTGTAGACCTCAAGGACCAAAGTAAATTTTGGAAAAGTTCGAACAATGAAGAACAAAAAGATTGGAAATCAGAAGCTAACGTGAGCAAAAAAATAAAACTCGACTTAAAACAACATAAGCATCAATCCTTACAATGCCTGATCTTAGAAATATTTTCAGCTTCTCAAGTCAGAACAGAAAACAAATTGGTTGATTTGTGTGAACATGTACAGTTTTCCCTGTTTTCTTCTTAAATTAGACTTTTATGGAAATAAAAGCTCATTGGAGGATGCATTTGAAGCTAAGAGAGCAGCAGTTTTTTTATCTGTTAAGAGATCGTGAAAAGAACTCACAGAACATCGGTTCTCCTGGAAGCCCGGCATGACCTGACCTTTATATCAGTGACGGATCCATGCAGTAAATGTGTAGACACTTCTGAATAATGAAAGCAGTGGAGTTTCTGGAGCTGCTGTTCCCCCACTCCCTTCACTCGCTGAAAGGACCAGCTTGTGAGGACGGCTGGTACAGCCCCTCCGGCGCCGAACAGTTGGAGCCGAGTTTTCTGATGTTCTTTTCTCTGGGTTATGAGTTTTCTCATAGATTATGAGTTCCCATTTGTTCTGAGGACAAAACGGGAACGGTATGGTTTCCTCAGAAGCTGAAATAGGAAACAGGAGAGGGGTGCTTCTTTATCTTTTATTACTGAAACACAATCACTCCCACAGAACAATTCATCTTTCATCGCTCACTGATAAATGATAAAAGGACATGCATCACCAACAAGCTCCTTTCCTGCTAATTTCCACAGTTTTGACAACTTGTTTTTTCCTTAATCTTTTTAAACAATTATTTTTTTAGCTTTCTCTGAATATGGATAATAATTCTCAAGGCTGATATGTAGTCTTGTAAATCAGTAAATGCATAAATAGTCAAACTCTCAGATCAATGGTCAGAAAACAACTATTTTAGAGTTTTACCACTTAAATTAAATTCAATAATATTTATATAGCCCAGTATCACAACAGTTGTCCCAACTGGCTTCACACTGGTTACTGTCCAAAAATCTAAAACCCGTCATAAAATATAAACAACAGCTGATTGCTAAACTAAACTAACCAGACTAAGCTAAACTGGACATCTTCTCCCTTTGACCCTTCTTCTCATTAATGACAAACTCCTAAAAAAACAGGTTCTGGAAAATAAAAGAAAAAAACCTCAGTGATGTCCACATGAAGGAAGGATCCTCTCCCAGGCGATGTACCAGGACCGTTAAAGAATAATTAGTTTATCTAACTTTACAACCACATGTTTGAATAGTGGAGCAGATGGACTTCATCCAGATGGAACTGGGACAGCTACGAGGTCCACTGCCAAGAACAGGAGCACAGACGAGCCACCTGGAATCTGGAATCTCTCCAGGGGTGGGAAAAAGGGACAACACATGAATCGCACTGCACCAGACAGAGGCACGGAGAACTAAATGAAAAAAAGAAAAAGAAAAAGAATAGGGTAGAGAGAATAAATGTTGGAGCCTATCCTTTTCACCGGGTCTACTTCTTCATGTGTTACTTTACCAATTCACATTGATTTATTTTACTCGTAAAAAGGAACATGGTTGTACAACACAGACAATAAAAACTGAAAATAAGACGATGGGATGGCGGGTGACGGAAACCCATCTGCATTTTTAACACAGTCACACACCAATGGAATTTACCAGAAGGTACTAACAGAAGGTAATCAATATTAAAATACAGTTATAAAAATAGTCATCATGAAGTTTAGCTTAGCAAGCAATTATTTTCCCATGTTTTAAAATACATATACAATCATAGTCATGTATAGTTCAACAATGGTGACTGATACATTTAAAGCAAATCTAGTGTACTTCTCTTACCTAGATATCGATTTTCTTTTTTATGTTTTTTTAAACTAAATACTGTTAAAATAATCGCATAATAAAATGTATTCGATAACTTTGTGCCATGATACCTGAAATAAAAGTGGACCTTTGTTTTCTAAATAAAAGGAGAATTAAATATCTGTCCTTATATGTTGTTGTCAGCGTGAACTTAATAATACATTTTATTTATAAAGAGCTTTTAAGAGATTTTCAAAGATGCATACAAAAAAAAACAAATTGCATTAAGAAAAAGCAGAAATAGGAAACATATAATTAAAAAATGGAAATACAAATGATTAAATAAACTTAATGCTTTTTAATAAAATAATGTTGAAAGCTTAGTGGACTTACCATTAAATCTATGAAATGAAAACGTTTCTGTTTGATTAATGTTTGTATCTTGTGTTGACCAAAACTAAAGCAGTTTAACAGAAAAATACCAAAAATGTATCATAAAGTTAGTTTTTCTTAAACTCCCAGTTACTCTTGAATCATATTTAGCTTTTTTTAATTTGAATTCAGGTCATTTTAGAGCATCCAGATTTTTAAATCTTCACCTGTTTGATATGAAATAACTAGAGCTGTCAGGCGATTAAAATTTTTAATCGTGATTAATCGCATTTTGTCCAGAGTTGACTTGTGATTAATCGCAAATTTACATGTGACCTTTTTTTAAGGAAAAAAATGTGTGGTTCGTGGAATTTAGTAGTTCTACATTAATTATGAAAACAAGAATGACAAAATTAATAGTTTTCATCAGAAATACTTTATTTTGTAACATTGTATTGAGATAAACTTTCTTAATAATAAAAGGCTGTAACATAAAATGCTTAACAAAAGCCCAAGTGAAGGGCATTTTAAATTCAAAACTTCAATCAAGGTTCAGTAAAATAAAATAAAAAACATCAAAAATAAAATTTCCATAACACTTTCATGTTCATTTTTTGTCAGGACCAAATCTTTTCCTCCTCTGCTGAACTACAGTAATAAATGAAATAGAGATTTATCATTTCCAATGAACTTTTGTTTTTTAAAACCTTAAAGACTGAGAAAAGCGGGATACACTGTGGATAGTTTGACAGTCTGTTACTGCCGCCGCGTTCTCTGGCTGCAGCTCGATGCAGCGACGTGTCCAGCGGAGCTCACGTGATGAATATGCCGGCAGACAGACCGCTATGCTGGGGCTGGATCACGCTTAAACCTCCAGAACATTTAAAACGTCCCCCGGTGTGATTGCTGTTCGGAACGTCGGGGGTCCACAACTCTCGGGACACGGCGCTAGACGTGAGCCGGTACCACCAGACGTGGTACTGGACGCGAACCGGAGCCGGGCTAGGGTGCAGGAGCTCTCCAGGTCCTAGTGCCGGCCGGTTTTAGCTCTCAGCTCGGTGGTTGGAGACCCGCCCGTGATCTAGTGAGAGCAGCCGGTGAGTTAGAGGGGGGACGCCCGCGCGCGGTATGGAAAGGCAAGTATGAGAAAGTCCCCGATTAATGCGTCAAAAAAATTGTCGGCGTCAAGCACATGTCGGATTAATGCGTTTTTAACGCGACAAATCTGACAGCCCTAGAAATAACTAATGCTGCAAATAAACCTAGTCCTCATCATGAAATGACTTCTCACTTACCAACACGGTCGCAGTAAAATGCGTACATATTCCACAACTTTGCACTCTGAAATACCGTGTATAATATACGCCAAACACGCTTTTTGCGTGCATTTGATACGCAATGATTGAGAATAGGTTGCCCCGGCGTACAATATACACGGCTTTTTAGGTTTCGTTTTGATCACGTGGTCAGAAATCCTCCGGCTCTTTTCTGAATGACATCGTTCCTGGTTAAGGTTAGGATTACGGTTATGGTTAGGGTTAGAAAAGCAAATTGTTCGTTAGTGGGGCTGTCTGTGATGCTCACGCCTCCACCAGGGGACGTGTCAAACGTGGAAAACAGACTTTAACACGTTTAGGACCGCGCGTATTATATGCACGCAAAAACCGGTTTTGGAGTATATTATACACGGTATTTCCCAAATCGTGGCATATGTACGCATTTTACTGAGACTGGGCTGCACTTACTGTGTTATTAAGGAAACTCCAAAATGCTGCAATCATGTTGCACCGTGCTCACTCAGATGGTTTTTTCTCCTTTTATTCTGTTTTTTTGGGAAAAGGCCTGCATGCAGCGCGCCCTTCCAGGCACTGTAGCGCACATGAAATTGGCTTTGCAATCTTTGGTGCACTTTATCTATTTGTGCCCACGAGCGTCTCTTCCACTGTTCATGAGAAACGTCAACTTTGGGTTGCTGTGACCTCTTGCTGTTTAGCTGAAGTTCCCCCTCCTTTCTCTGTTTTATTACTTCCCACAAGTGTGGCCACAAAATACTCAGATATTTTTTAATCTCAAGTCACAACATTAGACTGCAGTTTTATTAACTGATTCAGAACTTTACTGACTCTTTTAGAATCAGATTTACAAACATAAGAACCCCAACTATTTACCAACCACTGATTGTGTTTTACATCTCATATCAGCATCTTTTAATAAATATAACAGGTTCATTTTGGAGCAATGAAGAATGTAAATGTACAGCGGTTCATCGTGACGCCCAAAAAACACCAAGAACTTTATTAGACAGAGAACCATGGAGACTGAACGTTCTCGCACAGAATTCGCACTCCGTCTCTCTCTTTCTGGACAAAAAATCTCCATGGCTTCAGTCTAAAAGTCCTCATTATCTTCTTTTAGTTTTGGGTGGGGGGCTTGCAAAGCTAGCTAGTCACCACTAGCTTTGATGATAAAGTGTTTGTGTTAGCCTAGAGGTGGAGCAGACTGGAAGGGGCGGTCCTCACCTTGTGATGTAAGCATGTGAGGACCCGCTCGTTTCTGTGAGTTTTGGAAAGGCTGGTACTGAGAGAACAAGTTTTTAGAGGAAATGTGAAAACGGATCAAAATACCGCTTTGGGATAGTTTAAAGTGAGGAATGAACAGTATAATGCACTTAAAAGATCAAAAAGTCGTTTTTTAATTATCCCTTTAATGAAGACGTATTGGTCCTCCATTACTTATAGCTTCACATTTTGATTGAAAGTTCAACATTTTTTAATTATATTCTTCCTGCCCATTTACAGTCAGCCACAGCAAGGCAAAATAATGGATTTCTATTAATCTTTATTAGCAACTACTGAAGAAACAAACGTGAGCTCATGAGCGCCCTCTTTGTAGAGGCGGAGTCACTGCCCGCCTCACCGTCTGTCACTTCAGTGCAGATTTATCTCAGATCCAAACATTAAATGAACAATAGATAAACATGAAATGGAATTACACAGGAAATGGAAAGTGAATACATGCAATAAAAATAATATGAACAGTGTTTAAAAACATTTGAACAAAGCAGAACATTATTAGCACACAGTTGACATTTGCTCAATCAACACATTTTGGATGGGATTGTGTAATCTGCCATAAGGCAGAGCTCAGTGTTATCTCCCCTCACAGCCTACGCTGTCATTGAACAGGAACTATGTAAAATACAACAATTTTGAGGATAAAATGATCAGAACTGTACACATAAATTGCATTTTTAGTACAAATTACATTTATTTTATCATTAGTAAACATCTTTTGATGACAGCTGAGGCCCCGCCTCCCCTCTCCTTAGAGGATATGTAATGCTTGATTATATATCCTTAGCATTTTTGTGATATTATTAGCAATTTGCAGGGAATTGCGCAGTGGAACATAACACAGAGCTCAGTGCTGCCTCATCTCAACCTACACTGTAAATAAACAGGAAATACACAAAACACAGAGATTCTAAAGATAGTAATGATTCAAATGATTAGAGCAAATATATAAATTGAATTTGCATTAGTGATGGGCACTTTGATTCTTTCTATTCGACTTCCTGAAAAGAATTGTCTTTCAAGTCTTGATTCACGATTCTTTACAAAAAAATGTATTGTGGGCCTTTATTTTTATCACCACCTTGCAAAAAATAATGGTTTAATGTTTTAATCAAATTTTGGCATGCTAGCTCTTTTTTTTGTTTATTTATTTATTTATTTTTTATTACTTAAGCTTTCCATTTATCAAATTAAAGAATTAGACATTCCTGCAGCCCTGAAAGGGATGCTGTTGGTTAATGAAATGGATGGAAGTTCAGGATGAGAACAACTGGGTTGATCCTCCATGTACCCCACCCACAGCTGAGTCCTGATTGGCTTAGGCTATCCGGCGACCTGTTCTGAATGTTCTGATATTTGAACTCGGGCTACTCAAATGGGGCTGCTGCCAGACCAATGCGCCACGCCCGGTGCTCGGATCACGCTGCAGGACCTCAGATGGCATCTTCACATTGAAACTCGGTGTACCTCACCATGGTGTGACTGAGCAGGCAGAGAGCATGCAGCAAAAAAAAACAAAAAAACGAAAGAATGGGCTCCCATCACTTTAAAGTCGACTCTTTTGACTCCCTACCAGGCAGCAGTTCTTAGAATCGATGCTTTCCAGCATGACCCTTCACTAATTTCCATCAATCCGTCACTAAAATCACCTTTTGTGATACCACTGTTTCACAGACTTTTTCAGTGCAATTTTATGTTTTTTTTTTGTTTTTTTTAAATGTCGCACTTTTTTCTGCATCCTGATTGGCTGTTGATTTTGTCAATCAATCTCCTCCATTCTTGTGTCACCTGTACAGAATGCATTCAGTTTTTCAAATCTACATCCATCCATCCATCTATCTTCTTGACCGCTTCTTCGCTTTCGGGGTCGCGGGGGTGCCGGAGCCTATCCCGGCTGCTGATGGGTGAAGGCGGGGTACACCCTGGACAGGTCTCCAGTCTGTCTCAGGGCCTCAATCACACACATTCACTCTCACATTCACACCTAGGGGCAATTTAGAGTCACCAATGAACCTATGAAGCATGTTTTTGGACGGTGGGAGGAAGCCGGAGTCCCCGGTGAAAACCCACGCATGTACAGGGAGAACATGCAAACTCCACACAGAAAGGTCCCAGCCGGGAGTCGAACTGGTGCCTTCTCGCTGTGAGGCAAGAGCGCTAACCACTGCGCCACCGTGCAGCCCTCAAATCTACATAAATCTTCAATTGCGAGATCTTTTTTTTTTTCAATTTTATAAAACTGGACTTATTTTTCTGTGAAGGTTTGAACTTCATAGGACATTTTGTGAAGAACAAGAATGTTGTTGCAAAACATCACTGCTCTTGAGACGGATCATCAGTGGATTGAATCCTATAGAGGGAATGTCTCTGGTGATCTGCCACACAGCATTCATGAATCTGAGAAAGATTCGACTCATCTGAAAGCTGTGCTGACTTTGGACATTTCTCAGACAACCACATCGAGCACAGACAGAGACCAAGAGTTTCCTACAGGTAGATACTGAAAAGAACATCAATAGTTTACACCCGAAAACATCACTTTTATGAAATGCTTTTCCTTACAAAAAACCCCAGTGAGAGCTGTTTTATTTAGGGTTCAGGATCCAGTGATAAGTCAAAGTAAAACCTCTGCACAAACTATCAGCCCGGAATTCCCCAGATGGAAGCAGTATCAGAACAAGACGTCAATGAGGTTCAGGCATGTGTATGAGTCCAAAAAAGTCTGAATAAAGGCAAGGCAAGTTTATATGTATAGCATATTTCATGTACAGAGACAATTCAAAGTGCTTTACATAAAACATTAAAAGAAACAAAAGAAATAGTAAACGTGTAATCGATAAAATAAAATTTAAAGAAAGTAAAAAGATTTTAATTTAAAATAAGCAAAGATAAAAAGTGCGGACGTAAACTTTTGAATACATATTAATCAAATGCAACTGAGAACAGGTGAGTCTTTAACCTGGATTTAAATCCACTGAGTGTTTCAGCAGATCTAAGGTTTTCTAGAAGTCTATTCCAGATCTGTGGAACATAGAAGCTGAATGCAGCTTCTCCATGTTTAGTTCTGACTCTAGGAACTGATAAAGACCGGATCCAGATGACCGGAGAGGTCTGGCTGGTACATACTGGGTCAGGAGGTCAGTCATGTATTTTGGTGCTAAACCATTCAAAGCTTTATAAACCAGTAACAGAACTTTAAAGTCTATCCTCTGACAGACAGGTAGCAAAAGAAGCAGAGGTGAACGTAATCATCCAAAGTGTCCAAGAAAAAGAAACACGCCCCAATAAAACATCACACAGGGACAAGCAAGATAAGTACTAAATTAAGTACTAACACGAAAACAACAATCTGAGTTTGGGAGGGAGAATGAAAGAAGCAGAAGAATTCTATTAAGAGTGTTACAGAAAAAAGTCAAAACCCTAGGAGGGTCAGAACCCACCTCTTTAACATGGCTTTTGGAGCATCTCACCTGCAGAGTCCTGGACTGAAGGTCCAGATGGTTTTCACTTATGTTTTCTAACTGCACCTTTGAGTGAAATTTTTAGTCCCACCTCAAACTCAAATCTTCTTCTTTTCCTTTGGGCTTTTCCCTTCAGGGGTCGCCACAGCGAATCAGTTTCCTCCATCTAAGCCTGTCTTCAGCATCCTCCACTCTAACACCAGCCACCTTCATGTCTTCATTCACTGCATCCATAAACCTCCTCTTTGGTCTTCCTCTAGACCTCTTTCCTGGCAGCTCTAGACTCAGCATCCTTCTACCAATATATTCACTGTCTCTCCTCTGAACATGTCCAAACCATCTCAGTCTGGCCTCTCTGACTTTATCTCCAAAACCTCTAACATGTGCTGTCCCTCTGATGTATTCATTCCTGATCCTATCCATCCTGGTCACTCCCAAAGAGAACCTCAGCATCTTCATCTCTGCTACCTCCAGCTCTGCTTCCTGTCTTTTCTTCAGTCCCACTGTTTCTAGTCCAAACAACATGGCTGGTCTCACCACAGTCTTGTACACCTTTCCTTTCAAAATTTACACACGCCTAGTATCCGGTAAGTATGAATTTATGGCACTGTGAATGACATCCTCCCCCAAAGAAAAGAAAGAAAAAAGGATTACATCACATCGGGAGAAAGCGTAAAAAAATGAATGGGACAAAAATCTTTTGTGGGGCTCCAAAAGGTGTTTAAAATCCACAAATGAAATCCAAACACACATGTCGAGGATATCCAAAGGAAGTTTTCAAACTATGATGGGATGGCCATCGTGTCACATTCAGCAGTGTTTGCCTCTCCTCCTTTGCCCTCACCTGGTTGCCACAGGTGCATCACATTGGTCATCAGTCCTCAGGTTATTGAAGTAATGGTCTTTTGGTTTTTCAGTGTCACAGAGTCTTGTGTTATCAACTATGTCTTTTTGCCCTCTCTTTTGGAATTAGGTTTTGAAATTGAATCTCTTATTAATCTGCGATCTGGCTTTGAGTCTTTCCTGCTCTTGGGTTGCATCCTGCCCAACAGTCGTAACACATACTGTAGGACCTACAGGTTGGAGAACATTTTGTGACAAAGTGGGAAATGTGTTGATTTTCATATTTTCCCACACTATGGGAAATGAAAATGTTTTTGAACCGTCTTCACAAAATGTCCCACACACCACCAAGTTAACTAAACCCTATCAACTTCTTTTGTCTTTTGACTTCCATAAATGGGGCTTTCAAGATTCAACATTTAATTTATTTATTGTCATTGTCACAAAATAACAACGAAATTGCGTTTAGAGCATCTATACTCCATACTTCAATAATAATCTGAGCAGGGTCAGTCGACGGAAGAGGGGACAGGACAGGGTCGATGTCATACCTGTCGAAACGAGCATAGAAGAGGTTCAAGTCCTCGGCCAGAGTAGGAGTGTCAGAGAAGGGAGGTGGTGGCTTCCTCCTGTAGTCCGTAATAGCCCTGATGCCCTTCCAAACCTGCCTTGGGTTTGTGGTGTTTTCAAACCTGGCCTCAATACGCCTCCTGTAATATCCTTTGGCAGTATTGATGCCCCTCCTCAAGTTAGCCCTGGCAACGCTTATGCCTCCTGGTCCCCGGACTTGAAAGCAGTATTCCTGGCTCGGATAAGTTCTTTAACTCTGCGTGTCATCCAGGGTGGATTATTGGGGAACACACGGAATTGTTTCCAGCTTGTCATATTGTCCACATAGAAACAGATATAATTCAAGACAGTGGAGGTGTAACTGTCCAATGTGTCACGATTGACAGTGTCCTGCTCTTTGAATACTTCCCAGTGTGTGTGGTGGAAACAGTCCTGGAGTATGGGAACAGCGTCCTGCGGCCATGTTCTCACGGTTCTGATTGTAATCCCAGTGCTCTTGATCTTTGGTGTATACATTGGGTGCAGCAAAAGAGAGAGATGGTCTGACAGACCCAGGTGGAGATAGACTTGGGCTCTGTATGCCTCAGCAACATTGGCATACACCTGGTCGAAGATTCTATCTCCTCTGGTAGCAAACTTCACATTTCGATGGAATTTGTGAAGTACAGATTTTAAAACTGCATGGTTGAAGTCTCCAGCCGCAGTAAAAACACTGTCTGGATGTGCTAACAGGCTGTTGTTAATGCTGCTGCTCTCTTGTGCTTACGCTTCCTTAGCGTTAGCATCTGGTGGGATGTAAACAGCGCAGATGTAAACGCCAGAGAATTCCCGAGGGAGATAGAATGGACGGCACTTTAACAACAATAGTTCTGCCTCTGCACAGCATAGTTTCTCCATTACCGTGACATTCGTGCACCATGAATCGTTAATATAAATGCACAATCCCCCGCCGGTCTTCTTACCAGAGTCCACAGTCCTGTCGGCTCGGTAGGCAGTGCGGCCCGCTAGCTCAATAGCCGCGTCAGGAATGGAGCTGTTCAGCCAGGTTTCAGTGAAAATCATGCACGAACAGGTGTTAAAAGTCCATCGAATGGCGATCTGCAGTCATATTTCATCCAGTTTGTGACGGATTGAATGAGCGTTGGAGAGAAATATGGTCGGGAGCAGTGGTTTAAAGGGGCTAGTCCTTAGCCGGGCCCACACACCCCCTCACGTGCCTCTCTTCTGCCTCCGCTCACAGCACTTCCTCCTCTGGCCTACTGCTGCGGGTAACTCCGGGGGTTGATTGACAATCTCTGGGGGGATGAGATACTCGGGTGTCAGCTGAAAAACTCCATAGCGCAGTTGCAGTGGCTCATCTCTGCTGTACTGAAGTGTGCCAAGACTGTGTGAAATAACACACAACACCACAAAAAGTGTGAAGGAGTAGGAGTAGGAGCTCCGGGCCGCTGCATCTGTGCAGCGGCCCTTTAAAACTACTGTCTGTTGGTCATTACCAAATTTTTGACAAATTAAAATAAACTTGTTTAAATCCTGAAAACATAGTCAAAAACTGTCTGTGTGCTGCCCCCTACAAGTTGAAACGAGGTATTACAGTTGAATTTTGTGATTGGTCAACTGGTGTAAGTCCCAGAAGTTTCACGTCATCATGCTCTGCAGCTTCAGAATAAAAGCCCCGCCCATCTTTGATCCTGTAACCGTCAGCCGTTAGCTTTAACATAGCTGTCTTTAGCATGACTCGTAGTTGTTTTGCCTTCAGTTGTCAAAAATCTACTGGTTTGAACAACTTTCCAGCGGACTTGAAAATTAGGGAACAGGTTGAGTAGAATTGGTATTGAATCCAGCGAACTCCATCCTGGTGATGGATTAATGAACATTTCACTCTGGATTCTTTGCTTAATACGTTAGCCTTTATTAGCTATGATACTATTGGCATTATACCAGTCTTAGACACGGGTCCCCTTTGGACCTGCAAACCTTCAGCTGCTGTCTGGCATTGCAAAAGCAGCGTCTTGAGCCAGCGGCTTGAAACAATAAGGTTCTAAAACATGAGCGCCACCTGCAGGCGAAAAATCCTCAACCTCCTCAGAACATTCTGTGGAGAAACCTGCATCACTTTGCTCGGTCGGTATCACTCTCAATACTGAAGACCCAGGGGTGCATTTCATGAAGCTAACCTGTCAATCATATATCCAACCCACACCTCTGCGTCCACTTGCCCCACCGCCTTTTTGGCATTTTTCAAGTCTGGGCTTAGAATGGAGTCAGCCTCCAATTTGGTTACCTTTTAAGTCTACAACCACAAGCATCTGGAATTATATATATATATATATATATATATATATATATATATATATATATATATATATCCCCTCCTTTGATTTATCAACTTTAAGCATCATTGTGAAGCTACTTTGAAAAAAAAATTTCAGATTTAGAAGTGGTGGATTTTGAACGGCGTTAGCATGAAGAGCTCATGAATGGGGAGTTACCCTGTTGTTTACATGTTTTTTTATCAGAATATTGTAGAATTTTTTTTTTTTTTTTACATGAATACTTAGTTCAGGCTGAACAAATATTATGACTCCTGGTGCCAGAGTATGGCCAAGGTGATGAATTTGGGCGAGTGCAAGACGTAGAGAGGGAAGTCATGGCATCTTTGCTTAGACTGCTGCTCCCACAACCCGGTCCCAAATGATTGGAAAAATTGTATGGATTGTAATGGTAATCAAACACTTTTAATGAGGTTATTTCCGGCTGACATTTACTTGTAAAGCTTGAGGGAGAAACACTGGAATCTAGCAGCAACCATCTTCCACAGAAGAACAGTTTTCTTTTGAAAAGCACATTTTTGTCAAAGTCTTCCAGGTTTGAAGAGCTGGACTCCTCCCAGCCTTCATGACCCGAACAGCCTTCCTGAAACTCCAAGCAGGACAAACGATTTTTATTAGTGGGGTTCCACCCACAGTTGTGGCCACAAACCCAGATGGTTGAAATCATAATAATTCTCACAGAAAGGAGATCGATCCAACTAAAACACCTCCACAAGGAAACCGCTGAAAAACAGCCAAAACCAGGCGCATAGAGGAGAACCCCATGAGGCACCAAGCATCAGCGTCTGAGTCCACATGGTTTGTTCCTCCTCACATGGAAACTGGCATGATTAAATCCAACATTAACAAGATGCAGAACCAAACCCTCAGAAACTGATGAGATCTCAGGAGAACATTTCCAATCTCACCATCAAGTATAGATTCTACTGTTCACACCTGAACCCTGAAATCAAATCAGTGTTTTTGACTTGTGTACTTACCGCCGATAACGAGACACAACACATATGAGCCCACACAAAAAGCAGGCCATCACTCCTCGTGTGACGGGTCCCTGGTGCCGGTCAAATTCTGGAAGATTCTGTGAAAGCGTGAGGTAGAAATACTGTCAACACGTCATGTACTGCAGGGCTGGAGCCACACTGGAACCCTTTGTTATTTTACCGTTGAACTGAACAGAATTTGTTTATTAAAAAGAGACAGAAAAACATAGACAAACCACAAAACAACATTTCCATGCCCATGCACTTTAGCAGAAGCTCATTTCCAGCATTTGTCTCCAGATGGACTTTTTTTACAAGAATGATATTTATATAAATGACAAATAATGCCAGAAATAAATGAACGGTTAATGTTAACATTTATTGTAAATGGTAAATACTTGTATAGCGCTTTCTACCCTCCTTCGAGGGCCCAAAGCGCTTCACAGTCACAGACCCATTCACCCATTCACACACTGGTGGCGCTCCGCCGCCAAACACTGGCACCAACCTCCCACCAGAGGCAATTCGGGGTTCAGTGTCTTGCCCAAGGACACTTCGACACACAGGCGGGCAAGGCGGGAGTCCAAACTGCAATCTTGCGATCTGGAGTTGACCGCCCTACCACTGTGCCACGGCCGCCCCTTTATGCGTAATTCCAGCAGATTCTTACACGTCAGAATCAGCTGGAATTTAGTAAATTGCATGAACAAAGAGTAATGGGATTTCAAAGAGTGGGTGTTATTTTCGACTGTTGGCGACAGCCCTGGGATTAAAGGGCTAAAATGCAATGACAGGCATTAAAGATAAACTGTTTGTGGTTTCTCTGGGGTCTTTGTTTGTTTTTCCCATCAGCCGGTGCATGAGGTCTCTCTTTCTTGCTTTATCCCCTTCACGTCTTATAACTAAGGCTGAGAATCACTGGGCAACTCACAATACGATGAGACACGAGATACATGGCTGACAATATTTATGACGTCGCGATTCTGCAATAATTGGTAAAAAAAAAAAAATCTCTAATAACTCACATTATTGAATTGAACTTTATTGATATCACAAGGATAAATTAATTCATTATGGCACCAGAAACACTCCAAAAACACAAACACTTTTTCAATGGGAAGAGTGGCAGTTAGGGAGGCGTGGTTGAAGTCCCGCAGATCCGCAGGAGGGAACCGCGCCTTTGAGCAGCTCACATTTTATTCTTTTAATCTGTGCTAAAGCTAATGCTAGCATTAGCTTTAGCTATGAGACGAGGAGCCGCAGAAGATCTTTTCTCACCAGTTAAAAGTTTCCTAAACTTCTGTGCTCACAAAGACTTTGTAAACAGAGCAAAAGTCAGACAATTCCAGCGTGTCTGAGATTAAAGTCAAACTTATTCCTGTTGTGATGTTTTCTACTGCGGTCAGTGAGCTGCGGTTATCTCAGCCGTGGTTCTAACATCACTCCTCTTTGATTTTGATCATGACTGTGTCTGATCTGCAGGAAAATAAAGGTTAAAAATGATCAAACTAATGGAAACTGTTACCAAAAATATGAAAGTGACTATTTGCATGTAATGTTATAAAATTTGTCCGTTTACTTGGCCACTCTTATTTTGAAAGCTCGAAACTATGGTTCTCAGTAGCTGCTCTGAACATTTTCACTGAACCAAACAATTCCTGTTTTTACAATTATTCCCTAAAATATCCAGCAGATATAACAACAAGTAAATTTAGCCTGGGAAGTGATAAAAATCCATGCAGACATGCAGTGATGTGCGTCTTTTCTGCAGGTTAGGGTTAGCATGAATTTCTATCAGCTGTTGTACTGATCACACTTAAAATATTTGTAATTAACATCAGTCAAAATAGAACCAGTTAGAATAATATCTACTCAAATGAAAGGATGATATTTTCAATAAAACATCCAATACTGGAGGATATCAAACATGTAATTATTCAAGTAGCTGAGAGACACATTGGTGCCTGACAGCCAGCCTTGCAACAGAACAGCTCACCAAATGATGACAAATATAACGTTTTACAGCCTCTTCAAATGAAAACAAAATATCGATACTTGGTGAGAAGACATCAAGAATTAATAGCAGAACTAAATGTTGCGATATATTGCAATATCAATATTTTGGCACTCCCCTACTTATATCCCACCAATAAATCCAGGAATCCACGCAAATGATCACCTTAAAAAGAAAAAAAAAAACGCAGAAGAATATTTCTTTTTATTTAATTAGAAATAAATACAGATATAGAGGGGGGGAACAGGATGTTAAAGGTAATGATGATTTTTTTTCTTTTCACCTCCTGCATCCTTTATTTTTAGAAAAAAATCCTGCATTTATTTAACCTGACTGCTGTTCATTTACCTTTCTTAGGACTCTTTAAGTTTTTTTTTATTATTTAAATGAGCTGTTTGTTCTCAATGTACTCCCTTTTTTCTAGACTTTGAATACCTGTTTTAAAAAGATCTGTCACCAGTCACCTCCTCTGCCATCAGGATGGAGACGAGAACTGAGACAGTAACTTGCGGATCTCCTTCACTAAGATGTACTGGCTACAGTAAGCGAAGGTCGTTCAGACTAGATTAATGTGCTGCAATGGTATCAATAAGACAAGGGGTAAATGCAGCTATAGATGGTGAGCTAAACCGCTACAATTACTCTTTATAATTCCCTTAGGACCACAAAAGCACAACTTATGAATATATGATTCCATTACAGACA
Source organism: Oryzias melastigma (assembly GCF_002922805.2). Classification (NCBI taxonomy): domain Eukaryota; kingdom Metazoa; phylum Chordata; class Actinopteri; order Beloniformes; family Adrianichthyidae; genus Oryzias; species Oryzias melastigma. Next base: position 7,161,013 of record NC_050516.1, on the reverse strand, counting down.
GCAAAATGTAATAATGATCTCAAATGGATCTGATTACAAAAGATATGTGAAAGGGCTTTAGTGTAATAATTATCAACATTAATTCGGTAATAAGTGTGACTGACGCTAAAACACGACCAACTCTGCCTTCTCTCCCTTTGAGTCAGAAGAAGTTGAGGTTCTCTTTGGGCATAGCCAGGATCAGAAATGAATCCATCAGAGGAACAGATAATAATGGATCCTCTGGAGATGAGCGCTCAGAAAGACATGGAGATGTTTGGACACACCATAGACTGTATATAAAATAACTGGACTGAGCAAGCCGCCCTCCTTCCGTGTTCCATATAGGAAGTACCACTGGGTTCCAAAAAGGCCAAAGTCCCATTGACTTACATTGAGAAACAGTTATTTCTCAGTCATTTTATATATCAGAATAATCATTCTTCCTCTGCTGCTTTCTGCTTAATTCCTCTTTTCTAATCCTAATTTTTTTAAAAGATTTTTTTCCATTATCACAAGTTATTAGAGTTATAAATTGACCAATCAGATGGCTCAATAAGCGTTTGTGGGTCTGACGTCGAACGTCTGGGGGGTTTGATTGACAGATGACGGGTAGCCAATGGGAGCAGACTTCATCAATGGGTCCGTGAAGACCTTTTAACACCTACTTTACAATTCAACAATGTACCAATCATTGTCCTACTGTTGTTTTCCTCAATGGAATGTACCGATGCAGCAGTTTAAAACAACAAAAGTGAAGAGACAGCGTGCGAGGGGGTCAGCAGCGTCACCCAAATGCTCCTGTTATCTCGACAAAAATGAATGTTGAATGAATGTTCTCCCTCAAAGGCTTCAACAATGACTTGTACAATCAGCCCAGTCTCAGTAAAATGCGTACATATGCCACGATTTGGGAAATACCGTGTATAATATACGCCAAAACCGGTTTTTGCGTGCATATAAAACGCGCGGTCCTAAACGTGTTAAATGTGTTTTCCACGTTTGACACGTCCCCTGGTGGAGGCGTGAGCATCACAGACAGCCCCACAAACGAACAATTTGCTTTTCTAACCCTAACCATAACCGTAATCCTAACCTTAACCAGGAACGACGTCATTTAGAAAAGAGACGGAGGATTTCTGACCATGTGATCAAAACGAAACCTAAAGTCGTGTTTATTGTACGCCGGGGCAACCTATTCTCTACCATTGCGTATCATATGCGCGCAAAAAGCGTGTTTGGCGTATATTATACACGGTATTTCAGAGTGCAAAGTCGTGGAATATGTACGCATTTTACTGCGACTGGGTTGCAGCAATTCTCCCGAGCCGCCGTTATTGAAGCTGTTTACATCCTGTGAAGGATGAAGCGGCGGCCTACTTTCACGAGGAGAGGAAGTAATGCATTTCCAATGGGGGACCTCATTGCTCGCTCAGTCCATTATTTTTACAGTCTATGGGACACACTGAGAGGAGGAACAAGGATAATGTTGGTAGAAGGAACCTGAGGATGGAGCTTCTAGGAAAGAGCTTTAGAGGAAGACTAAGCCCGGGATTGCACAGCAAACTTTACGGCTCCAATGCGATCGCTGGAGTCTTTACGTGACTTGAAAAGTGCGAGAGGAACCTCCACTGCATACGACCACATCTGACCTCTGCGATGTGGCCTCTCCTGCACTTTGTATCCATTTCGTTGGGTTGAAATTTTTTGCCTAATGGCGGAGCCGGAGAACTTTTTCTGAAGCTAGGGCTATTAATGACTTAGACTGGAAAATCAAATATAAATCGCATCCAGTACATTTTCTGCTGTACTCGCTGTTTTCCCCGTGTTGTAAACATTACATCATTGTGATAACAAACCCCGGTCTCCTCTACTTGTCCCACAATACATGAAGTATGAAACTTTTGATCCGAACGTGCTGCGGGATTTTCCCAGGAGAGGAGCAAATATGAAGCGCACGCCGCCTACAAACATAAGGCTCACAGACGCACAAACATGGTGAGCCAAAGCCTGGTCCCACTGAATCACTACCAACTGAACAGTGTGGGCTTGCATGGAGAAATGGCATCAGCTGACTCAGAAGCGTCTCAAAAATATTCTGATAATCACGGAGGATAATTATAATCCAGAGCAGTTATTTATTTATTTATTTTTAACTTTTATAAAGCATGGTCAGAAGTGTTTTTGAGAAGTATAGATTGATAACGGACATACTTCGACTGCAGGAGGGGTGAGATGAAGACGGGGAGTTCTCCATATTTGAACCTGCATGAGTTTGGAGTTTCATGAGGTCGCCTCTGAGAGTCATCTGCCTTAGCTAGACCGCTCCTGCGTCGCACCTGAGACACAACGGTTGCTGTGTGAGTCCGGGGTTATGAGGAGGTTCATGGATGCAGAGGAGGACATGAGGGTGGAGAGGAGTAGATGGACGCAAAACGTTCTCTGTACCAACCCCTGGATCATTCTCCTTCTTGCTTTTGGTTCCTTACACTACAGACGGGAATCAGATTATCTGCAACTTTGACTTTGATTTGATTTGAATTTGATTTGAAATGGTTTATTTTAAGCAATCAAAATGTATAATGCTTGTGCAATACAAGCAGCAAAGGTTTACATCTGTACAAAGATATGTTGGACATAGGATAAACAGGCATCAAATTATAGATTGCTTGAAAGGGAGTGGGAGGAAGTGAACTTATATAATACCACCCCGACTCGACCATACCAGTTCCTTTATATGAATTATCATTTTCCGGTTTAAAACTTCTAATGAAGAGGTTCATACCACACCAACACAACTACAGGTCATTAACAATTAAAAAAAAAAATTCTAATGATGGGTGACCTGTAACAAAGACTTTGAATAAGACCAAACAGAGCGCCTTCTGCTTTTTTTTTTTAGCACAGCCACAAACTGCTGCAGTTTACTTGCAGGCCAGACAGCGAAGTAGACAGAACTGTCTTCTACATGGAGTACTGCAGCAAATCACCCAGTTAATCGGCCACAAACTGTCTTTTCTGTTTTCACTTTTATTTTACCTTACTGCTCAATTAACACCTTTGTCCTCTGATTGGTCCGTCCTCAAACTATTAATTCTCCATTTGTGACTTCCTACCTGCAACCTTGATTAAGAAGGCGATTATGAAACCAAACGTACGTTTTCTGATTAATAATGAATGCCAGGAGAAACACACAGAGGGAGAAAGAAAGAAAACTGTCATTGGCTTTGCAAAGATCTGTTCAAATTCTCAAAAAATTTAAAAAATAAAAACATCCAAGTGCACAGAGAACTTTAAAACATTTATTACATGTTGAGAGGGGGTGAAGTACAGATAGCTTCAAATGAAATCACTGCAAAGTCCTTGATATTGTAGTTCAGAGCTGCAGATGTAGAGCATTTCTCTCATTTTGATTAGGAAGTCCTCCTGGAATAATCAGTCCGAGCAGGTGAGGCTGCTGCTCCCTGGAATTGTCAGTGAACTTTGGAGTTCAGCCTCAGAAACGAGGGATACACGAGTCTGGTCAAGGACTCCTTGTGGTGTAATCCCACAGTTTACACAGAGCGGAAGTTCTCCTGCTATTTTTGATTTTTCTCTTGACATGGTAATGTTGTCTAATTCTAATAAAACAAGTCTTTCTCCAAAAAAATGACCAAAACGTTATAGTAACCCTTTAACACTGATGCTTTAGTTACACCGTTTTTGAACTACTTTAACCCTCAAACGGTTTACGTAATCAATGTAATTCCACCAGATTATAAAGCAGAGAAAACACCTTTGCGCCAAAATGGAACAGTTTACAGTGATGGTTTTCATTGCTTCAGAATCTGTTTGAATGACGTTAATTGTGTAAACAGTTGAAGAGTTGTGGTATTTTAAAGAATGTTCTTTTGTGTCACCAGCAACATCTCCATTATTAAAGAGTTAACCCTGTAACCCCCCCCCCCCCCCTTTTTTTTTT
>NC_050516.1:7114498-7157068 GCF_002922805.2 Oryzias melastigma | reverse complement strand
CACAAGATATCGATTTTCTCAATTATGATCTGTTGGGCAGTTTGATACATTTTTGTTCAAAATAATGTTAGTTTAAAATGCAAAAATGGTGACGAGTGTTCAGGAAAAACAAAACCCTATTCACCCTCTGTCTCAAATTTGATCTACCTGTTTAACATGGTGTTACTGTACTGAAAAAAAAATATTTACTAGTTTTGCTTTATTTCAATAAAAAAAATCAATAACAATAGATAAGTTATTCTCATAAAGTTAAAAAAAATGATCAAAACTTCTCCCACCAAAATGGTTTTTGAGATTTCATGGAAGCAGCCATTTTGAAATAAGCAGGAAAAGCCCTTCTATTGCCTCGAGTGGAGCTTTGATGAACTACAGGGAAGAAAAAAAGTATACCATTGGTGGTTTACTGAAAGTTTGGAAAATACTAATGAGATAGGGGTCTCAGAAATGCTGGCATCATATATGAAACAAATAGTTATTTAGAGTTAGAAATAAGAGCAACTTTGTCTTTTTATAGTTTATGATTATTTTATTGGTGAGGACCGCAAAAAACTCTAAACCAGCGGTGTCAAACGCATAGGGGGCAAAAATCCCAAACACATCTTAGGTCACGGGGTGAACAGGATAAACATTTACTGCACACTCTAAAACCAAATTTTTAAAGTTTTAAAACTAACTTTTTAACATAATTATGAATAATAAAAAGGCAGGAATATTATTCCAGAATAAATCAACTTAAACCATAAATAACTTTCAATATTTTACTCTCCATAAAAATATATTTTGTCAAAAATTTACAAGTTAGAAATAAGTGCAATATAACATCGGGCCATTAATGACAATAAAATTATTTGGAGGGCCGGATAGAATTACCTGAGGGCCGGATCCGGCCCCCGGGCCTTGACTTTGATACATGTGCTCTAAGCCATCTGACACAAAGGCAAGAAAAAAAAATAAAACGAGTGGTAAATCCTAAACATGGTTTTAAATAACAACATTTAGTTTAAGAAAACAGTGCTGTTATGGTGCAGCTACAAATACAACTGCCACCACTGGATGGAGAAGCAGAGGCAGAATCTTCAAGATTTAACGCCGTCGCCTATAGGGATGGGCACCAAAGTTCAGTTCCAAGTAGAAACCGTTATGATTCTACAGAAACCGAAAGAAGCTGCTGCAAACAGTCTCTGCGCCTAGTTTCATTGAAGGTCTGTTTGTCTGAGGACATGTCAATCAATTCAACTCTCTTCAGTACTTTGAACATCTAGCCAATCCCTCTGCCTGTCCTGCAATAGTGGACAGGCTCATATAAAAGCGCTGACTGGGTGAGCACAAGAGCATGTTCCACGCAGTGCTCAAATGTCTGACTGCATTTCACAGCAGATCACAGAAGTTTGACATGTCGCTGCATCGCATCCGCCAATCAGAAACTCAGCTTTGGGCACGTGACAATTTCAATGACCTGATCAGCAGGTAAAATATTAATCCAGTACCAGCGTTTTTGTCCTGGTGCAGCGCGGCGGTTCTATGGCTGCAGCCAGACTTCAGAGGAGCTCGCTCAATAAGCCGGGAGATACGAGATTGATACGTGGCCCACAGCAAATTCACTGCATGGTGAAAGAGGGGCAGGGAGCTCTGATTTGATGTGAACCTCCAGTATGTCAAAAAACTATGAAACCAAAAATGCCAATTTTTGGCGCGGAGGTCTAAAACATGCGTCAATATGTGAATCTGATCCACTGGCTCAAAAATATGTTGATTTGGAAAGATGTAGGCATTATTTTTTGTTAATGAAGTACAGAAATTGGCACCGATTAGGAACTGAAAACAAAACTAAAGAACCACTTTGGCACCAGGACCAAAGAAAACCCAATCGGTTCCCAACCCTAATCGCCTGAAACTGTTAACTTTGAAAATCAATTTTTTGAAAACCACTGGCGTGGTCATGAATGCAAACAGCAGCTTTGAACCATCACCATCATGAAATCAGACGACAGCTTGGTGGTGGCACTCGGATTGCCAACCAGCAGTAGCTCTGATTGGACCATGTGTGAGTGTCTCTGGACGGCGGCCGTCCATATAAGGTGCCACCAGCCAATTGGTAGTCTGGGGTTTATGAAAAGCAGGCAATCTGCACAACTGGTCATTCGCAACTCAGATTCTGAGCACACATTAAAATCTTCTCAATTTACAAATGTACATATTTTTAGACAACAGTGGAATACATGCCAATTAGGGCTGTAACGAGTATCCGGGTGCTCGAATACTCACGATTTGCCCCCGAAAATTCGAGTAACAGATATTCGTAACGTCCAAGATCGCTGATTCGCGATCTCTATAAATGTAGTAAATTGTAGTAAAATATGATCAAAATATCATCTGGGGAATCTGTATTTTTGCTCTGAAATGCAGATTAATGTAGGATTTTAAGTTTACGAACTAAAACAAAGAGTACTGCCAACGGAAGTAAACACATCTTTGTGATGGTGAAGCTTTCGGTTTTCACAGTAAAGCTAGCGAGAGCTTTTTTCTGTTCAGAAACTGAGACTGAAGTTCCGCTCACAGACATAACTTCTGAAAAAAATGAATTAGCTTTAACATCTGAGCTTTAGCTTCAGTGTTTACATTCTTTTGGTTATGGCAACTCTTCAACATTTGACGCAATTAACGAAACTCCAGCTTATTCTGAAGAAACAGCCTCGCGCTGCTGAAAGGAGGATGTAATCAATGTGAATCAGCTGATTCTGCTTTTTCATACGAGCTCTGCACCAATATGTAATGCTTAGAACGTAAAATATTGAAGAACTTTGTGAATAGAAAACTATGGAGAACATTTTCAGATTCTGTTGTTAAATGATCCAAAACAGCAGTGATTTTTATCCTTTTATGTTGTTTTACTGCTGAACCAGAAGATTGACAAAAAGAAGTTTAAAATGACAAACAACATTTTTATCTGAATCTTTGTGTTTTTAATCAGTTTTGTTAATTTTGATCTTCCGTTCTAAATAAATGTATAAATGATGAATAAATACAAATAATTTCAATTTTCATCCATCCAGTAAATAGACATACACATAAAAATAAACATTATAATAAAAAGTAAGAATCGCGGTTCAAATCGTGAATCATGGAGCTTGATTCGTGAATCAAATCAGATCGCCACCTAAGCAATGATCCACAGCCCTAATGCCAATATTCTGCTTTCCCCGTGTTCTTCTTACATTAACCACAATTCGTCAATAAGCAGGTCTCTAAGTTTCTGTGGTTATATCAACGTCATGATGAGTTTTTTGCAGCATCAATGCAGTCTCCTCATTAGGACCCACGGTGGCTGGGATTGCCAGATTGACGTCCGGTCATCACTGGGGCCCTGGTCCGTGTCAACAGTCCTGGCCGACTGTCCACGCTACTTCCATACGATTTCTAACAATCGGCTGGTGACAGCGGGACAGCAGCACAGGGGCAGGAGGGATGCAGTCTGAAATCAGCCAATCGTCAGATGATTTGGGGGACTTTGGAGATCCTCCTATCAGTCATTGATAACACTGCTGCCGTCCTGCCACCTGGACTGTCACTCTGCGACCCCCAAACGTGCCTGGGGGGACCACTGACCAATGTCAAAAAATTCTCCATAAAACGTTACCTTTTTCTCAAAACTTGTGCAGCTAAGTGTGAAGATGCGCCTGATCACAAATGCCTAAATGAAAAACTTGCATTTAGGTCACCATGTGGTGAAGTTTTGGGACAGGTGATTGTAGTCCTAGGCTGCTACTTCTCAGCAGCAGCTGTTTTTTTTCACAACATTTAAGATTAATTGTATTTATCCAAAACGCATCACAGTTTGCTAGAAAAAGGTTCTGTTTTTCCACCAGAATAAAGGTGGATTTTTTTTAACCTTCTTCATATGTTTGCTCACGTTTTACACAGACATATTGTTTCTTCGCATTCTCATGTGTCACTGTCACATCGCATTGGTATATCCTGACACTGACAGTACCCCCCATCCCCGTCTCTGCTGCTGAATGGAGTGTTTTATTGAGCCATGCTCAATGAGGGCCTTGGATCCAAAATGTGAAGCAAGTGTGCTCAGTAAGCCAACCGTGAGTGGCGTAAGATGTCTTCCTCCAAGATCTCTGCCTCCCTCCCTCACAGTGTTCTTCCTGCTCCTCTCATTTTCTGTTGTTGTGATGAGCCACTGCAGAGGGAGAAGGACTTTGATCCACTGGCTTGACAGCAGCTTGCCAAATTCTGTCTCCCCATGCAAAAAGCGCACAGATCCTGCCTTCCAGCAGCAGGGACCTCTTATTTGTAATCTCACAGATTACTCTCCCCAGGCTTAAATGTAATGAGCCACATACATCCAGGAAAAGCTTGTTATTCTTCACTGTAACTTGAAGGTAGAGCAGCGAGAACTCTCCCAGTAAGCCGGCATATTCAGTACATGTCGCTCACTATTTTACAGCTGCCTGTGTCATTTACACAATGAGGAGGATCTATCGCTGTGCTAGAATTCCTGCTTCATTCTTCAAAAATCTCGGTGCTATGAATTCTGGGAGCATGAAACTATACAGGGACCTGGGGTTTTGCAGGCTATGATCAAATATTGTTTTTTTTAATTGGATGGATGTACTTTTGTCAAAGCAAATCAACTAAAAAAATCTTAGCAGAGCAACAAGTTGGGCAAAGAAGAAGAGGAATGTTTGACTCAAACAGTCTTAGGGGCAAATTACTGCATTTTCTACACTAAGTGCTTAAAAGCCACATTAAAAAAAACAACAACAACAATAGTGCATCTAACACTAGGACACTAAAGGAATTAAATCTGTTTTTTAACATTACGAAGGTGCAAAATATTTATTAATTTGTTAGAGTTTGTTGGAAAACATAATGTTGGTTAACAGTGGAGTTGTTGGACTGCACCAGATAAACTGTGACCAAGCCTTGTTGCAGAGACAGAGGGATGGAATTCCACAGTTAAATCACTAGGAATTCTACTGGAAGACTGCTGAGAGCTTTGTGGAGAGATTACACCACATAGACCTTAAGGAGAAATAGATAATGAGAACAGTCAGATAGGATAAAGTATAAGCATGACCACATAATAACGTGTTATCTGCCTATTACCTGGGTCCTGGGAGGGTAGTCGTGTGACCAGTTGTATGACCAGGTGTTGGGTGACCAGAGAGCGCCCAGTTGTGTTTATAAACCCGTGTTTGAGCATATGGTGTGGTCGCTGCAGTGATGCTGTCACCATCCAGAGCTCTGTACCACATTGATCCAATCCTTTATTAAAGGGGTAATTTTTACCTGTTTTTGCTTGCTCTTTTCCTCATCAACCAACTCGGGGAGGTGTCCAGGAGAATGCCCAACAACACTGAAGCGCCGTGGGAAGTGCTGCAAAGCAGAGTGGAGTGCACCCAGCATCCACTCTCTCCTGCAATTTGCACATTTTTCTGCCACAGTTGATAGGCCCTTCTGCTAGAGATTTTTTTTGTTTGTTTGTTTTGCTGTTTTGCCATAATGGGTAAGTTAATAACCTAAAAGTATGACCCCATGTTTCTGCTAAGAAGAAGCAAGTAGTTAGTAGGCCAACACTTCTTTAATGTATCTGTTGTTAAGACACACAGAGAGAAGTGTGGCAGTAGCCTATATAGTGCCAAGTAATATTCTGAAGGAATAATAATCTTATTGGAGGAGCAGGTGTTATAAGTCAAAACAGGAAATTAGGTCATTTGCTTTTTACTAGTTTCTTTAATAGACCCTTTTTATGTGACGTCACACATTGCCAGTCAAGTACAGAGTCGCTTCTGGTGTCTGTGGTTTAGAACGGCAAAGCTGACAGCTGAAGGCTGTTTAAAACAATTTTACATAAATAATAAAAGGTAACCTAACCAATTGTGACTGAAATTTGTACAATATTTGTTTTATAAATGTCCTACCTGGTTGTATTTGTTTTCCCCTCTGAGATCATTCACAAATCAGAGTACAAGTAATCCTGTCTGCAGTCAGAACAGCAGCTCAGCTGTTTCCACTAAATCCTCTGGATGATATTAAACCAGTCGTGGATTATTTCTCTCTGACAACCCGGTTAAAGTTAAGACAAAGATTACAAGTACTTCATTGAATGCTGCTTGTTTGATGAAGGTAATTAGGACAACAGTCCAGCAAAACTCTTTCCTGACCAGCCAGTTGCAAACCCTGGCCGTTGAGGTGAAAGGCAGGAACAACCTGAGAGAAACCTGCGCTGAACTCTCCCAGGAAAAGAAATCAGCCACTAAATTGCGGCGGTTTCTCCACCTCTGCTGGTGTGATCGGCTCCTCATTACCATCTAGCAGCACCTCCTCCACCTATGAGGGTGTGACGGGCTCCTCTTCTCCACCTGGTGGTGGCGCCTGCTCCAGCCCTGATGCTGTGCCACTGATAACATTAGAAGAGGTGCGCATGGAGTTCAGGAGGCTCCACGGTCGGAAGTCTGCTGGTCCTGACGGAATATCACCTCGGCTGCTGAAGGAATGCCTCAGAGCTGGCTTTGCCTCTTCAAACAATCCTCAACAAGAGTCTTCAAACGTCCCTGACCTGTGGAAGACCTCATGCCTTGTCCCAGTGCCCAAGGTGACAAGACCTGCAGAGATGAAGGACTACAAACCAGTTTCCCTGACATCTGTGATGATGAAGACTTTCTAGAGGCTCCTTCTCCAGCGGCTTAAACCTCAGGTGGAGGGGGCGCTGTATCCCCTTCAGTTTGCCTATCAGGACAGTATGGGAGTGGAGGATACAGTCCTGTATATGGTCCATAGGGTGCTCTCCTTTATGGATGGGGCGGGCGGCTATGTGAGGGTGATGTTTTTTGACTTCACAAGTGTATTTGATAGCCTCAGTTGCTGAAGGAGAAGCTCAAGAGGATGGGAGTGGATCTTGTTTTTGTTCGCTTGATCCACAACTATCTGACTTCAACGTCACAGTATGTCCGACTGGGTGACTGTCTATCTAGGGTATGGATGAGCAACACTGGTGCACCACAGGGAACTGTATTGTCGCCTTTTCTCTTCACTCTTTACACTTCTGACTTTACTCATGCATCTGTGGCTTGTCATGTCCAGAAGTATTTGGACGACACCGCCATTGTGGCGTGTGTAAAGGGAAGGGACGAGAGTACAGGAAGCTCATTACCAAATGTACCTCCTGGAGCAAGGAGAATGGTCTTCTGCTGAACACCTCAAAGACCAAGGAGATGATCATTGACTTTGGTAGGAAGCCCTCCCACCAACCAGTGATCATCAATGGAGAAAGGATTGAGGTGGTTGACACCTATAAGTACTTGGGAGTGCACCTTGACCACAAACTGGACTGGACAGAGCAAGCTCGGGTTCTGTATAAGGACATAGTAGGCTGTTTTTCCTAAGGAGGCTGAGGTCTTTTGATGTGTGTGCCGACATGTTGCTCCTCTTCTATCAGTCGGTTGTGGCAAGTGCTGTTTCCTTTGGGATTCTATCTTGGGGTGGCAGTATGAACAAATGGGACTGCAATCGGCTGGACAAACTGATAAGGAGGTGTGCATCTGTGATCGGGAGGAAGGTGGACTCTGTGGGAACTGTGCTGCAGAAGAGGATGAGGGGTGTAAGCCGAAGCGTCCTGGGCAATCCCAGACATCCTCTACATAACACAATGTCTGCAAAGAGGAGCACACGGAGTAACAGGCTCCTTTCACTGCTGCAGGACTGAGCGCTTTAAGAACTCATTTTCCCTTCAGCCATCAGGCTGTTTAACAAATCTGTCTGATATAAACTGGTATTTTATGAACTGTTATTTTTATCGCTATATATTGTGTGTGTTTTGCTGCCGGACACCTGAATTTCTCCCTTTGGAGATTAATAACGTTCTATCTATCTATCTATCTATCTATCTATCTATCTATCTATCTATCTATCTATCTATCTATCTATCTATCTATCTATCTATCTATCTCTATCTAACTGCCCAAAAGCTGGAAAAGGACTTGCAACAAATCAACAAAAAAATCCAGAAGAAAAAAACCCGAGGACTGTTGTAAGAAACACCAGCTAGAGATCGACCACCTGACTAGGACCAACACCAACCTCATGGCAACTCTTCAGGAACTCCAGATGAGGGTTTGGGATCCTGAAGAATTGTCCAGCGAGTTAATGAGAGTCAAGCTCAAAGCCAAATCAATCAGCCAGGAGAACCAAGATCTACAGAAAGAGGTTCAGAGGGTGCAAACCACCATCATGGCCCTTCAACCTCTGCAGCAGCAGCTTAAAGAAGACATAGGTTCAGCAGTATCACCAGGCAAACCATCAACCTCCAAGGACAGAAATAAACCAACGATTACCTCGTGGAGAAACGGGAAAACTTTCAAAAGGAGCAGGAACAACTCTATCTCCTAGAAAAAGATTATCTCCAGGCCAAATCAAAGATTCTTCGATTGAGGCAGAAAAAACAAAGTTTCACCCAAAAAAATCTAAGACCTCCATGGAAAAACTTACATCTGCATTTGAGCTGAAGCAAAAGTACAAAGAGGAATCAGATTTCTTCCACTCTCTGCAGAAACAAAACGTCATCTTGTAAAAAGAGCTCATAGCCCTATGGAAGAAATACGAGAAAGACGCTGAGATGAGGCTTCAGTATTCCTCTCTGCAAGCTGATGGAAAGGCCGTGGAGGGGGAATTCAAAACACCGAAGCAACAGATCAGCATTATTTCTCACCAATATGAGGACTTCAGGTCCATGATGGATTATTTAATGACATCATGGATTATATAGACCAACTCCAAGAAGGGAATAAATCCCTTTTGGAGGAAGTAAGGAACCTGCAGATCAGAAAACAGGAGTTAGAAGGAGTGGCCACAGAATAAAAACATCTGGAGACCAACATTAGGGAACTAAAGAAACAATATTATTACCTCAACAAAGATCGACAACAACTAAATTCAGAAGTCCTGGACCAAAAAGACCTGGAGGTCAAAATCTTTGCAGCAAAAAAAGAACATGCAGCAGTTCTGGCTGAAATCACAGAAGTAAAAGCTAAAGCCTCAAAGTACGTACAACAACCACAATGTGCTGCTTTGAGGCACCCTCTCCTGACTCCAGTCAGAGCTACTCAAAAAGACTAGAATCAGAGAAACGCCCAGCGGGTTCCAACAACACAGAGCTGCACTTAGACAGCATCAGGATGCCTCAACAAGAAGGGTCCCTTATGCCCAGCAGGTCTAGGACCCTTAAAAAGACTAACGCAGGCAGCCTTGATTAGAAAATAAATAAATAGAATAACCAAAATTGAAAAACTAAATAATGAAAACATTAAAAAGCCAAGTGTAGGCAGCTTTGATTGAGAAAATGAAAGTAAATACTTACAGGACCAGATCAATGTCGGTTTTGAGGTTTGTCCTCCAGAGAAAAAGGAAAAAAACAATCCAAAGTGGAATAATATTTTGCAAAGCAATAGCTCCCCACAGCCTGATCCTCTTCACTCTTTCTTAATGTGAGCAGTCCAATAAATCCAAAGATCCAAAACTCCTCCAAATCAATTCCAACAAGTAAAAGAATTCCAGCATGCTAGATCACAGAGAAAACATGAAAAGAACCAAAAATTGCTGCTGTCCAACACGGGGATAACCTCCAGGAATCCACACTCACAACAACCGCAAAGACAAAGCAGACCAACTGACACTAGAGTGAAAAGAGGCAGCAGTATAGGCTATATACTGGTAAACCAATGAGAGACTGAGGGCAAAACAATGACAAAAAGTCATTTGGTTTCATGAAATGACACTTTTGGCAAAATAATGCAACCACAAGGAGGCACAATCCAGTGTCCCTGTGTGGCAGTCCCAAGTCCGGATGAATGCAGAGGGAAGGTCTGGAATAGACCCAAATCAAACACGAACAGAACTTTCATATCTGATCAGCAGTGATGTTTGGGTTTTCAACAACCTCTGCTGCTGTGTTGACCAACATGGTGGAAGTCCTTCAGTCTGGTGATGTACACCAGAGTCAGGGTGGGACTTGTGGGACTCCTCAGTCAGCAAACAGATACTGACAGTTGAAGCAAACTGCAGCCTAAACTGTTGTTGAGGTCTGGTTGTAGAGCAGCTCTTCACTCTCCATAGGGTGCTGGAGGGTTTGTGGGTTTTGTTCATCCACTCTATATGTGTTTTGTAGATTTGGGAAAGTGTTAAACCACCACACTCATGGTGTCATTGGACAATGCACTGTGAGTTTGGGGTCCGCTAAATGTATTACCAGAGCAGGAGCTTGGTCCTGGCTGCCGGAGGGGTCCTGTTCGAGAACTACACGATTACATTTAAGTTTTTGCAGATGCTGCTGCAAACCTCCCATGCAAATGCTGAAGGATTGATGAAGCCAACTAAACAACATTATCTTCAAAAAGTTAAAATGTAATAGTTCCGCTACCAGACCCCCTCTGTTCCCTGGCTAAACCTTGAAATTCTGTCAATATAGATGACGAACAGAACCAGAGACAGAGGGCATCCCTGATGGACTCCTACATCCACCAGGAACAGGTCCATCTTACCGAAGGGTATGCAGATCAAGCTTCTGCTCTGGTCATACATGAACTGGACAGCCCTCAGAAAGGTTCCCAAGACCACAAACTCATTGTGGGTCAGTCAGGTGTGATGGGAGATTGATGAGAGCTCAGATAGACATGGTAGCTGCCACTGTAGTCAGAATAGTTGTGATGGCTCACTTGTAAACTTTATCTGTTATGCCTTGATGAGGTGGTTTGGAGTCAACAGCCAGGATTAATTTCAATATCACCAGCCAAGAGGAGCATGATCACCAGATTAACCAATCCCCAGTATGATGGTGGTGTGTCTGTTAGTTTGTGTTTACCTGGGAGAGGTGTAGCATAGCCATAGTCCAGTAGTCGTGTGAACACGAGATGTTGACTCTGCTTGGTTGGATAAAAGAATAACTTTTCCTTTTTCATTGGGCATTTGAGAAGATTGATGGCTATAAAGGTGATAAACAGAAACCAGAGTATTTTACAGCTTTTTTCTGAGCAAACACACAACACCTGCTAAGCTATGTGGCTGCACCTTGGCGGCCATCTTTAAACAAGATGGAAACAATGCTTTGGTTATGAGCCTTTACATCACTGGGGCAAAAACCCTCTTCCCTTGGGTGTTTACAATTTTATAAATTCAAATAGGATATTGCTTTTAAACCACACTTTTTTAAATGTTGAGTGTTTCTGTGTGTGTGTTGTGATTTCATGTTTTTTTCATCTCTACAGTCTGCGTAGATACAAAACCATGATCGCATTTATCAATCCCTGTGTTTTATTGTGAAAAATTTGATATACTTTCAAAATAAACCAGATTTTTCTCAGGTATCTTGATGCAACTTCCTGCCAGAATTGAGTTCGCAGCTCGCCCACAAAATAGACCAGACGCCAAAATGATCCGCTGCACGGCGTGAGCTTTCCACAGAGGATCGCGCCTGGTGTGAACCACACCATAGGTTAACAAGGACGCTGAATTATGGCCTCCGTTCCGTGTCCAGTGGGAACCAGATCTTATAATCAAGAGTGCTTTGTACATGGATTATTTCTGTTGGTGTTTCCTGATGTAGAAGCAATAGAATAGAATAAGGTAGAATAGAAATACTTTATTCATCCCAAACTGGGAAATGTGGCTGTTGCATCAAAAATACATTATTTACAGAAAATATGAATATATAAAAATAGACATTATTTACAGAAGATAAAAAGCAAGAAAATAAAGTGTACAAATTTTACTGTGTAGAATATAATGAGCAGTGTGCAAATTAAGGCAGTACTGATCATCAGTCAGTGAGGTGTTTTACAATGTTATGATTTCTTGTAGCAATCCCTAGAACAGCGAAGTTGTCTGAGCCTTTTGGAAAAGGCGTTCCATTGTTTGTCCAGCACAGGTTGGAGAGGGTGGTCCGGCTTATCCATAATGGATGACAGTTTGTTGAGGGTCCACTACAGCTTCAAAAGTGTTCTGTTTGCAGCTAATAATGGAGCCAGCCTTTCTGATCAGTTTGTTTAGTCTATTGGTGTCACTTGCAGCAATGCTGCCCCCCCACTCCCAGCATTCCACAGAGGAGAACAGGAACTAACTGGCTACCCCAGGCTGGTAAAAGATCTCCAGCATTGTGCTGCACACATTACAAGCCCTCAGCTTCCTCAGAAAATAAAGTCTGCTGCAGACCTTCTTGTAGACAGCTGTGCTGTTGGTCCTCCAGCTCGGCATGCTGTCGATGGTCACACCCATTGATATATATATTAGTGAATTGGCCCTTGCCTATTTGCTGCTATAGACAGACGTGCGCACACAGTCACCATTGCTACACATTGAGTCATGGCAGAAGAATGCTGCTGTTTCAGTGGAGGACAGGCAGACATCAACCACAAAAATCAAATATGGCTCAAATTAAAGCTTGGAAAATGATTAATCTTGTGGAATATTTAAATATTTATTATCTATAAATCTTACTATGTAAATAGTGCAACAATTGCACCTTCTACTGCTACAGGTAAGGTATTTCTGTCAATTTAACAACTTCTAAATATCCATGATTTTCTATTTTGCCTCTGCACTAAGATCTTTATAACTGAACTTGTAAATGCTCACCCAAGCCAAGAAAGGAGGGAGAAGGTTGATGTTCATTGGCTTGAATGACTAACAAAGCTTTGCAACAAAGTCTTCTCCCTATTAAAACTCCTCAAAGTGCTAAAAAAACACCCTTTACCACATTTTCAAATGAAACTACAACTTTTATTATTTTTGGATTACATACATGGTAAATAAATCCCAAGTGCATTCAAAATTTAACTTTAAACAGACGATTTCATAGTACTTTGAGAATAAGGCTCAAGCTAGCATCTTTAGCTGAAACAAGAAACATTTTTTAAACTTCAGAACATGGATCATAACATCAAATACATCTGCCAAACTGTTAAGATTCAAAACTCTGTGATAATAGCTGTAAATAGTGTGGCAGGTTAAGGATTTGGTCCACAACTCCTTCACTAACGTCTGCTCTCTGCTGTGTTTATGTCGCTGAGCAGAAAGTTAGCGTTAGCGCTGCATTTTCTAGCCAAGCTTCCTTGGTCCGTACAACCATGAAAGAAGATCAACACTGGTGGCACAGATTTAGAAAATTATGTGCAAACTCAATTTCCCTTTCTTACCAAAAGACTGGTTGCACGTGTGAATAACATCAGCCATGTTCCAAACATGAAACATTAATAAAAACATACATCAAAGAACCAAGCTAGCATGCTTCTCGCGAGTTGCTAGCACCCACGTTTACACAAGTTTCACGGTTCCCAGCCTAATTTCTCTCTATTAAAATGTGATTCCTGTCCTGTGATGGTTCTTCTGATTAGATTATTTTGTTGTCAAGGTTTTTGAAGTTGATTGCAAAACATTGCGTCCACTTTTGTTATTACGTTCTTATTCTGACCTCTTCCATTCATCACTCGGGAAGACTTGATGCATAGTAATGCTGCACGTCTGTCACGCCGTCTGTCACGTGATTTCCAATCCAGTAATATAACAACCGTCACACCCAGGTATTTGTACTCCTCCACCACCCCAGGATGCCAAGGGGCTGCGGTGGTGTCCTCTTCTTCCTGAAGTCATTGACCATCTCTAGAGTTTTATCCACATTGAGAAATTGAAAAGCAGTTAATTTCCTCCTGCCCAATCTGTACACCAGCCCCCTGTACTCCTCCCATCCTCCACTGACACACCCAACAACTGCAGAGTCATCAGAAAATTTCTGTAAGTGGCATTACTGAATTGTACTGAAAATGAGCGGTGTAAAAGGTGATTAGGAAATTTTGAGGTACATGGCACTCTGGCTCTTTTTATACGAGTTGCAAACTAGGTTGCTTGTTATTGTGAATTTGTTAATGTAGCTAATGTGTAGCAGTCAAACTGTCCTTTTATAAACTCATCACTATCAAGGTTTAGAGTCACCGTAGTCACTGTCATGTTGGTTTTAGCGGAATTCGTCAGGCTTTTTACGTGCAACAAACAAGGTTGGGAGTTACTAGAGTTGTAACCCCCAACAGTTGGCGTTTTTCATGAATTGAAAGGGAAGCCATCCATAAGTCACCAAATCTGAGACCCAGATGGGTCAAACTTCAACTGGTTTAACTTGCATAGCAACATGTGAATGTGAAGGCCAGAAACGCACATTAATCACATTTATGTAGACTTTTCATTGAAATAGTTGCTTAAACACCTGTTGCTGAGACCAGTGTAAACGTAGATGTATAAATGGCAAAAGTAAAAAAAAAGAAATAGACCATTCACTGACTTATAGGTGTATCCTTTAGTGCGGAAAAAAACCCTGAGTAGGTTGAGATCGTTTAAACTGGAAAGAAGATTTGTTACAGATTGAGTCCAGAACTTTGAGTTTGGTCTATATTCAGACTACAGCCAAGAGGACTATCGTTTTCAAGACTAAAACTTGTAAACAAAACCACGTGACTAAAGATCTCTTTACTCATTGGCCATTAGTCAAAACAAAAACAAGATGGAGGTGCTGCACTTTGCAGCTGGGATAGTTCACTTATTGAAACTTTTTATTTTGCTGATCAATTTTGAACGTCTGTATGAAAGCCAGGATCAACACTTTTTACAGCTGCTTTGATTTGGTGGAGGAATAATGCAAGGCGGTCACTGAGGACACGACAAGGTACGGTGGTAAGTGTTTATGACAGATTCTCGGTACTCAGTGTGAGGAGCAATGTGTATCACGTTTAAGGTTGTTTTAATGCAGCCCAGTCTCAGTAAAATGCGTACATAAGCCACGATTTGGGAAATACCGTGTATAATATACGCCAAAACCGGTTTTTGCGTGCATATAATACGCGCGGTCCTGAACGTGTTAAATGTGTTTTCCAGGTTTGACACGTCCCCTGGTGGAGGCGTGAGCATCACAGACAGCCCCACAAACGAACAATTTGCTTTTCTAACCCTAACCATAACCGTAATCCTAACCTTAACCAGGAACGACGTCATTTAGAAAAGAGCCGGAGGATTTCTGACCACGTGATCAAAACGAAACCTAAAAAGCCGTGTATATTGTACGCCGGGGCAACCTATTCTCTACCATTGCGTATCATATGCACGCAAAAAGTGTGTTTGGCGTATATTATACACGGTATTTCAGAGTGCAAAGTCGTGGAATATGTACGCATTTTACTGCGACCGTGTTGTTTAATGAGCATGCATTCATCCAACCACATTTCAATGAGCTGCTGTTACATCGTTGCTCCACGTTTGTCCACTAATGACCGACTACGGTGGCTGTTTTGGTTCAGTTGTTCTGGTCCCAGCACGGACCGTTTTCAGACTGAGGAATCTGAGAGTCAACAGAAGTTCAGTCTGATTAGAAACATACAGAGACCGCCACCAAAAGATGGGTCAGAGAGCGGTTCCTGGTCCTGGATCACGGTCCACTTGCACATATTCAGACTGAAATTTTTTTCTGGATTATCAGGGGAAATGAACTCTGGTTCACTTTAAGAAGACCAAATGTGCCCAATCTGAATACAGCCTAAGATTGAACCTCCAGCACATTTTTGTTCTTCAATTAAACAACTTTTTGATCTTAAAATAGAACCCTAAGTTTGCATAATTTCATTGTGATGAAATCACAGATAGGACAGTGATTTTACTATTGAAAATGTTCTCACTTGCAGATATCTCGGTTATAAGCAGAGCAGCTTACCTTCATTATTGCTCTTCCCACCCCCCAGCTCATGAATCCACATCCTCTATTATTTATTTGTTTTCCTCTGAATGACAAAATCTCATAAACTAAAAGTTAGCATTTTTCATTTTCTGCTGTCCTCCCTGCAGTCTTCAGTGTCCCACCACTGCACTTTTCCATTTTATGCCAGGCTTTGTTTGTCTGACGTTTTGGAAAAAAAAGAAAAAGTTATTTGACAGTAAAGGCTTGTTGTGTTGTGAGAATCAGCTTTTTTCCCTTCTTCCTGGCTACCATTTCCCTAAAAACAATAAAAAGGTTTCAGTTTTGATCCAAACGTGTGACACACACAGCGCCATATGGTGGCAGTTCCTGATGCATATCTGACACGACATGAGCCAAATTTATAATTAAACATGGCGCATAAAGCACATCTTCCACTGCTCATGTCAGTGCATCTCATTTACCGGATCAGCATGACTTTTGGTGGCACATGAGAATGGAAGCTCTAATGTCAGTTTTTAAATGAAAATATTTGTAGAAATTTCTGTACAAAGCATTGAAACATTCGTGCAACAGCAATGAATAAAATAAACGTTTGGCTGAAGTGCAAACAGAAATACTCAAATATTTGTTCATAATGTTTTGGTTTTGTTTGTCTCAGTCCTATCTGTGTTTAGATCTCTGTTCTATTTCCCATTACCACAGCCTCTTCTTTGTCAGCATCTTCCTCCCTCCGTCTCCTTCGTTTTGTTCCCTTCCAGGTTCTTGTTCCTGTCTCATAGTTTTTGTTTCCTGTATTTTCGTTCTTTCTCAGGACATCATGTGGAACATGTCCAGGAAGATCAGACTCTTTGTCGACTCTTCTGTTTGTTAATACGTTAAAGTCCCACCCTGATCATTATTTTATGTATTCAGTGCATTCTATCTTTTAGCTATGATTATAGTGTAGCTTTGGGACAATTTCAATAGGGAAGATCTACTTCACCTCAGGCGTGCTGGTGTCTCACTCCGGATGTCATTAGCTGGTCTCCACTCTGAACCAACAGCTGAAGGGCTTACTTTCTTCAAAGCCAATGACAATCAAATCCCTGCCTTTAAATTCAAAGATGTTTTGTTTATGTGCATTCCAGACATTGCGCTGGACTAACCTCCCCTCTGTTCTCCTCCTGGCTCTTCAGTCCGGCACAGTCCATCAAAACCACCATCGAGATGGTTTTATGCGGTGGAAGGTTGGCGCCAGTCTTCGACAGCGGAGCCACCATCAGTGTGTGAATGAGTGCGTGAATGGGTCTGTGACTGTGAAGCGCTTTGGGCCTTCAAGGAAGGTAGTAAAGCGCTATATGAGTAAATGCCCTTTACCATCATCATCTGGGGTCTCTTCACTGCTCCAAGGTCATCACTATTATGCTAGATGTCTCCAGTAGGAATGTAAAGATTCAGTCAAGCCACAATTCGATTCAATTCAGTTTTTTTTTACTTTATTGCCTTAAGATGCAGAAGGACAGGTAATTAACAAAACTGTAATAAACAGAAACATGCTGAGATTGGCATCTAACAGCAGATATGAAAATCAAGGCAGAGATGCGTACACGCACATCCTCACATTTAAGGGCTCGGATAAAAGATTGACCTATTTTCATGAGTGGAAACACACACATCCATATATCCATTCACGTCCTTATTTAAACAGATACACAAACTGTCAAAATAAGACCATTGGGATGATGACAGTCGTCCAAAGACATAGTAAACTTTATTCAAACATAGTAGTCACTCCCATCTATCTTTAAAAAAAAATCCAATGTAAGTTGTAGTTGGGCAGTCAGGTATTCCATCATGTAAGACTTGTTTCAATTTTTGTATCCACTGGGTTATTGTTGGTGGATTTGGTTTAAGTCAATTTAAAGTAATAATCTTTCTTGCAACCTTCAGTAAGACATGTAAGATATAACATTGGTCATTAGTCAGAGATTATTTGTCTACAAATCTTGAAGGACTACACAAGGATCCACAGGCTGATCCGTTCTTATGATTTTCTCTATCTTCTTTTTTTATGTTCTCCCAGTATGGTCTTATTTTGTGGCAGTCCCAAAAGACGTGTGATCACTAACCACGCTACATTCTCTCAAACATTTATCTGTGGTGGCATTCCGAGATATGTGTTTTTAAAGGGGTTCTAAAAATTCAGATTTTTCTCTTCCAGTCAAAGTCCTTCCAGATTTGGCTTCCAATGCACTTATGACAGTCAGTGCACACCCTTTAGTACATCTCACCCCGGAAATTACGTTAATCTCAAGTTTCCACTGAGTTTTGATGTGCAGTGTGTTGTCTGACATACCTTTCATCAGTTTTTGGTATAGTTGTGGGCATTAACCTATTTTATGGTATTTGATTTTCAGTTAAGTTAATAAAATAAGATTCACTATGATTTGGTTCCATCTTCATTATGTCTCATTCCATGCGTTTTGTTATGTAATCTCTAATCTGAAGGTATCAGTAAAAGTCGCTTGGGGGCAAAGAAAATTGTAAAAATGATTTCAATGTCTGTCCACAAAAAAAAGATGTAATAATATCAAACCTCCTTCAGCCCACTTTTTAAAAACTGGATCTGATATAGATTGGAGAAACTCAATGGTACCTTAAATGGGTGTAACACGAGATAGCCTCCTGATATTTCCAATTCTTTTACAAACTGAGTTCCAAATCTGAATTTATTATCCATGTGTTCTTAATCTCAATCTTTGTCCCAACCTGTTTACTCAAATGGAAGATTTTTCAGCATCAGACCTGTAAGGGAGTTTTCTTTGATTGATAGCCATTGGATTTCCCTATCTCCTCCAACCCAGTGTGCAATTCAAAGAAGATGTGTTGCCCAGTAATAAAGCTTTAAATCTGGCAGTCCTAGCCCTCCCTGTTCTTTGCTCGACTTCAGTATCTTCAAGCTTATTCTTGGTTTCTGATTTTGTCAAATAAATCTGGACAGTATTTCCTTTAATATTTTAAATATGGATTGAGGCACTGAAATGGGAAGAGATTAAAACAAAAATAAGATACTTGGTAGAATGTTAATATTTATCGATTCTTTTCTTCTCACAACAAAGTGGGACCATAACCCAACAAACAATGTTCCTTTATATAATTTCACCATATATCATTATACAATTTTATATAATCTATTATAGTGTGACTTTAGTTGTAAGAAAGATGCCCAGGTACAAAAATTCATTTTTTGATAGTTTAAATGAAACCAAATTGTCTAGTTCTAAAGGCCATTCTCCTACGATCATCATTGCACTGGATTTTTTTGTATCAATGTCATGATTTCACGGGGTGTGAAGGACCCAAGCGCTGAAACCCGGAAGCACAATCACGTCGAGGACTGAAGCTAAGAGCTCATTTTTGGAGGTGGATGATGATCAGACATGGCTAGAAGATCTGAAGGAGACGCTCTGGCAGGAGTGGTGGAGATGAAGCGAGTCGGCTGTTCAGGGGGTGTAGATACTCCTAAATGTTGGGAGGTGGGTGGCGTCTCTTGGTCTTACTGGAGCGGGAGGATGAGATGAGCAGGTCGAGCAGAGTCTATGGCTGTGAGGCAGTGGAGCGGAGGGACGAAGCATGATGCGGAGATGGTCGGTACTCGTGGTGGATGGTTCTAGAGACGAGAGACATGAGCTGAGAGCCGGAGGTTGAGAGAAAACGGGATAGCACGATAAATTCTGATCAACTGCCAGCTACTGTACCCAAAGGTAGGCAATGATCTGGCGATGAATACTGGAAGCTGCAGGGCTTAAATGTTGGGGCTGAACTGCTGCGGTGATGAGGTGAGTACCGACACCTAGTGGAACACCCAGGGCCGCTCCCAGGCTGCATGCACCGGGGGGTGGGGGGGTTGGGGGGGCTGCCTGGGCGAACCATGACAATTAATCTTACATCCTGAAACATGACTATATTTATTAAGAATTTGCAGAGGAGCAGGTATGGAGGTGGTCGGGTTTTCAATAAACATCAGAATATCATCTGCAAAGAGTACCAGCTTATGTTGAATATTTGTGTCATCCCTTATTCCTTGTATAGTTGGATTCGCCCTTATTAGCTCAGCTCACGGCTCGATGTTAAGAGCAAACAAACATGGCATCCCCCATGTCGGGTGCCTCGTTCTCGTGGGAAAAAAATCGGAATAGTGACCATTAATTCTGACCTTGGATTTTCATAAAATATTTTATTCATTCAAAAAAGACCTCCTTAAAACCCATATGTTTGAGGGCTTCCTGCAGAAATAACCAGTCCACACGGTCAAACGCTTTTTCTGCATCTGAGCTGAGGAGCATAGCCAGAGTATTCCTCTCACTTGCTATTGTTTTGGGCTTTTCTGACATTGTCACACCCCTGTCGTATCCTAATAAAACCTGTTTGATCGATTCGATTCACAGATTTAAAGTCACAATTTTGATTTTGACTGATTTTTTTTCTCAAAACAATAAAATTGAAAGTATTTTAAGGCCAAGTATGTTTTATTTTTCTCCCTTTTATCAAACTGTCTGTTTTCCTACTTACAGAAAGGATTCAATACAAAAAACAATTATACAGAATACTGAAATGATCACAAATCCTTCATACTTGGTTCATGTTGTGCTCCCCGTGTGACGGACCGCTCCGTCATCTGCTCTGCATTTCTAAATTTAGGCGCAGGCCATGACGAACATTTTTTAAATTTTCTACACTCATGAACATGTTGAAGAGTTAAAACAGTTTTTTTTTTACCGATTCTACAGTACAGAGCCCAACTGCCAAAAGACTTCCAACTGTTTATGCTTCACATTTCAAACTTTTACAATCCCACTTCCAAGTTCTCCCCATATTGAACGATTTCCAAGACATATTTTCTGCAGAGCAGCAGGAGTCCATTAGAGATTCACCTCAGAGTTGTGGGCGGGACTTTTAGCTCAGAGCAGCCCCACCCCCCTTTCCCGTTGCGGAGTGCTGCAGGGAGTTTGTGACCCATCCAGCGCATCTTCTACTTCACAGATACCTTTTTTATGATCTGCTCCTGATTCACTAGGATTTGGATGAAAAAATACTTTGAAATGCAGTTAAATCTTAATGATGTTTATGTCCTCAAACACAGAAAAATACACGTTAAAAAAACAAAAACACAATTTTCATCAGAGTGGGTCTTTAACGTTTCTCCCCTTTCAGTCCACAGAAAGGTCTGATCCCTGCACCATTTCTGAATACCAGTCATTTGATTAGAAAATGTGCAATCACAGCAGATACGAGCACTTTATTTAATGAACAACACAATCAACAGGGAAAGGATCACAAATGAGAACCAGGATTCAAAGCAACCAACTTTGCTCATCAGAAAAGGTGAGCTTGTTATTCATAATGTGTCAAACTAAAATAGATAAAAGGAGCATTAAACAGGCACAACTCTGATTACAACCAGAAGGAACCTCATAACCTCCTGTTAAAAACATGCAAAATTATTTTCTGAACCCTTCACAAATAAAAACTTCTGCTTAAAAAAACAAAGAAAAAAAAGGGTTTATTTGAGACACTGCTTAAATGTTTTTGAGAAAAAGATATTTAGTATCTTAGGATTTATATCAAATGCACAAGATTTTTTTAATCTAGAAATAAGACCAAAACACCTGGTGTGATTTTGTGTTTTTGCATTGAAGTTCATTTGCTGAAAATCTCTATTTTCCATTATTATTGCTATGTAATGTCAAATAATGAATAAAAAATACTTTAACCCAATCTGACGTAAAATGTTGGTTTCATTGTTTTGTTTTTTTTTTATGCAAACTAACTCGAACCATTTCTTAAAGCTCAGGTCATGGAAATTGCTGGAACTTGGGTGTGTTATGTTGAAAACATGTAGTTCTGCTGTTGGGTCCCAGCGTTCATTAAAAACCATCCCTGAATAAAACGCAGCGACGCCTGTTAGCATGAGTCTGTCACAGAAAGCTCAGCGTCTCCTTCCCTAAACTATAGAGACCAAAGGAAAGCTGGCTGTCTGAGATCCAACCGCTCTGCTGGGAATAAATTAGGTATTTAGGAAAAATGGAGCACAGTAATAAAAGGCCTGACATGTGAGGAGAGGAAATTTAAATAATATGACGTTTAACCGCAAGAAAAAAAAAGTGGAGGAATGTGATCTCTTGAGCAAATTCTGTTCAAAGTCTTGTTTCTGTATTTTTGATGAGCCAGAAAGAGGTTATCCTCAGTTTTTGGGACAACTTGATCATCTTAAAGGAACAAAGCTTGATTCTTTTGGTTGTGCTTTGTGATTCATTACTCATTCTGACAGCATTTCACAGGCGAAAGAAGACAATTAAAGAAACATGTTTTATTTGGGGGGAAAAGAGACTTTCTTTAATGTAAAGGTTTCTCACAAGCACAACATTTTAAAGGCTGTTAGATTTGATGTAACTAGCTGGTATCTGTAGCCCTCTAAAGTAGAAAAACACTTACAAAAAGTCTAAATCAAAGGTCTGTTCAAATTCACCTCCTAGAACCCCAAAAGACTATATAGAGCGAGACCATTTAGAACAGTGATCCCCAACCTTTTATCAGGCCACAGACCAGTTTAAATTAGACAATGTTTTCACGGACCGGTTCCAATGGGCCAGAAGTTTGCATTTTTAAGCTTCCGGTTTCTATAAATCTACTTTCAAAAGAAAATGCTGCTGCAATAAGTTTTGTTTTAAAAAGTCTGAGATCATCAATAGATTTTTTTTTTTAAACAGATGATGATTCAATAAAAAAGTTTTGATTTGTAGAAGTTGTTTCTGATTTGACAAAATTCCATAAAGGAAACATGATTTTTTTATCATAGGATGCCATTTTAACACTCAATCCGATTACCTTTCAGGACAAAAAAGATTGATCATATTTTGTCTTTACATAAATCATCATTAATTGGGTATTTTTTCAACATAAAGGAAAATCTTTTGTGCTAAAGTTTATGAACAGATGTCTGACTAATTCAGCCTTGCTCTAGGAAAATTCTCCAATGTTCCTTTTACAAGTTTTCATAAATCAGCAAGTTAATTTGATTGAATCTTCATTCTCTGTACAATGTTTGAACTTTGTGTTGAAGGTTTTCTCTTAAGGTCACAGGGGAGGGGAACAACAGGGCACTAGCTTCAGCTACGTCTGACTTTTAAGGTGTGATGGAGAAATAAAGCAAAATAAAATGACAAAATCGTCATAAAACTGGTATTTTCTAAATAAAATAAACCTGAATCCAACGTGTCTCCAACTTTATTATCTGTTTGTGAAACAGTCAAGAGTCTGTCGCTGCATGTTAGTCAGGTCTACATACATGAGAGCAACCGTCTCTATAATTCTGTATGTGGAGGAAAACTCCTGCAGAATTATTGTTCTCTCAAGTCAATGGCTCTTCTTTGGTTTTCTCACTGGATCTTCTCCCCAAAGAAACTTTCCAAATATGTTGTATTGTTTGGTTTTTGTTAGCTTTTTTTTTAGCCTTGCAGTTAGCTGCTTTAAATCACGTGACCAAGACAGATGAGAACAAAATCCATCAGTTTTCCAGGATAACATTTCCTTTCAGGATAAGAAAATAAACAAATCAGGTATAATCTAAGTTAGTGCATGTATTTCTCTATTTCTGTCTGCGGCCTGGTACCAAGTGACCCACGGACCAGTACCGGTCCATGGCCCGGGGGTTGGAGACTACTGATCCAAAGGCCTGGATTTTAATTTGAACACATGCCCACTTCTTTATTTTTAATTATTTTTTTACACAACCTGATGAAATGTGGGGGATTTATAAAATGTTTTGCATAAATTGTTTTTAAACAACAAACTGTTCAAATGCAATGCATTGTGGTCTATAGCCAGCATTGATCATTGACTGTATATAAGAACTGGACGTAGTGAGTGTGATGTCATCTTTAGAAATTTTTTTACTTCCAGCTCCAACCAATGAATGAAGTCAATTCAGACGCTATTTTTTGGTGACACAAACGCC
Source organism: Oryzias melastigma (assembly GCF_002922805.2). Lineage (NCBI taxonomy): Eukaryota > Metazoa > Chordata > Actinopteri > Beloniformes > Adrianichthyidae > Oryzias > Oryzias melastigma. The sequence continues at coordinate 7,133,336 of NC_050516.1, read as the reverse complement.
GCCATTTTGTAACCAGAACTTGCCAGTAGGCAGTGATTGGTTCGAGTCTGTCTGAGTCATTGTTTCTAGGCAACCACTCTGACCAATCAGGAGTGAGTTTGTTGGCCACTTAAAAGCTGGCTTCATAAAATCTGTCAAACAATTGAAACGTTGGACGTGAGGACCAGCAGGCTCCACCTACCTATATTGAGACAGCTGATTGGTCAGTTTATAACTTGAATAGCTTGGACTACAGACAAAATATCATGAAAAAAATGAGGATTATCAAGACAGTAAAAAGAAAAAAAAAAAGTATCAGAGCAAGAATGGTTTTTCTGACAAATAAGTCTGTGGGACTGCAGCTTTATAGGACCAGCAGGCACTTCCTGTTTGGAACGCCATGGGGGAGGAGTCACTCAGACCAGTTCCTATCTACAGTCAACGGCATCAATAATGCACAATATTTTCTTGCAGAGACTTCTGGGAAATTTTCAGGGCACTGGAATTTGGAATTGTCGATGGTGAACACCCTTTATAGTGCACAAAGTAGTGAGGAAATCCGGACAGAACCCAAGTCTTAATCAGGAACAATTTATCAGAAAAAATCTAGATAAAAAATATTAAAATATTTAGAATTATAAAATATTATTATTATTATTAAAAGATTTATTTACGGGTTGATACAAAACTGTGACTTAAGATCGACCACAAAGTTGAAAGAAATGAATTAGACCTGATGTGTGAAGAAATGAAGTTAATCCATTTTGGAGATATGGTGACAAATAGAACCTTTCTCCTGCATTATTTGTTGTAATTCCACATAATTTTAATTTCAGCCACGCAGCACAAATCCTTATCATTTTTGGGACCTTGATTTCTAGGATTACTTTTAAAAATGGGAGGAACAATTGTCTCCACTTTTAGGAAGTGGATCAGTGATCTCTATGGGCCGATCTGAATACTCCTCTTCTCCCTTTTCCTTAGTGCCCCCCCCCCGGTTTGAAGTGGCAGTTGAAGTGAAAGTCGTGTCCGGATTAATATTTGTTAAGTTTCACCCTTCTCAAACTTCTCATCGTAGGAACCAAGACCACCTTAAAAAAGCTCCCCTCCCCACAGGTCAAGAGTCTGGGTGTCATCCTTGACAGCACTCTCTCATGTACTGCCATATCAATAACATCACCCGGACCACCTACTTCCACCTCCGTAACATTCGCCGTCCCCGTCCCTCCCTCCGTCCACACTCCACAGCTGTTCTAGTGCACAGTCTCATCACCTCCCGTCTGGACTATTGCAACTCCCTTTTATCTGGACTCCCCTACAAAACTCTACGCAAACTTCAACTGCTTCAAAACTCTTCCGCCCGGATCAAAACACAAACCCCCACCACTTTTCACATCACACCTGTCCTGGAGCAGCTCCACTGGCTGCCAGTACCTCAACGGATCAACTTCAAACTCCTTATTCTGAGATTCAAAGCCCTTCACAACCTCGCCCCTTCACACCTCTGCGACCTCATCCATGTTGTCACTCCTGCCCGGGTCCTCAGGTCTTCCTCCTCTCTTCAGCTGGTTGTACCCCCTTATCGCCTCATCACCATGGGGGGCAGAGTATTCAGCCGCTCTGCCCCCCAGCTCTGGAACTCCCTTCCCTCTGATCTACGGAACATCGACTCTCTCCCTCAGTTTGCCAAAAACCTCAAAACTCACCTCTTTAGACTGGCACATCCACCCTAATTGATTGAATTTTTACTACATTTTTAAGTTTTATGACTGTCATTTCGCTGTATACTATGTTTTGTTTTTATCTGTAAGGCGACCTTGGGTGCCCAGAAAGGCGCCATATAAAGACAATTTATTATTATTGTTATTATTACCCTCCAAACAGAGGGGCCAAAGTCGACTATCGTGAGAGTAAACTACATCACGCTGAGAAGCGCTTTTCTTTCTTTTGATACAGTCTGATGTTTCAGCTCTCTGTTTTTTTTCTTCGCCCATCAGTAGGCAGGTTAGGCTCTGGCAGCCCCGTGACTCCGAAAGGGACAAAGTGGCCAAGAAAACGAATGAATGATGAATGATGAATATTGTTTTTTTGCCAGGTTGTACGCTACAGAAGATTTACTTATGCTTGGAATGCCTTCTTATAATATATGCACAAATTCAATATTCCAAAATACGTTGGAATATTTTGTTTCATACATAATTTAGGAAAACTCAAATTGTGAGCTTTATTTTATTTGGAGAATGCGTGGTTCGAAGCATAAATGCAGTTTGAAAGAGTGATAAAAGTAAGGGGAGGGGAGGGAGGAGTTAAGCTCTCAGCACTTTGTTAAATCTGTTTCTTTTTACACATTTTTAATGCAAAACACTATCGAAAAGACTTGGTGATAAAAAAAGACAATACATTTACACATTATGTATAATTCTCTTCTAAATCTTGAATTTACCACAATCAAAGCAGAATATTTATTCTTTTTATTTCACATGTCTGTGGCTGTGTTGCATATTTTCTTATTTTCAGATGAACCAATCATAGTCTTCTCTCATTGTTTGTCATGTGTTTTTGGAACAGTAACATGTTTAACTTGTCCATGTATTATTATTGTTCTGCATTCTTTCTGTTTTACTGGTTCATAGTATTTAGTAACATGTGTGTCTGTGTGCTCATTAAAAAACTGGACCGATTTATTTGGCTCTCGTCAAAAGGCCATTTGCCCAGCCTGCTTCATTTATTAAAATTTTAATTTCAGACATAATGCTGCAATTTTCTGCTTAATTATATCCAAATTGCTTATTGAGATTTCAGGTCTGGAAGCAGCGGATGACAGTGAGGCGATCATTTTATCATTATCACCTGATGTTCCCTTTTAAAAGATAATATCAAAACAAGACTTTTTTTCTTTTTAGACATTTTTTTCTGTAAAACACTGATGTTTGCCCTGAAGGTGTCATAAAAGTTTGCATTCATTTAACTATAGTGTTTGTTGATGCATGTTCAGTTTCTCGTCAAAGCATTAAATAAATAGGAGTTTCTCCTACATTTTTTTGCCGATCCCAAAAATAATAATGTTTTTTGCAGTGACATTTTTAAGATTTTTCAAACAACCTTGATAAGGAAAAGAAGCTTCAGACATTACAGCTTATTTAAAAGATAGGTTAGAGGTTGGTGCAGAAATTCTGCATCTTCTGATTAGAAATGTGTGTCTTTCCAGAATAGAACGCAGCAAATGTTGGTGATCAGTTTGACCGGATCCCTCTGAAAATCCTAAAGTATAACAATTCCTTCATCTGAAAAGGTGAATATCTAAATTGTGTCTGGTTGTGGATTTCTCTAAGGAATAATTACAACCATTAAAAAAACAATTTTTTTATCTTGACACCTAGCAATTTTATAATGAATCTTAAATATTTTTCAATTATTTCTATGACCCACAAGAGCGATAGGTTTACTGCGCACACAGTAAAAAAATCTCATCAAGATTTTTTGTCTATTTTCTTGTTTATTTATCCTTTTTCACTTCATAAACTGTTACTAGTAACTTTTCAGTAAGATGTAACAATTTGTTTTAGCACAATCAATTTTAGAAATCTTGAGTTGTTTGATCATTTTTAAAGCAATTTCTCTGATGAATCAAAACTTTTTTCTGTAATATTTACAAGCAGAAGTTTTATTGGTAATTGTTTTTGTTTTATGAACAAACACGCGTCATATGGAAGCGTTTTTGACTCATAATTCAAAATAAAAGTCAATACTGGAAATGCTTTTTCATTTTCACAATGTACCTGCATTTCTCGTCTCTTAAATGAAACGAAAAAGCAATTCTTCAAACGGCCTTATCTTCTTCAACACCGCCAAAGAAAATGGCATTTGGCATTTCATTGTAAAAATGTGCTCTGGTAAATTTGTACCAAAATTCAACTAGAAATGTCAATTTTGAAAATTAAAATTGGATTAGCAGAAATGGTTTTTCCGCATCCAGGAATACGCCGCGACAGCACAGAGACAAGAGCAGCTGCACTTCGAAACTCTACTTACTCCAAAAAAAAAGAGTAAATATTGTTAAAAACAATTCCTGATCATGTTGCATGATAACTGGATGTATGCAGTTATGTGTTCTAATGATAATCAGTGGTTATTATTACCACTTACTACATATTGTGTAAATCATAAATGTTTACTGAAAATATATAAGAATTCTTTCCGAGAATGATCAATAAGCACTCTATCATTACTTTAAAACTTGATTTCAATGTGTAATTATTTGTCTGCTTTAATGTGAAACTGTATTCCGATGATAATCAATGAGTATTACAGATCAGTTACGTGATGTATGATTGTTACTGTTTACTGAAATCATGAAATAATATTTGATGAGATTAATCAATAATCAACAAGCACTTCACTTTGCTACTGGGATTTAAAAAAAACAAACAAGAAAACTTTGATCTTATCAAAAAAGGATTACATAATTATGCAAAACTGTAAAATTAAGTAATTAAGTGGGGGGTGGGATTATATACATTTGCTTCTTACCACTCCTTTTCAAGCAATTAATCAAACTCTACCGACTTAAGCTAATAATTAAAACAATTGTTTGTTTATTTTCTATTTTCGAATATAATGCAATTCATTATTTCTGTAATGAGTTTGAAATAAATGTGTATTTTGTCCTGTATTTTTCATGATCTATGTTTTTTGAGTTTGATTTGACTCATAATTTAAGTAAGATTTGGGGGAAAAAAATGATCTTTTAATGAGTAGTTCTAGTCTTATTTTAAAGAACATTTTTTCTCTACTCCTGAATCACAGTGATTTCAATAAATAAATGCTCAGAAACTTAATTGTGAGCTTAATTTACTTCATATCTGTTTCCATCATCAGAAATATGCAACAAGAACATGTTAAAAACACCAAAAATGCCATTTTTATTAGAGGGGGTTTTCAAATATGAGTGTTTGTGGCTTATTTAAGATTTAATTTTGGCAGCAAATTCTAGAACTTAAAACTTCACTAGTTCTATTATCAAATCTTTTCGCTTCTAACAAGAAAAAAAACTCTCATATTTTAAATCTTGACTTGTTTTGAGAAGAATATATTTTATATGTTCTGTCAGTCTCAGCGATTTGCTTTTAACCCTTTACCTCCATGTTTTGTGCATCAAGCATAAATATAGTAAATCACAGCTCAGACTGAGTTAACTATCACATTAGTGAAGAACAAGCTGCTTTAAAATCATTATTTCACTATCTTTTATGCACATTTTACATTTCCAAATCTTCAGCGTTTTGCTGAAAACTTCATAAAAGTAGTTCAACCATTAAATGTGGCGGTAAAAGAAAATTCTCCAGTAACATCAGGACCCCAGAGCCAGAGCTCACAGAGTAGAAGTGACATTAACAGAGAGGGCAAAGAAAGTCATCAGTCGCCTCTCAATCCTGGGCTGGACGTTCCACCCCTTGCCCCCTTTTTTGCACCTATGTGAGAGCCGATTTGTCCATCTCTATCCATGCAGAGCTGCCGTAATGAAAGCTTTGTGGTTTTTATGGAGTGCAAGCTTCTGACTACCATTAAAACCCCGGGACATCCATGACCTCATGAGGCCTCTGAACAATTCCCCTCCTCCAGCTGCGAAGCACGTTCTGCACTTTGACCACAGAAGAAGAGAAGTTGGTGTTTGCTGGAAAACCCACCTGTTTCCACCAAACACAGCAAAAGTCTTTGTTCCTGAAAGTTTAAACTGGTTTGTAATAATGATCGTTAGGGGATGTCAGAGCCATTATCGGCGGATGAGTTTCCTTCATTACAAAAGGAAAGAAAGACCCTAAAAGCCAGCAGACATTTATCCTGCCAAAGTAATCAGAGTCCTATTGATTGACAACCCTAAGAATCCCCTGCAGAACTGCTATGGTCAATATTGAGTAAAGAGGTAGCGGGGATCACATCTCATTATTGTAACCTCCTGGTTAAGGACAGCGCCGTGTGTGAGCCCTGTTTCATCTGTTTGAAGAAAAACTCAGCAAACACGAGCTGCTGCTTCAGATTTCGGTCGGCCGTCTCGGATGAGGGGCGTCATCTTCGTGGAGACTCATCCTGGATGAGTCTGAGGATTACAGAGACTCTTCCTCCAGCAAAGTGAAAACAAGAAGTTGGCAGAAGACACACACAGATTGACTTGTCTCCACATTGGCTGAGATAAGTCTCTGTCACCGTTGGGAGCACCGGGCCAACACAGCACCATCAAGCTTCTGTTTTTATCACGCCGCATTAAAATGCAACCAGCGTGACTTACTGTGGTCAGCTGTGCATTCAGACCGGATCGCTACAAACTTCTCAGACTATTTACTAGATGCTGCGCACTAATTATGAAGGTCAAGGCAAAGGTTAATTTGTAAACAAAGACCAGTTTACTCCATGACAGACAATATTATAAAGACAGATTTAAAAGAATCCAAATGGAGTAAAATGTTTTTGGATTGAGTTTGTTCAAACAACAATAAGGAGGAAAAGCTGCTTCAGTGTAAAAAAAAAAAAAAAAAGAAAATCTAGGACCTGATTTGTAGGAAATATCAACAAAAGTAAATGCAGCAGTTTGTTGCTTCTTTATAACAAAAGGAAAACAGGACAGCAAAGGTTAATCCTTCCTGAAACAAAGTTTATGTTACTAAAGAACAGTGTTGGGCATCTCACTTCAAAAAAGTAATTAGTTATAGTTACTAGTTACTTCTCCCAAAAAGCAATTGAGTTAGTAACTCAATTACTGCATCTTCAAAGTAATTAGTTACTTGGAAAAGTAACTCGTTTTAAATTACTCTTTAAATATGGTAATATTTTGTATTTTTTCCTGCGTTACAAATAAAAAAAATAATTTACATTCAATAATAGATGATAACCGACAATAGTATACTGGTATAGTTTTCCAATGGAGTCATATTGTCTAAGTTTAGGATACACATGAGAGAGGGTTTAGGGAAAGAATTTTCAATATTTATTTGTCAGAATTATCACACAAAACACTGCAACAAGTGGTATATAAAAAATGTAACTTCACACAAAAAAGGTAAACGTTTCAACTATTAACATACTTCAAGTATCTTACCTACAACTATAATTAAACAAAATGGCTTAAAAAACTGAAAGTGCAAAACAATAATAAATTAATAAACTACAATTATTAACCCATATTTCTGCTAAGAGGAGCAGCTCTCTGCATCTCTTTTTTCTCTCCCAAAATCCCGCAGCCCCGCCCACTCGCTCCGGAGTCTGCTCACTGCGTTGATCTGTGCGCGCTCGTGTCTGTCTGTGTTGTGTGTTTTATAAATATTACCCCGTTTCTGCTAAGATGAGCTACTCTCTGTCTCTCTGTTGTCGTTTTATTAACTCCCGAAACTCCTCACTCCGCACCGGAGTCTATCCACGTTGATCTGCGTGTGTACGTGTCTGTGAAAAAAGAAAAAAAAGTGTGCGTGCCTGTCTGTTTTGTGTGTCACTGTGCTCGCGCGTGCACGTTTGTGTTGTGATTGTAATGTTTATATCCGTGTCTACCGCCTGTTTAGACACAAAAACATAATCACATTTGTCAATCGTGGCATTTTATTGTGAAAAACTGGTTATATTTTGAAAAGAAACCGGATTTTCTCATGTATCTTGATGCAACTTGGGGCGCGCAACACAAGCAACTTTCGGGTGCGAAGCGCCCAGCTCCAGCAAGATCATCAAACTTTGAAGTAACGCGCCGCGATTTACACGAAGTAACTATAACGGCGTTACAGCGAGGATGAAAGTAATTAGTTAGATTACTAAATTACTTGATTTATAACGCCGTTAGTAACGCCGTTATACTTAAACGGCGTTAGTCCCAACACTGCTAAAGAACGTTAATTATGGTGTCTGATCCTGGCGTCGTGCAGGAGTTTCTGCTTAAAGACCCACTCTGATCATCTTTTGATCAAAGCGTTTCTGGGTGTCTTTAATTATAACGATGCCGTTTTTAGCCAAAATCTAAAAATCTGCAACCATAGACTGTAAATAGAGATGGAAAAAGCGCCTGTGTTGTCACCCATTAAAAATGCCTCTTCTCCGGCTCCAGCCACATGAAGCCAATTCAGTCGCCATTTTTCCGCTGCCATTTGGAGCCAGTTGACTGTGGCTCCATTTCCATTATACATATGCACAAAACTTTATTAAAATTCTAAAAAAGTGGAAAGACACTATTTCACAATGACACTGTTTCCATTAAAACATAATTATGTGAATAAACCCAAACCAACTCACACGATAAGTCATTTAAAATGGTACGAAAAGAAATAGCCATTCTAACAAGTAAGTAGCTCGACTATTTTTTCTGTTCATTCAATGGACAAGGTTCATTCAAGTCTCTGTCATGGCACAATAGCACTCATCCTCATCTGTCAAAAAAGACGTCTGCATTTTATTCAGCCTGCAAGCTGTAAACGTGCAGCTATGCAGATGAAGCAGTTTTGAGGAGGAGCTGTGGATCCAACGATTCCGTATGACACCCAACTTATAATGAGCTGTGAAGCTGTTGGACCTTTCGTGGCGCCCGCTGGGCAGCGCTCAGGACAGACACTTAATACCAAGAAGTACATTTATTTTGCAAAAAATTTTTCCGTTGCAGTTTTTGCAAAATATGTCTATTTCGATACGGCCCAAAAACCACCTCCTCCAAGCACAAAACTTTTGTTTTAATAATTGCCAGTTTATTTTTTTTTTTTTCTTTCAAAATCGTGGTGTTTCTATTAAGAGAATTTGGAATAGTACATCCAATTTCATAGTTAATGGAAACACGGCTAGTGATTGGTCTGAGTCATGTTTCTATTGGGCGTAAGCTTGTTGAAAGTCGACACCCGACAGCGAGTACGTAGAAAAAACGACGAGCTGGGGACACCCAAAACATCAAAAAGTGACGTAGAGGGGGCCAGAACCATATGTCCATCTATGATGACTTGGGAGTGAGAATGCGTTTTTTCAAGTGTTGCAAACAAAGTCTGGACTTACAGGTATAGTGTGAATATGCTGAAACGCTAAACTCTAGAACAGTTTAGCGTTACAAACAAGTTCTAGAGTTACTGTAAACACAGTAACGTCTGACTGCCAGACATATTTATCTCTTACTCTTTAGTCTCGCTTAACACACTTTACATATGACTTCATTTCAAAATCCTCACTATTCATTGACGATGTGCCTTAAAATCTGTTGGATTCTTTAGTGAGGAAAATAAGGCACTTAGGAGTCATTCCACCAGGGAGCTGTTGGCTGTCATTATTAAAAAGTTAGTTTTTATTCCCATTTTACCTCTGAACAAAACTCAAGTTCATAATTTGTTTCACCCTTTGCCATCATTATCATCAGAAAACAGACATTTTTAATGTAATCAGTGCATTTAGTGAGAAAAGAATGTCAACGTAATCAAAATAGTTGAAAGCATTAATTATGCTGCATGTCATGGTAGATATGCTGTTGCCCAAATATTACACTATGCTTTTCTAAAATAAAACTGACCTTATCAAGTTTAGGTAATACATTTTCTTGTTTTCCACACATTTTGCCTTGGGACGTATTTAACTAAATTAGGATAGTCATTCTTATTTTCCTAAGAAACACCAACGGATGAACAGAGTGAAAGGCAAACATATTAAAATTGTGCTTTATTTATGAAAACAGCCTGAGGTTGTACATATGCTGCACCCACTGTTTGTTTTTTTCTTTAGAGAAAAGGCAAGACGGAGGGATTGTACTGCAGGCTCACTCCTGTGTGCATGTGGAACATACAAAGAATCAATATATTTGTGTTTTCTACATTTATGTCAAGAATTTTTACTGCAGTGAACGTCAGGATGTTTGCTCACCACCTGCACGTGTTTCATTTCACTGTAGGGGAACATCAGCCAGGATGGATGGCAGTGACCCAGTAAAAGTTCCCATTTTACCAATCTGCTGCTTATATTTACTCACAGTAGCAGAGGGATTTTTTTTTCTTTTTTTTTGTTGTGTCTAATCCACGCAGATCGATCCAGATGAACAGAGATCTGATCTGCACTGCATGCTGGTGTCCAGCAGCGCTGCAGCACTTCCAGCTGCTAAAGGTTAACACCTCCAAACACATTTAGGGTGAAGCACAGAAAACATGCTGATGTCTTCTGTGATAAGATAAGGCTGGAAGTCTAAAGTAATACAATTCCATTCATTTATAAACCGTGGAGTTCTTATAGCACCACAGGAAGAGCAAAAAACCTCTTTAATAGGTATGATGGTACGATCCAAGTCAGCCCAGAGAATTCTAGAAAGTCTGGACTATCTTAATTGTATACACTTGGTCTATATTTAGGGATTAATAGATCACAACAAAAGTTTTTGTGTGGCTTCAATTGACTGACATGAAGTACCTGCTAGCTCCAAGACGCCAAAATCCCAAAGACTTCTATAGACTTCTGTAGTCCTTCTATTGGTCAGAAACACCATTCTAGATCTGATACGTGTTTTTAAACATCCAGTTTCTTAACCCACTTTATCCTTTTAAGGGTCACAGGGTTACAGGAGCCTTTCCCGGCTACTATTGGGCGAGGGCGGAGTACACCCCGGACATGTCACCAGTTTGTAACAGGGCACACAATCACTCCCACACACACTCACACCTGCATTTTAGAGTAATCAATTAGCCTAGGAGTCATGTTTTTGGACTGTGGGAGGAAGCCGCAGTTCCACTCAAGCCAGGAAGTAGTGGCTGTAGTAGTAGTAATAGTACCACTAGTAGTCGTAGTAGTAGTAAGTGCAGTAGAAGTAATAGTAGAAGTAGCACTAGTAGTAGTAGTAGTACTAGTAATAGTAGTTACAATAGTAGTATTAGAATCAGTACTAGTAGAAGTATACTTCTTCTAGTACTGATTCTAATAGTAGCAGTAGATGTTGTAGAAGTAGTACAAGTAGTAGTAATAGTACCACTTGTAGTAGGAGAAGTAGTAGTTGCAGTAGTGCTATTAGAAGTAGTACTAGTGGAAGTAGTAGTAGCAGTAGTAGTAGTAGTATTAGAAGTAGTAGTAGGGGCATTAGTAGTAGCAGCAGTAGAAACCTTACTAATAGGAGTAATAGTACCACTACTAGTAGTAGTTGCAGTAGTAATAGTAAAAGTAGCACTAGTAGTAGTAATAGTAGTAACACTAGTAGTAGTTGCAATAGTAGTAATAGTAGTAGCACTAGTAGTAGTTGCAATAGTAGTATTAGAAGTAGTACTAGTAGTAATAATAGTAACACTTGTAGTAGGAATAGTAGTACTTGTAGTAGTAGTATTAGAAGTAGTACTAGTAGAAGTAGTAGAAGTTGTTGTAGAAGTAATAGTGAGAGGAGCAAGGGGTTAGAAGTAGTACCAGTAGAAGTAGTAGTAGTATTAGTGGCGGTATTAGAAGTACACTCAACAAAAACATAAACACAACACCTTTGTTTTTGCTCCCATTTTTCCTGAGATGGACTTAAATATCTAAAATTCATTCCAGATACCCAATATGACCATTTCTCTCAAACATTGTTCACAAATCTGTCTAAATATGTGATAGTGAGCACTTCTGCTTTGCTGAGATAATCCATCCCACCTCACAGGTGTGCCGGGCAAAGACTTTCCTGCAGAAATTCTCTTCTCCCAAATATCTTTTAAGTTTGTATTTGAATTAACTGATTACATTTAGCCTGAAACACAGTGACTAGCAGGTGATGTTTGGGTGAAACAAAAGGACTTGATTTCGGGAATAAATCCTGATTTATAGTAAAGTGTCACTTTTTTTATTGGCCAATCGTCTGATCTTTTTAAGGGGAATAATTTATTACAAGTTAACTTTGTGCTTGTTTTTTTGTTGAACAATGTTACGTCCTGCTGCTGCTGCCTGGCCTCCTTTTGTATCCAGTTCCCTTTGGCTCACCTGGCAGGTGTGGCCAATGTGCCTTGATTGGCAGCAGCTGTTTATTTAGGACAGAGGACGCCACATCAAGCCAGGCAGGGAGCAGAGCAGCAGGCTGCGGTGCGGTGCGGTGCGGTGCGGTGCGGTGCGGTGCGGTGCGGTGCGGTGCGGTCTTTTACTCCTTTTTTCCTCAGCAATCTTAAATTGCTGGGTTTTGTTGTGGTAGTTTGGGGTTGGACCTTGGTAGTTCTGATTTGCAGGCTTTGTTTCATTTATGTTCTTTAGGTAGTTTTGTTAGGCAGCCTTTAGCAGGGACTGCTCACTCTGACGGTCGACATGGCTGGGTCAGCAGTCTACATTACTTTTTCTATGTTTGGCCAAGGAGCCAACTCCCTTTAGGTTTGTATTTTCTTTGACCAGCACATTAATTATTGAGTCTCTCATTTCAGGACACAGATTTTCAGTGACTTTAAGTATGGAGTCTGGAAAGAGCCAGAATGAAATAAATATATACACCATTAAATAAATAAATAAATGTGTCATTAATTATTTAAAAGTGGCATTAAATAAATAAAAGTTTAAATAAATGTTGAAATAAATGTGGCATTAAAACATGAAAAGAGCCATTAAAAAGCACTTCTTAACATTTCAGAATATATTTAATTATTTCATTGCCGGCGTGGTAGAAAAGAGCCAAATTGAAATAAATATATTTAATGTGAAATAAATAAATAAATGTGTCATTAATTATTTAAAAGTGGCATTAAATAAATAAAAGTTTAAATAAATAAATGTTGAAATAAATGTGGCATTAAAACATGAAAAGAGCTATTAAAAAGCACTTTTCAACATTTCATAATATATTTATGTCATGATTTAATGACACATTTCATGAAACAGGAAGTGGACACACCATTCAAATGCAATCTGTCAAACTCTGCCGTCAAACTCAGTGGGCGGGCCTAACTCTCATCATCGTTGCTCCATTGCTCTGGCCTGCAGTGTTGCCAGATTGGGCGGGTTCCCGCCCAATCTGAAGGTTTATGGTTCTAAATTTGCGGGCAAAAATGGCTTTAGGCAGGTGGGCATATTTTGGGCGGGCTTAGGGTCGTTTCGGCGGTTTTTATTTCCTTATCATAAAAAAGTAGTGGACTTAGTTAGACTGGGTGGCGATCGGACTTCCACTAATGTTCTATGTTCTGAGACTCAGTGAACGCACTAGGAGGAGATGCTTCATGGTCCTGGGCTCTGTCGTTGTTGAGGGGATTGCTGCCTCGCCTGCCAATAAATGTGTTCAAAAGCTTGGGGCTCGGTGTGGGAGGGGGTTTCTGTTAATTTTTTTAGCGTGATGATCATCATATTGAGTGGTGTGTTTACAGTAGTCCTGTCTTGGCTGGTTATACTTCCAACCGACTCGTTGTTGTGGCCGCGCGGCCATCGGAGCAAGATTGCTTTAGTCGCGGCGGAATGTGACACCTGCTGGTGACGTCACACACGACTGGAATTTTACACCCAGTGTGCAATAGCCGGCGGATCGCGTAATTTGACTTGAATTTATTTCAGCGATTGGAGTACGCGACCACGCAGAAAACTATCCAGAAAAATATCTTTGAACATTGAAAATGATGGGTGTTACAGAACGGAGGCAATCGTGATTCCAGATAACCACCCACCTCCACGGCCAGATGATGCCTGTTACATGTCCACTTCTGATCATCCTTGGTAAAATGTTCATAGAAGAACACTAGAATACTGCTAAATATGAAGAGTTTTTTTTTTTCTTCAGAACCAAAAACTGTACGGCGACAGCGTACTTAATGATACCGATGAGAAGTGTCACTCTGTGCATTAAAGCCAGGAGCGCGCTTCTGCCTTCATTGAAGAATAAACTCCTTTTCAGCCGCTTCTAGGTATGGAGAAGTGAGGGAGCACGGACGCGCACAGACTCGCGCACCCTCCTCCCTTCATGTCCGTGCTTCCTCTCCACGCTCCGTATAGGGGCTCGGTCACTGACGTGGGAACGCTCTCGTTTGCACACTGCATTCAGGGTTATTTGGCGAGCTCCATTTCCAGCCAGGGAGTCTCCCATGCCGTACAAAAGCGGAAACTCCGTGGGGAAAGGATCCGGTGTTAACAACGGTGCCGCGGAAGTGGACGGAGAATAAATTTTTATTTAGCGAACCTAACAAAAGTTCTTCGTTTCACCAAAACAATGTTTACAGCGTGTATGTGAGTGAGGTGTCAGACAAAAACTTTCAAAACAAAGATTCCTGAGTCTCGCCATGACGAAGATTGCTCCAGGCCAGAGTAATGGAGCAGCGATGATGAGAGTTAGGCCCGCCCACTGAGTTTGACGGCAGAGTTTGACAGATTGCATTTGAATGGTGTGTCCACTTCCTGTTTCATGAAATGTGTCATTAAATCATGAAAGAAAGAAATATATTATGAAATGTTGAAAAGTGCTTTTTAATGGTTCTTTTCATGGTTTAATGCCACATTTATTTCAACACTTATTTATTTATTTCAACTTTTATTTATTTAATGCCACTTTTAAATAATTAATGACACATTTATTTATTTATTTCAATTTGGCTCTTTTAACCTACAAGGGACAATGAAATAAATAAATATGTCAATAAATGTTTAAATGTTCCATTTTAATATTTTATTGCCACATTTATTTCAACATTTATTTATTGATTTCAACATTTATTTATTTATTGCCACTTTTAAATAATTAATGACACATTTATTTATTTATTTAATGGTGTATATATTTATTTCATTCTGGCTCTTTCCAGACTCCATATTTAAGAAACTGTGTTCCTTTTGTGTTTGGTGTCCAGTTTTTGTTATCGTTCCCTTTGTCCCCTCCCTCACCCCTAGACTCGAGCCGGGTTTTCCCCCAGGGGACGTAACACACAATATCAAGAAATGAAATCCAAAAAAAAAACCCCTCCTTGAACCGCCACCTTAACGTGGTGGAGGGGTTTGAGTGCTTGAGTGATCTCAGGAGCTATGCTGTCGGGGGCTTTTTGCCCCTGGTAGGGTCTCCCATGGCAGACAGGTCCTGAGTGACGAGCCAGACAAAGAGCGGTTCAGAACCCCTTCATGAGTTATGCCATGAGAGATTCTGCTACGTCGCCCGGATTGGCGTCACCGGGGCCCCACCCTGGAGCCAGGCCTGGGGTTGGGGCTCGGAGGCGAGCGCCTGGTGGCCGGGGCTCCTCCCACGGGCCCCGGTCGGGTCCAACCTGAAGTAGCGAAGTGGGATCACTCCCCAGTGGGCCCACCACCTGCAGGGGAGCTCTGAAGGGGCCGGTGCATTGTGGTTTGGGTGGCAGTCGAGGGCGAGTGCCTCGGCGGCCCAAACCCCGGTCATGGATTTTGGCTTTTGGGACATGGAATGTCACCTCTCTGGGAGGGAAGGAGCCTGAGCTGGTGCGAGAGGTTGAGAGATACCGGCTAGATATAGTTGGGCTCACCTCGACGCACAGCCTGGGCTCTGAAACTCAGTCCCTCGAGAGAGGCTGGACTCTCTACCACTCTGGAGTTGCCCATGGTGAGAGGCGACGGGCTGGGGTGGGCTTACTTGTGAGCCCCCAGCTCAGCCGCCAAGTGTTGGAGTTCGTACCGGTGGACGAGAGGGTCGTGTCCCTTCGCCTTCGGGTGGGGGACAGGTCTCTGACTGTGGTTTCGGCTTACGGGCCGAACAGCAGTTCGGAGTACCCGGCCTTCTTGGTGTCTCTTGAAGGGGTACTGGAAAGTGCCCCAACGGGGGACTCCGTCGTCCTCCTGGGGGACTTCAATGCCCACGTGGGCAATGACAGTGGCACCTGGAGGGGCGTGATTGGTAGGAATGGCCTCCCTGACCTGAACCCGAGCGGTGTTTTGTTGTTGGACTTCTGTGCACGTCATAGTTTGTCCATAACGAACACCATGTTCGAACACAAAGGTGTCCATCAGTACACCTGGCATCAGGACACCCTAGGTAGGAGATCGATGATCGACTTTGTAGTCGTTTCAGGCGATCTCCGGCCGTGTGTTCTGGACACTCGGGTAAAGAGAGGGGCAGAGCTGTCCACCGATCACTACCTGGTGGTGAGTTGGATTCGCTGGCGGGGGAGGAGGCCGGAAAGACTTGGCAGACCTAAACGTACTGTGAGGGTCTGCTGGGAACGTCTGGCTGAGCCCTCCGTCAGGGAGGTCTTTAACTCCCACATCCGGGAAAACTTCAAGCAGGTACCGAGGGAGGTTGGTGACATAGAGTCCGAGTGGACCATGTTCTCCACCTCTATTGTCTCTGCTGCTTTCCGGAGCTGCGGTCGCAAGGTCTCTGGTGCCTGTCGTGGTGGCAACCCCCGAACCCGGTGGTGGACACCGGAAGTAAGGGTTGCCGTCAAGCTGAAGAAGGAGTCCTATCAGGCCTGGCTGGCTTGTGGGACTCCAGAGGCAGCTGACAGGTACCGGCAGTTTAAGCGAGCTGCGGCCCGGGCTGTGTTGGAGGCAAAAACTCGGTCCTGGGAGGAGTTTGGTGAGGCCATGGAGAAGGACTATCGGTTGGCCTCAAAGAGATTCTGGCAAACCATCCGGCGTCTCAGGAGGGGAAAGCAGTTTTCTGCAGGCACCGTTTTCGGTGCAGGTGGGGATCTGTTGACCTCAACTGGGGACATTGTCGGGCGGTGGAAGGAATACTTTGAGGATCTCCTCAACCCTGCTGACACGCCTTCCGTTGAGGAAGCAGAGGCTGAGGACACTGGGGTGGAACTGTCCATCACCCAAGCTGAGGTCACCGAGGTAGTCAAAGAGCTCCTCGGTGGCAAGGCTCCAGGGGTGGATGAGGTTCGCCCTGAGTACCTCAAGTCTCTGGATGCTGTGGGAGTGTCTTGGCTGACACGTCTCTGCAGCATTGCGTGGCAAACAGGAACCGTACCACTGGACTGGCAGACTGGGGTGGTGGTTCCCCTTTTCAAGAAGGGGGACCGGAGGGTGTGTTCCAACTACCGGGGAATCACACTCCTCAGCCTCCCTGGGAAAGTCTATGCCAGGGTACTGGAGAGGAGAGTCCGTCCGATAGTCGAACCTCAGATTCAAGAACAACAGTGCGGTTTCCGTCCTGGTCGTGGAACAGTGGACCAGCTCTACACCCTCTCCAGGGTGCTGGAGGGTTCGTGGGAGTTCGCTAATCCAGTCCATATGTGTTTTGTGGATTTGGAGAAGGCGTTCGACCGCGTTCCCCGTGGTGTCCTGTGGAGGGTGCTCTGGGAGTATGGGGTCCGGGGAGCCTTACTCAGGGCTGTCCGGTCTCTGTACGACCGGAGCAGGAGCTTGGTTCGCATGGCCGGCAGTAAGTCAGACCTGTTTCCGGTGCATGTTGGACTCCGGCAGGGCTGCCCTTTATCACCGGTTCTGTTCATAGTCTTTATGGACAGAATTTCTAGGCGCAGCCAGGGGCCGGAGGGGGTCTGGTTTGGGGACCACAGGATTTCCTCTCTGCTCTTTGCAGATGATGTTGTTCTGTTGGCTCCATCGAACCGGGACCTCCAGCATGTATTGGAGCGGTTTGCAGCCGAGTGTGAAGCGGCCGGGATGAGGGTCAGCACCGCTAAGTCTGAGGCCATGGTTCTCGACCGGAGAAAGGTAGTTTGCCCTCTCTCGGTGGGTGGAGTGCTCCTGCCTCAGGTGGAGGAGTTTAAATATCTTGGGGTCTTGTTCACGAGTGATGGAAGATCGGAGCGTGAGATCGACAGGCGGATTGGAGCTGCGTCCGCTATTATGCGGTCGCTGTACCGGTCCGTTGTGGTGAAAAGAGAGCTGAGCCAGAAAGCAAAGCTCTCGATTTACCGGTCGATCTTCGTTCCAGTACTCACCTATGGTCATGAGCTCTGGGTCGTGACCAAAAGAACGAGATCCCGACTACAAGCGGCTGAGATGAGTTTTCTCCGGAGGGTGGCGGGGCGCTCCCTTAGAGATAGGGTGAGAAGCTCGGTCACCCGGAGAGAGCTCGGAGTAGAGCCGTTTCTCCTCCGCATCAAGAGGAGCCAGTTGAGGTGGCTCGGGCATCTGGTCCGGATGCCTCCTGGACGCCTCCCTGGTGAGATGTTCCGGGCATGTCCCACTGGGCGGAGGCCCCGGGGAAGACCCAGGACACGCTGGAGAGACTATGTTTCTCGGCTGGCCTGGGAATGCCTCGGGGTCCCCCCAGAGGAGCTGGAGGAAGTGGCCGGGGAGAGGGAAGTCTGGGCATCTTTGCTCAGACTGCTGCCCCCGCGACCCGGTCCCGGATGAAGCGGAAGAAGATGGATGGATGGATGGAAATCCAAAAATATCTTTAGTTTTGTTCAAATCAGCACAAAGGTTTTTTTTTTTTCTTTTCTGTAATTCCTCGTGTTTTGGGCTGAAAAAGATGCCAAAATGAAATATGAGAACAAATTCTGACGGCTGGTCCAGACCTGTTAGTGAGAACTGTCTTGGCAGATCATTTCTGCTTTTTCCAGAACACTTTCAAACTTTGGACTTCACCTCCTGACTCTTAAACAGTTGGCCAACAACATCATGAGTTCCTCACATCTTGCATCATATTGTTCTTACACATTTTCCAAAACAAACCTGGAGCGTGCTGCTGTTGAAACCTCTCACTGAAACAGTAAAATGTTGCAGGTCCCTTTAGAGCAGAGAGACCTTTAACTGTGGCTCCGCCCCCTCCACCTCGCTGTGATCTATGATAAGAAGGTTCCTTAGGTTCCTCTGTTGTCGTTCTTAATCAGGATGGAATGAAATAACTGCTGTTCACTTACAGTTGGCTCCGTTAGTGTGTTTTAAAATGGGGACACAACAATTTTAATATGTTTTTCTACAATATTAGAACACAGCGCTGCACTAACCCCAGGCAGGTCTCTAATGAACTGGCAACGTTTCACATTTACCAGTGGCATTTATACACTGAAGGCAGCCT
>NC_050516.1:7087613-7114438 GCF_002922805.2 Oryzias melastigma | reverse complement strand
ACACCCACACTCACAAGAGCCATGGATTCCTGATGTATAAATAGAGCGTGGTAGTATAAAACAATCCCACACGGCGTCTGAGATCTTCATCCAGATTGACTGAATTCATTCCTTTAATTAGCCCTGTCTGTCAATAATATTTAGGGGGATTCTGTGATTGACTTTGGGGAATATTAGCAGCATTATATTCCCAGCAAAACTCCCCTCACACCTCCGGCTTCAAACATGATTCCTCTTCGTTCCTGGGCTGTGGCTTCTTGGCAGGTGGATCAAAAAGCTTCACTTTCAATTTGTGAGAATAATGTACTCTCACAATGGTAGAAATGTTTGGGCTTTTCCCAGAGTGGAGTCTCTGCAGCATCTCTGTGATTACTAATTGTGGGTAAACGTCTCCTCTCGTTGTGTGTTTGTGTTTTCCTGCTCATCGGTGTTGCAGAAGCTGCTGCAGGAGAAGGAGCTGTCTGTGCAGCGCTCGCCATCCCTTCTTTCCATTGCTTGTTGTGTGTGTGACAGTGTTTTAAAGCCCGTCCTAGCGTGAACTTACTCAGACTGATTTGTAATCAACACAGTTGTCAGACATTTCATAGCAAATCCAGAGAAGCAGAAAAGTGCTTCTGTTTGCCCAGAATGTTTTTTCTCCCAGCTCTGTTATTAAATTAGCTCTCATCAATGAATACAACTGTGAAGACAACAGTAATTGATGTGAAGTTTATGCTGCACCATATTTCAAATCAACTGCCACAATATGTGAGCCTGTTTTAACAAACCGTTTAAGAAACTTTGCAGAGAGACGCATCGATTCTCTGCACGTGTTTGCAAACATTCATTGTTTTTCATACCAGAGTCGTGCTTCTTGACTTTGCTTTACTACAAGAACTATAGGAGCATGTCTGCTTTCATGCTGCAGATGCAGAAACGATGAGGCATGCACTCAGAGGTCAGCTCACAGAGGAACACGCCTGATGAGGATGTTGATGCCTGGAGCAGCTGATCCACAGGCTTCCTGCTTCTTTGCTTGTCTCTGTGCTCCAGCTCACTGGACTCTGTTGTTCCCCTAAGAAGCTCTGCAGTACCCTCATGTCAGAATCACTTGAGATAAATGTGGAAACATCAGGGCAGGAAAACCTCACGGGACTACGATAGGGACACATACAGTGTTTCAGATACTACAGTAAAGTCTACTCATTCAAATGTCTTCCCACAATGTAGTGGACCAACTAGTGGATAAAAATGGTCAAACCTGTACATTGCACTCCGTTGCCCACAAGACATGTCAAGGTCATGGACCGCTCATTGAACCTGTAGAGATAAACCGTGCTTGTTTTTCTACGGGCGTTCTGCGGGCGACAGGTCGTAATGAACACTTCTACAACACGTAAGGGTCAGTAAGGGGGAAGTAGATGAGGTGATGTGGTACAGATTTTTCATTTTTTAACCCCTCAAACCCTGTGACTGAACAAGGATCCCTTTGTTACTGTTCATGTTACTGCTCCTTGCTGCAGCCTGACTGTTAGAAACGAGGAAATTAGACAATCAGCGTGTAGTTTGTGTGGATGTCTAACAGGGACTTACTGTGCACAGTGTTATGAGTAATGAATTATAAAGTTAAAAAATTACTGTATTTTATTTACTTTTGTCAGTAATGGAGTAAAGACCATCTTCTTCTTTTCCTTTGGGCTTTTCCCTTCAGGGGTCGCCACAGCGAATC
Source organism: Oryzias melastigma (assembly GCF_002922805.2). Lineage (NCBI taxonomy): Eukaryota > Metazoa > Chordata > Actinopteri > Beloniformes > Adrianichthyidae > Oryzias > Oryzias melastigma. The sequence goes on along the minus strand of NC_050516.1, from coordinate 7,112,730 downwards.
AGTTTCCTCCATCTAAGCCTGTCTTCAGCATCCTCCACTCTAACACCAGCCACCTTCATGTCTTCATTCACTGCATCCATAAACCTCCTCTTTGGTCTTCCTCTAGACCTCTTTCCTGCAGCTCTAGACTCAGCATCCTTCTACCAATATATTCACTGTCTCTCCTCTGAACATGTCCAAACCATCTCAGTCTGGCCTCTCTGACTTTATCTCCAAAACCTCTAACATGTGCTGTCCCTCTGATGTATTCATTCCTGATCCTATCCATCCTGGTCACTCCCAAAGAGAACCTCAGCATCTTCATCTCTGCTACCTCCAGCTCTGCTTCCTGTCTTTTCTTCAGTCCCACTGTTTCTAGTCCAAACAACATGGCTGGTCTCACCACAGTCTTGTACACCTTTCCTTTCATTTGTGCTGAAACTCTTCTGTCACACATCACACCTGACACTTTTCTCCACCCATTCCAACCTGCTTGCACTCTCCTCTTCACTTCTTTTCCACACTCTCCATTACTCTGTACTGTTGACCCTAAATACTTAAACTCCTCCACCTTCTTTATCTCTTCTCCCTGTAACCTCACTCTTCCACTCTGGTTCCTCTCATTCACACACATGTACTCTGTCTTACTGCGGCTAACCTTCATTCCTCTCCTTTCCAGGGCAAACCTCCACCTCTCTAACTCCACCTCCACCTGTTCCCTGCTCTCACTACAAATCACAATATCATCTGCAAACATCATAGTCCATGGTGATTCCTGTCTAACCTCATCCGTCAGTCTGTCCATCACCATTGCAAACAGGAAGGGGCTCAGAGCTGATCCCTGATGTAATCCCACCTCCACCTTGAACTCCTCTGTCACCCCTACAGCACACCTCACCACTGTCTTACAGCCCTAATACATGTCCTCATACAGGTCATACATGACCATCACTGACAAACAAAACAAATGAGTTTGTGTAAACAGTTGGCTCTTAGATTGTCTCTTTGCTAAATGAAACAAAAACCATTAAAGAACATCAGTTACTGACTCATGCGGCTAATGGGGAGTTGGAGATTGGTCAATGTGAGATGAAGACAGCAGAAATATGGACATGGACGAATTCATAGGGACATTCAGCAACTGGAGATATTTAAATTATTTCCAGTTTGTTGGAAACATTTCAGTAAATTGCAAGTTTTGTCCTGGAGATGAACTGCTGTAGTGTCAATGAGCCACCTGTCTACTCTATGTAGGCTACTATTCAATGTACATGAATTCATGGTCATGTGGTGACATTAATGAGGTAGTGCTATAAAAAACCCTAATTGCCCTTTTGAAGCCTCCATGTTTTATTTTGAGGATTTTATTAGGGGACCTTGTTTGTGCTACTTTAGGATTCGTATGAATGGACAAAACTAAAGCACTGAAATCATATTACTTCTTAATTTGGGTAATGAGCAAAGTAATTTAATTACACTTTCATCCAATAGCTAAAGTAAAGTAACCGATTACTCTTTAAAAGTGATTTACCCAACACTGCACGTGCACACCCCATCCATGTGGCATTAGCATGAAGAGCTAGTACTCACATCATACTAATGACTATAGTGGTGTCAGGACACTGTACGACAGCATCACCTGTACGTCATAAGTGTGTGTAACTTCCTTCATCCTTATCAACACTTCACGATACATTACCACACGCACAACAATGGTACATTCCATTTTCATGTCGTCCCTTGAGGTGGCCGTACAAGCTTCAATGGAACTGCAAGACCCACTCAGATGAAAATGGTGTTTTTAACATGTTCTTGTGGATATTTTTTGATGATGGACACGCACTAAGAAAATGAAGATCAAAATGTGTTTTCTGAGTATTTCTTTATTCAAATGAATCAGGATCAGACAACAAAAGCAGTCGGGCGCCCCGCAAGCTCCCTGCTGGGGTCCACTTTGCAAAAGGGAGGGGAAGAGAATGGTGGGCAGGGTTTCTCCGCACCAACAGTCCCGCCCACAACTCCAAGGTGAATTTCTAATGAACTCCTGCTGAAACTATGTCCTAGAAAACAACAGAGGCTTTTGGATTGTGTCTAAAAAATGCATCTGAAAAAACTACAGGGAAGCTTTGAAAATAGATCAGAAGATGATCAGTTTGGGACTTAAAGATGCGGTTGACCGCCTGTGGGGCTGGACAACCCAGAACCCTCAGCCTCTGCACAGGTCCATGTGACTAAGGCTAAAGGTGTTTATCACAGTCACAAATCCCTCTGCAGCAAGAGCCTGGAGCTGAAGTCAGAGAAGCTGCTCTCTGAGAGCGTAGTGTGCACTTCAGCATGCATGGTCCGTGTTAAACGTCCTCATCTGCTGGGGCTTCCAGTGATGAATGGAAAAAGTAAAGAAAGGATGAGAGGGGAGTTGAGGCTGAATAGCTGTCTTGCATCAATGTAGACCAAACAGAGAAGAGGGAGTGTGGCCATTACTTTTTCTGACACGGTGAGATTGATGTCACCCTTATTTGCCATCAGATTAGGGAAGCTGGGCGAAATGTAGCTCTCAGCCAGTACATCACACGGACGTGATTAAATGAGATGGGAGCGCTGAAGGCTCCTATGAGGCCAGTTCCAAAGCCGGAACAAGAAGACCTGTAACACTAAGGTGGAACTATATATACTGATGGATCGCCTCTCATGAGGATGAGAGCAAATCTGAAATACCAAAATGCGCTAACTAGGGCACCATGAAAAAATATAAACATTAAAAGGCACAAAATAAATTGACTTTACAAAAATATGTAATCAAACATATCAATAAAACAGTAAAAATTTGAAACATACAGCCAAAAAAAGATGAAAAAAAATTATCACATGTTTCAAAATTCCTGTCATAAAGTTAAATTCATGGTCAACTTTAAATATTTACCAAATTAAATCAATATACTGATTGGTTTTCTTTCTATCTTTGTCCAAAAATTCCAAGGAAATCTGCTTGACGACAGGTTGAAGCTGCTGAATCTGAAACAAGATTTCACCAAACATTTTTAAATCTAAGTGCTCTAATTTTAAATTTTATAAAATTTTATAAGGGGAAAAAAAAACACAGAAGCATTTTAGTGTTTCCTCAGGATCATTGCAGCTGCTAACCTGGCGATGCTCTGCTCCACTGTTTATCCAGGATTATTTCTGCAGGCTTTCAAAGTGAGAGCGTCTGAGCCAGGACATGGTGTTCTTTAACCCCTCTTCACTTCTTCTCGTCATTGCAACTGCAAATGGAGAAAGAGCAGAAAAGATGATCAAATTGATATTTTCCTGTGATTTTCCTCATTTTAACAGACTGCTGCTTGGTCTGGATGTGTCCTTAGAGTCTGAGCTCTCAGCAGTCTCTGCTCTCGCTGCTCTGTTTACATTCACGCAGGCCGAATACAATAAGGTAGGAATGACATTGACACTCCCATTACAATAGTTTTCACTCAAAATTTATTGTAAAGATTTCAAGGATATTTTAGCTTTGAATTTTGGTTTGAAACGAATAACAACAGTTATGACACAAAATTGTGAAAATGTTTAAAATAAATCCCTGACTATTGTAAATATTTTAGTGGTTTTCAGATTTCTTTTCAAATGTTTTTGTCTTTTTCTTTGGCTTGTGTTTTAATTCATACATTTTTATTCTGTCTCCAAAAGTTTGATCTTTGTTATAAAATAGAAATAAACAAAAAAAAAAACATTTTTTTTTGGCAACTTTTGCAGTAAACAACATTCACTCCTCACTATTCTGTTTTTGGACAGTTTCAGGTTCTTTGTGGAATTACTGTGCAAAATAATCAAAAATGTTGGAGTTGTACTAAGGAGAAATGTATACTGCTCACAAAAATTAAAGACTTGAACTTTAAAGAAACACATTAGATCCATCAGATCTCAATATGAAGTTGGATATGTATACAAATAACGACAGGGCAGTGTCTTAGGAACAAAAGGATGCCAAGTCTTTTAATGGAAATAAAAGTTTTCAGCCTACAGAGGCTCAATTGTATAGACACCATAAAATCAGAGTGAAATGAAGATGTGGCAGGCTAGTCCATTTTTTACAAAGCTTCATTTCTGCAACTCAAAATGCTTTTCAGTATCTTGTGTGGCCCCCACCAGCTTGTATGCATGCTTGACAACGTGGCGGCATGCTCCTAATGAGACGACGGATGGTGTCTTGTGGCATTTCCTCCCAGATCTGTGTGAGGGCATCCCTGAGCTGTTGTACAGTCTGAGGAGCAACCTGGCGGCGCCTAATGGACCCAAACATAATGTCCCAGAGATGTTCTATTGGGTTTAAGTCAGGGGATGGTGAAGGCCATTCAATTGTTTCAATTCCTTCATCCTCCAGGTACTGCCTGCATACTCTTGCCACGTGAGGCCGGGCATTGTCGTGCATTAGGAGGAAACCAGGACCTACTGCACCAGCGTAGGGTCTGACAATGGGTTCAAGGATTTCATCTGGATACCTTATGGCAGTCAGAGCACCATTTCCTAGGCAGTAGAGGTCTGTGCGTCCCTCCATGGATATGCCTCCCCAGACCATCACTGACCCACCACCAAACCTGTCATGATGAACCATGTTGCAGGCAGCATAACGTTCTCCTAGTCTTCTCCAGACTCTTTCACGTCTATCACAGCTGCTCAGGGTGAACCTGCTCTCGTCTGTCAAAAGTACAGGGCGCCAGTGGCCGACTTGCCAATTCTGTTGTTCTTGAGCAAATGCCAGTGGAGCTCCACGGTGCTGGGCAGTGAGCACAGGGCCCACTACAGGACGTGGGACCCTCAGGCCACCTTCATGAAGTCTGTTCCTGATTGTTTGGGTTGAGACATTCACACCAGTGGCCCTCTGGAGGTCATTCTGTAGAGCACGAGCAGAGCTCAGCCTGTTCCGCCTTCCACAAAGGAGCAGGTATCAGTTCCAGCTCAGGGTTCAGGGTTCCCTGTGCCCCTCAAATACAGGGTTGCGTCAGGAAGGGCATCCAGTGTTAAAATTCTCTGCCAAATTACTGATGCGAAACAGTGGGTGCTGTTTCACTGTGGCGACCCCTAATGGGATAAGCTGAAAGGTCAACAACAACCGTCAAGAATGATGCATGGAGGACCCAAATGCAGGAGACCAGGCTTGGTGACAGTAACTTAAAACATTTAATAAATTAATAAAAACATGAAAAATTCTCAAGGAGACCAAAATGGTGACAGAGAGATAACCCGACAATGAAGAACTGAAAACCACGCCCTCACATACACTGAGGTTGGTTAACTAAATGAAGACAGGTGTGGATGCATAAGCCTGAACATGGTGAGACTGAGAGGCCCACAGACAGACGGAGGTAACGTTTAAAACTGCTGTCATCCAGGCACAGCTCCTGCAGTGAATGTTGCAATTCAGCGCAGTGCGAGCGTCTCTGGTGAAGAGGCCATTCACACCAGGCGCAGAGCACTGCGGTCCTCTGCGGAAGGCTTGCGCCGTGCAGCGGTCTCTTTTGAGGATGAGCCGTGAAGTTACATCGAGATCATGAGAAAATCCGGTTTATCTTCAAATTATAACTAATTGTCCACAATACAAAACCAAGATTGTCAAATGTGATCATGTTTTTGTATCTAAACAGGCTGTAGAGATGAAAATAAACATTCAATCACAATGAAAACATACACACTCTCTCTCAACAACAGATACATTAAAGAAGTGTAGGCCTACTAACTACTTGCTTTTTCTTAGAGGAAACATAGGCTCATATTTTTAGATTATTAATTTACCCATGATGAGAATTTTGGTATGTGTTTGTTTCCTGGATGGATGATGAGTCTGAGATTTGTGCGTTTGCTTCATCAAAGCCGAGCACTTTCACTGAACGATTGAGCTCTTGATGGTGGAGAAATCCATCATTTTTTAAGGTGCCCATGTGTCAAGTTTCCTAGTCCCTGTGGCCATGAGGACGTCAGGCTACCTTTGAATGTCCACCATCTTCTGTCTGATCACATCCAGCAAAGAATAAATCATCCATTAACCACACATGCTCTTCATTTACATAAAGAAATGCAGGCCTCAGTCAGCATGTCCAGCTGCCACTAAATGAAGCCAGAGATTTTTATTAAATGTCAATGACAAACTTAATATAGTCAGGCCGACTCTTTACGGCCCAGCGTGACAGCATCTGTGTTAGCTGAGTTTGTCACACCGGGAGGCTGATTAAGCATTAAGAGAGCTGGGTGAGGGCATATAGACCCGTTCCTCCTCCAGGCTTTTTTCTTTGCTCCGCCACATCTTTGAAAGCAGAGGATGGCTGTTCTCATTTGTGCACAATAAGAGCTTTCTTGCAATTTTCTGAGCTTGTGCTCAGATTTTATGCCTGCCCACACTCCCTGCCTAAACTATTATTTCTGTCATCACAGATCCAAAAAAAGTAATGAATTCTGGGCTTGGGTTTCTGCCAGATGAAACATATGAATAATTAAATGGTTAAACTGGATTCTGCTCCATAACAGGTGTGATTTTCTTTAAAAAATGAGAAAGACATGCTTCTGCAGGAAGTATTCTTTAAATCTATAACCTTTAAATCTTTGAAAATTGACCACAGGACCTTCCACTTCACTGCTACGGTAATGATCATTTTTCAGCTACAGAGAAAAAGATTGATTCGATGGAATTTTCATGTAAAGCACCAGCAGTAATTGTAGTTTATAGTTAAGACACCAGATCAAAGGAAAGGTTGACTTGGAACTTTCATTATGCAAATACAGAACAGCTCATTTCTGCTACATTGCTCATGGAGATTAAGTGCAACAAAGTTTGAACAGACACTTGTTCACAAAGCTTTTGATTAAGACCGTTTTTAAATTCTCCTTGTGTACCGCCACAGATATTTCCCTCCATCAGAGGGAAGAATAAGCTGGAAGCCTAAACACTTGAGTGGATAAAGCAAAGGCAGCAGGTGGCTGATGGAAACCTTCAGACGACTTTACCTCCCAAAACTTGATGCTGTTTAAGACTGAGTCTGTTTAACCTTTTTCCATGAAAGGCTGTTAATTCACAGAGAAAGGAGATCTGTTAAGGACCCACTCTACAAAAAAATTGTATCTTTTTTTTTACATTTTATTTCATTTCTTCAAAAAACATATACATTAAAACAGAACAAGACATCTTATACAGAGGAAATGAAAGGGAGCAGACTGAAGAAAACTTATTTTTCTGCCCCTTTAAATGCATACATTCAACAAAATGCCAAAAGTACATCTACAACTACGTAAACATCCATCCATCCATCTTCTTGTCCGCTTCTTCCCCTTCGGGGTCGCGGGAGTGCCGGAGCCTATCCCGGCTACTGATGGGCGAAGGCGGGGTACACCCTGGACAGGTCGCCAGTCTGTCTCAGACTACGTAAACATTGTTACTCAAAATAACTTGCAGTATATAAAGCATCAAAAACAGCTGAGAATAAAATAAAAATCTAGAGAGAGTATCTTTGTTTTTTACACTAGTACAGTAATTAAATAACAAAGTCGTAAGTTGTATTTTTGTAGTAGTTCTTCTTTGACAAGTTTTTTTATTTTTGTCGCTGACTGACTGTTTCAGGTCGTTCCACATGCAAACGCCTTAAATTGAAATGTGTCTTTCATTTTTGTTTTGAATTAGGGTCATGAGAAAATTGTGACCTTGTAGGTTTTTATTACTTGTTCTTTTTGTAAACCTTTTTGCATTTTATATGGCACTTTTGGTGAGCTTTGTGAATTCATTTTAGATTACTTAAGTTAAGTAAATCTTTAAGTTTTCATATTTTCAATGTACTGAATAATGGATTTGCCGGATGTCTATAGTTACTGCCAGATATAATTTTTACTACAAGACTGATTACACTTCTTTGGTGTTGTTAACATGTGGACACGTATAAGGAAAATAAATCATAAAACTCTACATTTATGAGTATTTCTTTATTCAAATTGTTGTAAATTAGGAACAGATGAAAAAATAATTTTAGAAAAAGATCATATTTTTAAAGTAGAAAATACACTCCCAACTCCGCCCCATTCTGATGCATCCGAATAGATCCATGAACGTCTTTGTTTTCCTCGTTTGAGCTGTAATCTGAATCTGATGCTAAGCTGGGGCTGTGAGAGGACGGAAGCTAGTGGGAAGGCAAGTTTATTTGTGTAGCACATTTAATGTACAAAGATAATTCAAAGTGCTTTACATGAAACATTAAAAGAAACAATCAAAAGAAATAGGTAAAATGTGATAATTAAAATAAAATTAAAAGAAAGTAAAAAGATTTTAATTTAAAACAAGCATAGATAGACAGTGTGGACGTAAACCTTTGAATACATATTAATCAAATGCAACTGAGAACAGGTGAGTCTTTAACCTGGATTTAAATCCACTGAGTGTTTCAGCAGATCTAATGTTTTCTGGAAGTCTATTCCAGATCTGTGGAGCATAGAAGCTGAATGCAGCTTCTCCATGTTTAGTTCTGACTCTAGGAACTGATAAAAGACCAGATCCAGATGACCGGAGAGGTCTGGCTGGTACATACTGGGTCAGGAGGTCAGTCATGTATTTTGGTGCTAAACCATTCAAAGCTTTATAAACCAGTAACAGAACTTTAAAGTCTATCCTCTGACAGACAGGTAACCAGTGTAAAGACCTCAGAACTGGACTGATGTGGTCTACTTTCTTGGTCCTTGTGAGAACCCGAGCAGCAGAGTTCTGAATAAGCTGCAGTTTCCTGATGGATTTTTTTGGTAGTCCTGTAAAAACACTGTTACAGTAATCAAGTCGACTAAAGATGAAAGCATGCACTAGTTTCTCCAGGTCCTGCTTAGACATCAGATCTTTAATCCTTGAGATATTTTTGAGATGATAATAGGCTGATTTAGTGACTGCCTTAATGTGTTTATCAAAATTTAGGTCTGTGTCTATCACTACACCCAAGTTTCTGGCCTGGTTGGTAGTTTTTAGTTGAATAGATTGAAGCTCTGTAGTGACGTCTAACCTTTTTTCTTTAGCCCCAAAGACAATAACCTCAGTTTTGTTTTTGTTTAATTGAAGTAAGTTGTGGCACATCCAGTCATTAATGTCCTCAATGCATTTACCAAGAGCCTGTACAGGGCCTCGGTCTCCTGGTGTCAGTCTAATATATATCTGTGTGTCATCTGCATAGCTATGGTAACTAATGTTGTTGTTCTTTATAACCTGGGCCAGTGGGAGCATGTAGATGTTAAATAGAAGTGGTCCCAGGATGGAGCCTTGGGGCACTCCACATGTAATTTCTGTTGGCTCAGAAGTGAAGTTACCAATTGACACAAAATATTTCCTGTTTTCTAAGTACGTTTTGAACCAGTTTAGTACTGGCCCAGTGAGACCCACCCAGTTTTCCAGTCGTCTCAGTAGTATTGCGTGGTCGACTGTATCAAACGCAGCACTGAGATCCAGTAAAACTAGCACTGACATATTTCCACTGTCTGTATTCAAACGTATGTCATTAGTCACTTTGGTCAGAGCCGTTTCAGTGCTGTGGTTCTGTCTGAAGCCGGACTGGAAGACATCATAGCAGTTGTTATTTATTAGGAATTCATTTAACTGATGGAAAACAGCTTTTTCAATGATCTTACTTAAAAATGGCAGGTTTGATATTGGTCTGTAGTTGTTCATTTGAGTTTTGTCTAGACTGTCCTTTTTTAGGAGAGGTTTGATTACAGCTGTTTTCAGTGGTTCTGGGAAAACACCAGATGTTAATGACAAGTTGACAATCTGGAGCAGGGCTGGTTCCAGGATCTTTGAAACTTTTTTGAAAAAGCTTGTGGGTAGAATATCCAGACAGCAGGAGGAGGAGTTCAGTTGACATAGAATGTCCTGCAGTTCTTTACTGTTTATGGGTTGAAACTGAGCCATTGGGTTTATACTGGTTTCTAGTGGATAGGGTTCATATCCTGAACTTGTAGTTGATGAAACAATTGTTTTTCTAATGTTTTTGATTTTGTCCCTGAAGAATTTAGCAAAGTCATTACAGCCTTTGGTGGAGTAAAGTTCTGGTGCCACTAACACAGGGGGTTTTGTCAACTTGTCCACTATATTAAATGAGGCCTGAGCATTGTGGGAGTTTTGGGTAATAATTTCAGAAAAATAGGACTTACTTGCATTGCTCAGTTGTAAATTATATAAGTGAAGTTTCTCTTTATAGATGTCATAATCTACCTGTAGTTTAGATTTTCTCCATCTGCGTTCAGATTTCCGAGTGTTACGGCCCTGGGCCGTCTGGGTTTGGCTCCTTTTTCTGTCCTGTCTGTTTCTTTCTTCCAGACACAGGTGCAGCACTTCACATCATTTCAAGCACAGAATAAAAGCCCCGCCGTGGCTCCTCGAGGGGCGGCACCCCTTGGACGTCCTGGGAACTTTTGACCTCGCAGGGTTTCCGCCGCCGCTGCCGCTGCTCCTCCTCCTCTGCTTCCTGCTTCCGGTTTCTGCTGCTACGGTCGCTGCCGATGTTTACGTTGCCTCCTCCTCTCTCCTGGATGTTTCTTGTTTTGGTCCGCTGGGCGTTTGAATTGTGGAACACAGAATAAAACGTTTCTAAGCGTAAGAAACCGGTGTCGTCTCCCCTTTTCTTTGTTACGGCTTGGAGCCGACCGTAATAAAGTGGGGGCTCGTCCGCACGTTCGTATAGTTTTGGGCTTTCCGCGTCGTCTGTTCGGTGGGGGGCGTGCCGGTTGTTTGTTTTGTTTTCCTGCCGCTGCCGTGTGGGTGGGGTGGTGTTCCCGGATAGGCTTAGCGGTGTTTCCCGAAGGGGGCTCACCGCTGGTGTTTGGTTTAGTGTGGAGGTACGGCAGGTAGAGCTTCCCTTTTTCCTTTCCCCTTCATCGGCTCGGGAGCACTTGCGTGGTTTGGATGAGGTGATCCGCCTGTCGGGTCGCTTTCAAACAACCATCGGATTTTTAGTGCGTAAGTAGCCCCCGCTACGCCTCCCGAAGACTAGGGTTGAGTTAGCTAGATTGCGGCTAGGCAGTTAGCGGGGACACTTCCCTCTTTTGCACGTCCCGATTTTTTTTGTTTGGGCTACTTTATGAACATTGAGGATTTCATTGAGTCCCCCTCGGAACAGGGGCTGGATGTTTGTACTAAGAAACAGCTGCTCATGCTAGCGGAGCACTATCATGTTGACATTGGTGATGCTAGGCTGGGCAGGGAATGTATTTTACTCCATCTACGAACGGGGTTGTCGGAGTCGGGTGTTTTGAAACTTTCTGGCGCCGCTCGTCATCTTAGTGGGGCGGATTCGCTCTCTCCCGTCTACGGTTCTACGCTAACCTTTGAACAACAAAAAGAGCTCCTCTTGCTACAGATGGAGATAGAGAAGGCTCGGGGTGAACGTTCGGCTCCAGCCGCGGCCCGGTCTGATGATTTGGGTGATTTACGTTTGGTCCCAAAGTTCGATGAGAATGACCCAGAGACGTTTTTTGTTTTGTTTGAGCGTCTGGCGGAAACTCATGGTTGGTCTGAGGCGACGCAATTGTTAATGCTGCAGTGCGTTTTGACTGGAAAGGCTCAACATGCTTTCTCTGCACTTAGTGGCGCTCAAGTGGCTTGTTATGTAGCGGTTAAGGCTGCTGTGCTGAAGGCCTATGAGCTGGTTCCCGAGGCTTACAGGCAACGTTTCCGGGGCTGTAAACGTGGGGATCAGTCTCACTTGAATTATATGCGGGAGCTTGTGCGACATTTTGATTCCTGGTGTTTTTCTGCGCGTGTTACAACGTTTGAGGGGCTGAGGGAGCTCATTCTTTTGGAACAATTTAAGTCTTCCATATCTTCATGTGTCTCAACCTTTGTCGGTGATCGTGGGGTTAAGACGGTGGCTGAGGCTGCTGCGTTGGCAGATGACTACTTTTTAACTCACTCTTTGTTGGTCAGGGATGACTCTACTCCCTCTGGTGTTTTTTCTGATGTCCCATCTTCCCGGGGGCGCCGTGTAACGGGGGTTTATCGCGTCAACGACGTCTGTAATTATTGTCGTCAGTATGGACACTGGAAAAATGAATCTAAGCTCCTTCTGTCTCGACGGGGGAATCTACCTGGTCCCCCTCAGTCTTCCATGTGTGTCTCATCAGCTCCTCAGGTTTTCTCTGAGAGGGCAGGGGGGATCTTACCTGGATTACAATCTTATTTGCCATTCATTACCGAGGGTTCAGTGTCTCTTGTTGGGGGTGGGGATCCAGTGAGAGTGCGGATTTTGCGTGACACTGGAGCCTCTAATTCCTTCATAGTGTCATCTGTTTTGCCATTTTCTGATGAGTCTTTTGCAGGCTCTGAGGTTCCTGTGATGAGATTAAGTCTGGATGTTTTGCATGTGCCTCGACATTGCCTAATGCTCTGTTGTGATTTTTTCCAGGGTGAGGTCACATTGGGGGTGCATCCAGCCTTACCAGTTGACGGTATACACGTAATCCTGGGAAATGACATCGCTGGGAGTAGTGTCTGGGCCGATGTGCCCCCTCCAGTTAAGGTGAATTGTGCCCCCCCTGGTGTGCAGTCGGTCTGGGGTTTGTGTGGTGGGCCCTTCAGAGATCTTTCCAGCTTGCGCTGTTACACGCTCAGCGAGTAAGGCCGATCAACAAATTAAGCCCTCTAGCCCTGATTTTGTGTTACCGGCTGTACCATGGTCTATTTCGGATAGCGACTTGGTGAGGGAGTAGGTATCTGATGCTGCGTTGTCCAAGCTTCGGGACCTGATTTGCCCCCCTGATGAACTTAGGAGTCATTCTCAGTGTTACTTTTTACATAACCAGGTCTTGGTGAGAAAGTGGATCCCTCAACTAGATGGTACCCTTGGAGCTCCTGTATATCGAGTGGTTGTTCTGCAGAAGTTACGGGAGGCCGTTCTGCAGGTATCTCATGATAACTCGGGGCACATGGGGGTGAAAAAAACATATGACCGGGTTCTGAGGTATTTCTTTTGGCCTGGGTTGAAGAAGGATGTTACAGCTTATATTAGGTCTTGCCACACCTGTCAGCTTACTGGAAGACCAAACCAGCCTTTAAAATCAGGCCCTCTCTTCCCGATTCCGGCCGTTGGCACTCCCTTTGAGCATCTTCTTCTTGATTGTGTGGGCCCTTTGCCACCCTCTAAGTCAGGTGCTTGTTATTTGTTAACCGTGATGTATCTGAATACTCGGTACCCAGCTGCATATCCTTTGCGGAATATTACTGCTAAATCTGTGGTGCTGGCCTTATCTCAGTTCATTTCTGTTTTCAGTGTTCCTCGGGTAATTCAGTCAGATCGAGGCTCAAACTTTTGTTCCAAGCTGTTTACTCAGGTTTTGGCTCAGCTGGGGGTGAAGAAAAACATTTCGGCAGCTTACATCCTCAAAGTCAGTGTGCTCTGGAGAGATTTCATCAGATGATTAAATCCATGTTGAGGGCTTTTTGTGTTCAGTTGAAGGGTGACTGGGAGGATGCCTTACCCTGGATGTTGCTGGCTGCTCGGGAGGTGGTTCAGGAATCTCTTGGGTTCAGCCCAAATGATTTGGTTTTTGGTCACACGGTAAGGGGTCCACTCGCTCTCTTGCGGGAGTTCTCTCCGACCCCAATCCTCCTCAGAACCTGTTGGACTATGTGAACGGTTTTCGGCACAGGCTTTTTGTGGCAGGTGCTTTGGCTAGAAAACGGCTGCGAGTAGCTCAGTCCAAGATGAAGTCTCTTTTTGACCGAGCTGCCGAACACCGTGAGTTTCTTCCAGGTGATCAGGTCCTGGCTTTGTTACCTGTGTTTAGCTCTCCGTTTCAAGCTAAATTCACCGGTCCTTTTTCTGTTGTTAAGAAGCTTTCGGGGCTAGATTACCTGATTTCTACACCTGACCGAAAATCAAAGACTCAGTTGATGCATGTGAATCTTTTAAAGCCTTACATCTCCCGTGAAACCAAGATTCAGGCTGTGGGTTTCTCAAACTCCCCTTCCACTTGTCTGGTGGCTTCTTCGGTTGTGGAGGAGGGGTTGCGCGATCAGGGCGAGTTGGGGGTATCCAGTTGTTAGAAAAATTCAACCGCTTTGCAGGAACTGGAGTCCTCTTTGGGTTATCTGGAGGCCCCCCAGCGTGACCCTTTACTGGGTTTGGTACGACAGTATTTATGCCTGTTCCAGGACCCTCCTTCTTGTACCAGCCTGATAGAACATGACATAGATGTAGGAGATGTTGCTCCTATTCGTCAGCGCTTCTATAGGGTTCACCCTGAAAAGAAAAAACTGCTTGATTCGGAGGTGGAGTACATGATCAGGAACAACATTGCCACCCCTTCTGATTCCAGCTGGGCCTCCCTGTGCTTGTTGGTGCCAAAACCAGACCAGACTCTTCGTTTTTGCACAGACTTTCGCAAGGTTAATGCAGTCACTAGACCCGACTCTTTTCCTCTTCCTCGCATTGAGGATTGTGTCGATGTGGTTGGCGGGGCAAGGTTTGTGACAAAATTGGATTTATTGAAGGGTTATTGGCAGGTGCCTTTGACAGCTCGGGCAAAACAGATTTCATCCTTTGTTACACCAAGTGGTCTGTATTCCTATAATGTAATGCCCTTTGGGTTAAGAAATGCGCCTGCCACTTTTCAACGTCTGATGAATCGGGTTGTACAGGGTCTTGCTGGATGTGCTGTCTATTTGGATGATTTGGTTGTGTTTTCTAATACTTGGGAGGAACATCTGAAGAGGTTGGCGGCTGTTTTCAGAAGCCTGGCGGAAGCAAATCTGACGGTAAATCTGTCCAAGTGCGATTTTGCGAGGGCCACTGTGGTTTACTTAGGATGAGAAGTGGGCCAGGGCACTGTACGGCCTGTATGTGCAAAAGTTCTGGCCATCGACGCGTATCCAGCTCCCACCACAAAGAAGGAGCTGATGCGGTTTTTAGGAATGGTGGGTTTCTATCGTTGTTTTTGCCCAAATTTCTCTTCTGTTGTGGCTCCTTTGACTGATTTACTCAAAAATGGGAGCAAGTTTCTTTGGTCGTACTCTTGTCAGAGAGCTTCGACATGGTGAAGGCTTTGGTCTGCAGTGCTCCTGTCCTGGTTGCTCCCCAGTGGGACAGACCGTTTTGTGTAGAAGTGGATGCCAGTTTTGTTGGAGCTGGTGCAGTACTGTTCCAGCCTGATCAGTTGGGAGTAAACAAGCCGGTCTGTTTCGGCCCTGGGCCGTCTGGGTTTGGCTCCTTTTTCTGTCCTGTCTGTTTCTTTCTTCCAGGCACAGGTGCAGCACTTCACATAATTTCAAGCACAGAATAAAAGCCCCGCCGTGGCTCCTCGAGGGGCGGAACCCCTTGGACGTCCTGGGAACTTTTGACCTCGCAGGGTTTCCGCCGCCGCTGCCGCTGCTCCTCCTCCTCTGCTTCCTGCTTCCGGTTTCTGCTGCTACGGTCGCTGCCGCTGTTTAAGTCGCCTCCTCCTCTCTCCTGGATGTTTCTTGTTTTGGTCCGCTGGGCGTTTGGATTGTGGAACACAGAATAAAACGTTTCTAAGCGTAAGAAACCGGTGTCGTCTCCCCTTTTCTTTGTTACGGCTTGGAGCCAACCGTAACACCGAGAATCTCTTTTTCCGTTCTTTACGAGAATGGAATATCTCCATGGAGATTTTTTCCTGCCAGAGATCACCTTCAGGTAACTAGGAGCAATACTATCCATGATATTTGACATGTTGGATTTAAAGCTATTAACAAGTTCATTGACTGAATTCCCTGAGAGGGGAGGAGTCAGAGAGAAAATCTGATTGAACATCTTACTAGTATTTTCAGTTATATACCGTTTTGTGATCTCCTGCCTCAAAACATTTGTGTGTACTGGAATTGTGCTCTCACCGAAAACACAGCAGTGATCAGACAGACCTAAACCACATACAGTAATCTTAGAGATGTTCAGACCTTTGGAAATCAATAAATCAAGAATATTCCCTCTGTTGTGTGTGGGCTCTGTTACATGTTGAGTCAACCCGAAATTGTCCAGAGTGTTTATCAGGTCCTTAGTCCCTTTGTTCTCAAGATTTCCATAATGGATGTTAAAATCTCCAGCCATGATTATACAGTCAAAATCTAGACAAATTATAGACAGCAGTTCACTAAACTCAAGGTTAAATTCTGGACAGTATCCAGGGGGGGGCGGTAGATATTTATAAATACGGTTTTGAGTGAGGCCTTCAGCTGTAGGGTTACATATTCAAAACATGGAAAGTTTCCAAAAGATAACTTTTTACACTGAAACATTTCATTGAACAAAACTGCAACCCCCCCGCCCTTTCTGCTTGTTCTTTCCTCACTGATAACACCATAATTGGGAGGAGCTGACTCTGTGAGAACTGCTCCCCTACTATTCTCATCTAACCAGGTTTCAACTAAAAACATAAAATCAACTTTGTTCTCAGTGATAAAATCATTAATTAAAAATGTTTTTCCTGCTAAAGACCTGACTTTTAAAAATGCTAACTTGAGAGGTGGGCTGCACGGTGGCGCAGTGGTTAGCGCTCTTGCCTCACAGCGAGATGCCCCCGGTTCAAATCCCAGCTGGGGGATTTGAGACCTTTCTCAGTGGAGTTTGCATGTTCTCCCCGTGCATGCGTGGGTTTTCACCGGGGACTCCGGCTTCCTCCCACCGTCCAAAAACATGTTTCATAGATTAATTGGTGACTCTAAATTGCCCTTAGGTGTGAATGTGAGAGTGAATGTGTGTGTGATTGAGGTCCTGCGACAGACTGGCGACCTGTCCAGGGTAAACCCCGCCTTCGCCCTTCAGCAGCCGGGTTAGGCTCCGGCACCCCCGCGATCCCGAAAGGGAAGAAACGGACAGGAAGGAGGAGGAAGATGAATGAACTTGAGAGGTCTAGGAGTAATAATATTTTCATTTACCTTCTGTTTCTGGAAATGCGCAGAGGAAATGTTTACCTCTTTTAAAGTCCTTTGTTTGCGTTTTGGGCAGATTACATTCATCCTGTTGGTGACAAGTACAGAAACAGTGTGTGTTTCTAGAGAACAGGGTCCCAGGTTTTTCTGGAGAACATCATGACTGTTGTTATATCCATAGCCTGGACCCTCAACACATCAAACATCTGACTGCAGGGACAGGATATGATGTTGTACAGGAGAGGGTGGGGCTTTACGTCGACCCTTCGAACGTTCTGGTGACAGAGTTATGGGGGACAAAAATGGATTGGCCAGAGGGGTAGATCGAAGCCCAATCCCGACTCGCTCCATCATCTGCTCGGTGAATTTCAGGTGGGGTGAAGAGAATGAAGAGGGGGAGGGAGAACCGTCAGGGGTTTGTGGGTTTGGTGGTGTTTGGGAGGGTCTGTCGTCCTCATTCTTTTTCCTCTTCCGGTGCTCGGAGGCAGGTTTCCCGTTTTTGATGTTTTCCTCCAGTGGGGGCAGCTCCATTCCTTGTGTGGATCCAGTCTGTGTCTGGCCTTGACACTGAGATAAATTTATCTCAGTCTTGGCATGACGCAGGAAGTAAAAAAGATTGGAGGAGAACAGTTTAACTTCTGATTTGTTCAGAAAATGTGAAAGTTGTTAATGAAATGAATTCCTGTTTCACCACATGTCGTAGAAAGCCACCTGTTTAGTGCCAACATTCTGCTGAATCTTTCTTCTCCTCCTCAAATTGTTGGAATGGGACCGCTGATAAAGACAGTGACTTTCATGGAGCTCACAGTTCTTATCAGTCCAGTGAAGTCTTGCTTTAAAACTTCAGATTTTTGCTTGGACACATCATTTGACCCTGTGTGTAGTACAGTGTTTTGTACTGTTGGATACTTTGCCACAGTTTGCAGTATTCTCTCCTGCATGTCACTGACCATATCGTTTGGAAAACACAGGACTTTAGTGTTCCTGCTGCAGAACCACTGAACATCTTTCACAGTGGAATCACCCACAATCAGAGTCTCAGGCCGAGCCTTCAGCTTTCTTTCTGGCCGTTTACCTTCTGATGGGTTACAGGTCCTCCTCGTGCTGCTTTTCAGTGGATGGTCGTTGGGTAATCCGGGGTCATCTGACAGTGGAGCAAATCTGTTTTGCAGGGTCACCGCTCCGTTCATGCTTGGCTTCTTTCCTTCTTTCCTCCGGTGTACGGGAGTAGATGAGGTCCTCTGTCTCGTAGGAAGAGAAGGCCAGTCAGCCTCAGAGGCTTCAGCTCTCTGCGGGGGGTCGGTCCTCCCATGTCCTCCAATTCTCCAGCTGTTGGACTTATTCTTTGGCTTTGCTCCAAGATGGTTCCAGGGAGGATTATCTTTCGATTGTTTGTTATTGTCCACAGATTTTGTCTTTCTCTCCGTAGAATCTGTGCCATTTAGCTGCGTGTTAGCTTTCTCTTCTGTGCTGAGATGAGGTAGTGGCAAAGTTGTGTTGTTTCCATATAGTCCATTTACATCCACATTCACTTCTATGTGGCGAACCTTTGTTTCCAGCTGTGATCTTCTCCAGAAGGTCTTGGTAATCCTTTGTGGAAAGGGAAGGCATCTTGTTGCTAGTTAGCCTTGTGTTAGCTGCTGCTCCGTATATCAGGCTTCAGCTGCGTGAAGGCCAAGTACACGTAGTGCTCAAGATAAAATGTTTTAAGAGGAATGCAGGAAAAAATCATTTTGTTTAGAGTAAAAAAGAAAAATAAATCCGACCCGATGGTTTAAAAGTATTCAAAAGTTATTGCTGGTCATCTTCTTCTTTCTTCTTTTCCTTTCGGCTTTTCCCTTCAGGGGTCGCCACAGCGAATCAGTTTCCTCCATCTAAGCCTGTCTTCAGCATCCTCCACTCTAACACCAGCCACCTTCATGTCTTCATTCACTGCATCCATAAACCTCCTCTTTGGTCTTCCTCTAGACCTCTTTCCTGGCAGCTCTAGACTCAGCATCCTTCTACCAATATATTCACTGTCTCTCCTCTGAACATGTCCAAACCATCTCAGTCTGGCCTCTCTGACTTTTTCTGTGTGATTAAAAAACGAAAAAAGGAAAATAATTAGCAAAAATTAAAAGCAAAAGGGGGAGCAAAGCAATGTGCATCCGCACTGTAGCTAAGCAGGAAGCAGGGATAACATGGAAAATGAGTAGGGTTGAGCCCCGATTGGGTTTTTTTTTCGTTCCGGTGCCAAAGCAGTTCTTTGGTTTTTGTTCCTAATCGGTGCCAATTTCTGCACTTCTTTCGGTTTCCGTAGAACCGCGTAAATTATAACTGAACTTCGGTGCCCAACCGTATAAATGAGGGCAGGCTCCCTCCCTGCTAACGGTCCAGCCCACAACTTAGTGGTGGCACTCTGCAGAACTTATGTCCTAGAAAACGATACAGGTTTTTTGTTTATGGCCAAAAAAAGCTTCATCACCACTAAATGACGAAACACTTTGAGAATAGATCAAAAGATGATCAGAGCGAGACTTTCAGTCAAAATCCTCAAAAATTATCTTTTTTTTTACATTTTTTTTTCTCCCCATTTCTTTTTTCTAGGTGAAAAAAAAACATTTGCAACACAAAGAGCAGAATTCAATACGTTCATGATTTTTTTTACTTATTATGTTAAATGAAGGCACCCCCCCACCGCCCGGAGCCAGTGCTGCAGCGTCTGTGCGTGACTTCCTGTTTTTCTTGCAGACCTGTCAAATTACAGTCTGGATATTTTTATCAGACAAGTGAAGGGTATGACCTTAAACCCCGAGGCTGTTATACAACACACAACAAATGCATGATAATGACTTACTAATAATATCCAAGTATACACACAGAGGTACAGTCATAGTGTAAAGAAAAATGCCTGGCTAGAGCCCTGCCAAACCAATCATTATTTCAATAACACTTTGCTATTCAAACACCACTGATTCTGTCATGAAGCAGTGTGTTTTACTGAAACTTTTACTCAAAGAAACTATATTTTACTGACATACGATAAGAACACAGCATCAGATATTAATACATAAGAAATGTGTATCTCTGCACTAAAAAAAGATTTAAGACTGTACCAGTAACCAACACAGTATATACGATCCAGCCAGTTTAATATCCTATTTAAATGCATGGACTACAGTCAGTGGAGACAGTACAGAGCTGAATGCAGAAATCCAGAGGATCTTGGGCGAGCTAAGAATCCGAGCGCCGGCTTGACTTATGGCTAAATTAATGTTGGGTAACTTCATTTACTGTCGCAGTCTCTCCTCCTTTTGCCACCTGTTAGTGAGTTTAAACGGAAACAACCGCTGCCTTCACCCCCGAATCCTACGGGGAAAGAAGAGACGTATAAATATTTATTACTGCATATTCTGAAGAAGGGAAATTTACAACGCCCGAATGAAAGGGGTGATAACTGCTGTAGCAGCGTCAAGTGTTATTAAATGAATTAGATTGATGCCCTGACGACTGGCAAAATCACTAATGTGTGTGCTAATTACACTCCCACTTAATCAGCCTGAGCAGAAGTCAGTCACTTGGCTGTGTCTGCAGTCGTGTTGCTTTTTCCTCTCATTGTTTATGTTAAATAGCTACACAGCTACATTAGAAAGCGGGTCAATAGCAGAGAGGATTCATTAAAGCTAACTTCCATTTCTTTTCTTCTCTTTGTGAGGCTTCAGTAAACTGGTGTCAACAGCCTGCTAGCTTTGCCTTGACTGCTATTTACTGCTCTTACATTTCCCTGTAAGAATACAGTAAAACACTGGCAGCTGTGGTCAGAATAAATGACATTTTATTTTATTTTGTCAGGTTTCAGCGGAAATTCAGTTCCAAAGTCAATTACTGCTTGTGCTATTTCTGGATTCAGCTGTTATGACATATAGAGTATGTTTCTGTTCTTTAATATTACAGCCATATACTGAATTTCTACAGAGCTACTTTAAAGATTCACTATGATGAACATGGAGTTTCTGCTGTTTTTGACACATTCTTGTAGCATTTTTCTGATGATGAGGGACAGAGATAATGACGATTATAAATCTGCATTTCTGAGTATTTCTCTTTTCAAATAGTTGTGAATCAAGAGAAGAAGAAAAGATGTTTAAAAGAGAACATATTTTTGATGTAGAAAATACTCTGGGCGGGGCCACAAGCTCCCTGCTCCGCTCCATTCTGATGCATCCACCTGCAGACAAATAGATCCATAAACATCTTTGCTTTCCTCAGAATCTGGATAAAAAAATCACGGATGGATAGCTCTGATATTTATCACTACTTTGTTGCAACACTCATGTTAAGTTCAGGGTGTGAGGGGCTGTGAGATAGTGAGAGTGTGTAAAAAGAGAGCTAGCTCTCAGGAATGGGGAGGGAAAAGCGGGGAGGTTTCTCCATGCCAACAATCCTGCCACAATTCAGAGGTGAATTTCTGATTAAATCCTGCCGCCCTGCAGAAACTATGTCCTAAAAATCAACACAGATTTTTGATTTTGGATAAAAGTCGCATCATCATAATAAAAAAAATCACTGAGAATGCTTTGAAAAGTTGCCCAGTATTGTTACAATATTTTTAGATGACAATTTTCATAAATGTAATTATTTTTAACATTGTAAATAAAAACAAAAGTCCTTAATATAACCCCTTGTGTTTGTGAGTTCCTGCAGAGGTCCAGCTTCACCTTTGCATCTGACTTTTGCAAAGCTGCTTAGCTTCTCCTTCCACCAATCACCAGGCTGAAATGGAGGTTTGATGTCAGCACGATACCAACAGCTCCCTCCAGAAAAAATCTTTGCTGCAAGCTCCGCCCCCAGACCACAATGAACACACACCCACTTTATCCGTGCACCCAGTGGCGGTTCTACACTGAATTACTCCCCGGGCGAGACCCTCCCCAGCGCCCCCACAATTAAATCCATTAAATCAGCGCAGTAAAGTCAAGATTAAATGTTTTGAATCAACTCCAAAATGGATGTTTGTGGTGACCAACAGTGGAGGAGAAGCAGACTCCATCATGTTGTGTTTGAGCCTCAGAGATGAAGAACAGAGACTCACCTGTCAAAGTCAAAGAGCTTTTCTGACCGCCAAATAAAGTTTAACCAAGGTTTGGCGGTTGTTAATTTAGAGGTCCGCCTACATTGAAACATGGGTTATAGAATGTCATGTTATGACTGACTTAAAAATAAACATTCTACAGAGTAGACCCCGCCCTCCTTCCTCATCCGTCCTCTTCGTTTAGGAGAGACCCGCAGCTGAACTGTCCCTCCGCCCCTCCCTCTCTCTAAACACCTGACCGTCTCCTGCTCAGCGGACAGGGGCGCTTGCACCAGCAGAGGGCGCTAATTCGCTGATTTCAGGCCGTTCAACACATGACAGGTGGTAGATGATCATAGCTGCGCAGATTATTATTTCCTCCCAGCGGTAAGATGCCGCCCCCCTTGAAGTGGCGCCCCGGGCAGCTGCCCGTATTGCCTGTGCCTAAAACCGCCACTGCGTGCACCTGTGGTGCCAATGTAGTTTTGCCCCACCAGAATGTGTGTGCTGGCAGAGAATAACTACCTTGGCACCACAGCTGTACCAGGAACCGCTCTCAGACCCATCTTTCGAGGTGGTCTCGGTACGCTGCTGGCGTGACGTCATCTTAAAAGCTCTATTGTTGTTTTAACAGAATTCTCTTAAAAACAATGTCATAAAACCACAACTATGAAACACAGAAACTCATTCAAATGTGTTGGATGAATTCATGCTCAATAAAACAACTTTTAACCTGATCCACATTGATTCTACCAACGATCTACACGTCACAAACACTTATTAGCGTGTGTCACCATAGCGTCTCCAGTAACTGTCATGCAGGATTCCTCCGCGGTACCAAAGCTGCAGTAAAAACTGTGGAACCTGGCCTTCATACAGACGATCAAAATCCATCAGCAAAATACAAAGTTTGAATCAGTGAAAAATCCTGAAAAGCATTTGCTTTTGACCATAGCTGCTGGCCAATTACTGAAGAGATCTTTAGTCATGTGGTTTTGTTTAGACAGTTTGGTCACACTGAGGAGACTGGTGGAGGCCAGCTCAAGGATGACGCCGTGAAATGGGCGGGACCGACAAGGAGCGAAAGGCAGCGACTCAGAGATCGAGCCGTTTTACTTCCGGGTATTAAACCACAAAAATGACTCATTTCATAAATAATTAGTTTTATGGTGCTCTGAAGGTAATATATGATCATATATATGGATATGGTTCACTCTGAAAAGCTGAAGAAAATCATGGTAGGGCCCCTTCAGGTGCCCTTGCTACCAGCCTTGACCCAGACCCTTTTGAACCCTGGTTGTTATCGGCTCTTGTGGTTTCTCTGCTGTTATCTGATACTTTTGTTTTCTATTACATTTTTAAGTGCATTTTTCTTTTATTATTTTTTTCATTTAGAAAAGCCAATGAACTAATATTAATTGATTTAATGCAATTGACACATTTTGTCCCAGTCCTTTGCGCTTAGAAGTTTTTGTTTGTTTTGTGTTACTTCATCAGTCTGTCAAAATAAAAGCCAGTGCAGCCATTGCATATCTCCTTCTCTCAATATTTTTATTTATATTACATATTTCTCTCTTTTCTTTGGATCAGACAAGTTCCATTTTTGAGATAAAGGTGTAAAATTTAATTGGCATTTGACTAAAATGAAAACAAATAAACCTAGGAGACACACAAAAAACACATTAAACAAGCTTACATGCAACGTATTGCAATGGTGCTTAAATTTTACAAATATATTTCATGCAAATGGATACCAACTAGGTTTGATTAAAAAAAGCAGGATGATTAATGATGAGGCTGTCAGTTTTTGGATGAGTCTGCAACTGCAAAGAAATTCAAAACCTGTTAAATAAAAAAAATACTAAAATATTATAAATGTCTAGGTTTTGTCACCATTAGTTTCAAATAAAAAAAAAAACCTTCAGTGAGATTTTTCTCTCTTGTATTATATGGAATTATATTTTTACAAAGACAGAACTCTCAACTCAACGTTTTCAACGGCTTCACTTGTTTTTTGGGGTTTTTTTTTGCAGCTTAAATTGTCACAGAACGGACGGCATGAACAGCCATGATGTCAAAGAAAAGGTTCTTTGTTAAAGAATTTTGATATTCATGAATATGCTCACCCACTGTAGCAATACAATTATAATTACACATGTCTAATCCTCCTTATCTGCTGCTTTGTCTGTGTTCTGCAGCTCTTTTCAATATAGACTTGAATTAGTCTTTAAAATTACCTACAAAGGAGAGTTATGAAACATATGTTTGTGGAAACTTGATTTAAATTCCTCATTCTTTTTAACATAAAGTTCATGTAAAATTAAAGCACAACTTAATTGTCATCCTTCAGTCACTGAGAGTCAAAAAACACAAATTTCATGATTATTTCTTAATTAAATATATGTATATTGTTCATATCAAGTATGTTTCATAATGGATGTTATGTATGTCATGTTGGATTCAAAATGTAAAACAAATTGAAAAGGATCAACTTTTAAAGTTGTAGAATACAGGTTATTAAATTAGTATTAAAAGAGTAGCCAATCTGAATAGGATTTTTAAAGATAGGGGTCCTTTGGTCAAGTTTAAGTATTAAATCCTGTAAAGTGAAGAAGTAACTTTTGCTTCAATCACTTTTAAACTAAACTCCCCTCTTTTAGCCTCTTTGTGCCATAACCCCCCCCCACCCCACCCCAACCCCCCACACACACACACAAACTTCCCTTTCTCTTTGTTCAGTTCGAATCCACAGCGGAACTTCCGTAAAATACCTTTTGCTCCTTCATGTACTGGCCACGGTACATTTTATTCCTTTAGCTAACCAATCACTCCACGTCCAAAAGCGTCAGTGATGCTAACTCGGAACAAATCCACCTGGAGCTGTCAGCCGCGGCCTGAGGGCGCGGACAGGGAGATCCTCGAGCCACGCCCCTTACCTGGGTTTCCGAGGAAGTCAGCTGGTCTCCTGCTGTGCCGTCTCCACCCCCTTATATAGTCTTTTCCAGAAAATCCTTCAATTATTTGGTTAATTTTTTTAAGAATAATTTACATACAAAAAACAGGCATCCACAATCTTTTATAGCAGGAATACTGATGGAAAACAAAATGTGAACTCATGACTTGGCTCTGTTTGCTTCTCCAGGCTGAACTCTGCACAGAGCACCAGCCAGACGTCAGGTTCACTGTTTGGTATCAACTAGGGC
>NC_050516.1:7083385-7087559 GCF_002922805.2 Oryzias melastigma | reverse complement strand
AATCACTGTGTTAAAATCTCTCCTTTTTTGCAGCCACACTGGATGTTAACTACCACAGCTAAATTCAAAACATTTTCAATAAAAATTAAACTTGCTTTAGATATTCTTCATTTTTCATAATAGACAAAATGTCAAAATTTGACATTTGTGCTGCTAACTGAAAGAACAAATACTTGTAGAGTTTAGAAACATTTTTCAAAGTGAGAAGAAGTTTGTAATGTTACAGTTTATTTCTCTTTAGAAGATTTTTGTTCAAGTTAACTTTTAAAATTCAGCTTTAGATTTTGGTAGATTTAATAAATAAATGTTTCTAATGAGAACATTTCTAGTTTAAACTCCATTCACCCACTTTCTAAACCTGCTTACTATATTTTAGGGTCATGAAGTAAAATTATTATTATTTTTTTTATTAAAAATGTTTTAAGATTGTCATAAGACTGTCAAAAATGTTTAAAGACATTGCAAACAGGAAGGGTCAATACTTTATGCTGGTGTCCTCTTAAGTCTTCTGAGAGTGATTGGTTGGATAAATGTCATATACAGTAAAGCCAATATACTTTCAGTTCTCTGATTAAAATGTTTATAGATATAGAAATTTCCATTTCCACACTGTAGGATGCACCATCAATGAATGGTCCATTTCTGAGCTTACGTTATATAGAAGGGGCACTGAACTACAAGCGAGACAGTAAGTCAGTAATAAGTCAGTCAGTCAGACTAAGGTAACCACGTTCCTAGTAAAATACGGTTATATGATACATAGGTGCCTGTAGAACAGAGGTCCCCAAATGGTGGACCGCAGTCCAGGTCCCGACCCTGAGACCCTTTTATCCAAACCGCCAAGCATTTTTAATAAAAAGTACGATTTTTCATTCATCTTTACACAGCGATTTTTGAACAGGCGAGGACAGCGACATTCAGACCGGGGTCCTTCAACCGGCAAAAGCTCAAAGCGGTGTGCTAATGTTTAAGAACTCTTTTAGCTTATTGTCTCAACAGGTATTTCTCTCATTCCTTTTTGTATAAAAATACACACATGTACATGCATTGTGGAGTAAAAAAAGAAGATTGCACATAAACTTGCTTCCTTAAAGTGCAACATGTGTGCTCTTTCACAAACTTTAACATTCTGCTGTCTGTCACTTAAAGTGCAACAGGTAACATGAATGTACCTCAAAAAGCATTCATAATTAATCCCTTTTCTTGTGAAAATGTTAACTTTCTGTTGTACAACCCTTAAAATAAATAGGTTGCAAATAATGTTGCATATTGAACATTAAAGAAATAACTTGATAAGTGCAAAATCGTTATAAACATAAAGGTAAACTACAAAACAGACTTAAAGAGACGTAGATGGTACTTTGAATGGGGGTGTTGAGCTGGAACTGTATGGAGCTAAATTGGGGCCAATATTATTTGAAACCCAAATAAAAAAAAAAGGCAAAATATTGGTGTTTGGTCAAAAAATTTTCAAATCTCTGACATTTTTTACAGTTCTAATATAAACTTAATTATTTTCAACTTCAAATACTTTCTCTTTTAGGTTTCAAACTCAGAATTTCAATTCCCAAACTTAATCAGTTTCATTTTTTTCCCAGTTTAAACTTTTTTTTTTTTCAAATATAAAAATTTAAGTTTCAAAACTTTTGGCCTTGGTGTGGCGGGGCTAACACAAAGGCCCAATCAAAACTCAATGAGGGTGGTACTTTGTCCCAGTGTCTTCACTGACTCCTAGAGCCGTGATAATTACAATCACAAAATGTCTGTATTGTCTGTTCTATCATATTCTGAAGTTGTCCCAAGACGGATGTAAAGATCAGAGTTTAATCCCGTACAAACCGTGAGTCCAAAACTCTGTTCTAGCAGAGTCAGTGAATGCACCAGGACTGAAGTTACCACACTCATCCATTTGGTTTGGTCCTTTGTGTTAGACCCACCACAAAGGGGCAAAAAGTTTTGAAACTGAAATTTTCATATTCGAAAACGAACAAATAAATAAATAAATAAATAGAGTTGAATCTAAAAAAAAATGGAATTGAAATTTTTAGTTTTGAAACCTTAAAGAATTGAACATTTGAAGCTGAAGTTAAGTTAACTTTAGAATGGAAAACATTTTCTGACATTTAACTATTTTTTTGCCACACATCAATATTTTTTTCAATGCGTTTTATTTAGTTTTCAAATAATATTGGCACCATTGTAGCTCCATAGCCCTGCTCGTCTCTGGAAAGCAGATCGGTTCTTGTTGACGACAGGGGAATCTGTCAGACCTTTTCTTGAAGCTGCTGTCCCTCTTTTCCTTCTAATATTGTTTCTGTTTTTGCCTCCATACACCCTTTAATCATTTCGGAGTGACTTTTTAGTGCTTGCCCAAATCCATTACACTCTTTGTGAGCACTCGTGAGCCCGTTGTTGTGCTGTTGTTGTGTGTTGTACGCACTGTACTTTCAGTTCGTATATTTTCCGTGACCACGTCACTCATTCTGTCTGGTAATTTGTGTCAGAAGTTTTGTGTTTTGTCTTGATATCGGCACTCTTAACAAAAGCAGCAGACTCCATGCTTATAGTACAAACCGGCCTCGTTGAACTCACTGCTGGCAAATAAAAGCGAAATCTTCAGTCCACTCATCTCCAAAGACACGATTTTCAGTCCACTTTTCTAACTGTAGATAGAGCCATTGTTCACGCATATTCCAGATAACTTTAAGTGACAGACAGCAGAATGTTAAAGTTTGTGAAAGAGCACACATATTGCTTTTTAAGGAAGCAAGTTTATGTGCAATCTTCTTTTTTTTCTCTACAATGCATGTACATGTATGTATTTTTGTACAAAAAGGAATGAGAGAAATGCTTTAGACAATAAGCTAAAAGAGTTCTTTGCAAATTTAACTACACGTTGTAATTAAATAAAAGAACAGAAAAGTGAAATATTGACTGAATGTTTTTGCATGTTCAGACACCGGTCTACCAAGCTGACAGAGTTACTGGACCTCTCGCTAAATTAGTTTGGAGACCCCTGGTGTAGGACGTCCAACTCCCTCATTTCTAACAGTCAGGCTGCAGCAGGGAGCGTGCACGTATTACATGAACAGCACTAACGGGTTCCTTGTACAGTCCACAGGATTTGAGGGGTTTGAAAAGAGGACAGTCTGTACGTCAGACCTGCATCTCATCAGTAGGTGAGCTGCAGGTGTGTCGTACAGATTTTTTCACACCTAAGGTGTAATAACTGATGATAAATTGTCTAGGAAACCTCGTAGAAATGACATGAAACACAAAGTTTCTAGATCTTATTGGTATTTTGAGTTTACTGCTTGTTAGTTGTTCCATATCTTTCATATTGTGCAGATTTGGGGAAAAAAAAGGAAAATCGATCACTCAATCTTCAGTTAGATTACAGAAGTATCAGAGAATAGTATTAGAAATCGTTAATAGAATGAAACATAATTTTGTTTTGAAAAATGTACAGAGATTATTGACACTAAGAGTTGGTCAGTATAATTGAAGAGGTCTTTATCACTCTGAACAGGTTAAAGTTTGAACTAATGTTAAAAAAAGATGTGTTTCAGTTCTTGGTGTGAATTTATGGAATTAATTAAAATTAAGTACGTCATTTTTGCAGTTTAAAAAAGGCTTAAAGCACAAATGTTAAAGGATTTGAATTACTTGTATTGATTTGTAAAGGATTGTTTCTTGTTTGATTGTATCAATTTTTCTTGTTAAACTGATCAGCATGAACATTGTTGGACATTGAAGGAAAGGCATCAAATAAGCACCATAATCTTCTGCCTATTACTTTTTTTATTGGTTGTTGTTTGTTTACACTGTATATCGTGTTAACAAAACAAAAAGCAAACTAAACCAATAAACATGAACTTAAATACTAAAAGCTGAAATAGTACTTCCCCCATACTTCCACCTTACACATTGTTGAAGTGTTCACTACGACCTGTCGCCCGCAGCACACCCATAGATAAATGTGCGACAGCCTGACTGAGTGGCCCACCAACTTTACTTTTTGTGCGGGTCACCCGTGTGCCCGTACAGGTCTGACCATTTGTCACCTGCAGACAGCCCGTATCCACCTGTAAGGACAGTCAGGATTGAGGCATAAAACAACACATTAGAGTATCAACAATAATACCTACATTTTTTCACAACTCGTCAAAAAAAA
>NC_050516.1:7077616-7083357 GCF_002922805.2 Oryzias melastigma | reverse complement strand
AAAAAAAAACGACTGATATCACAAAACCACAATGGCTCCTACAGTTCACTCCTCATCCATGAATCCCTCTACCAAAAGTAATCCGTATATAAGGCGCTCCTGATTGTAAATCGTTTTTTAAAAAATGAAGGCTATGAACTACGGAAAATACGAGATATCCCATTTAGGTGAGATAAATGTCAACTACAATCGGACACGTAGTGAGAGAAATAACATGTTTGTTTGTAAATGAGTTTTTATTGACAAACAGGAAGGAAAGCTTTTTCCAAATTCTGACTTTTCTGCATCAGCGTCTCGTTTTTGCTGAAGAGAAAGGACTTTCTCCTGTAAATCAACCAATCACACATCTGCAAGATTTGCACTTTGTGTTTGATATTCGTCCCTCTGGAAATGCATTCTGCAGCTTTGCCAAACACGCGTTGCTGGGATTAGATGGAATAAAAACAAGAAAAATTATGAAGGTCACTTCACCTTTTTCAACATGTTGTTTTTCCAAGTGAGAGTTTATTTATTCAGGAAGGCAGAAGATACAAACAGAAGATTAATGTGATTGGGTTTTGGCCTTGCCCTGCTCTGTTTGCCACTACATATTTTCTGAGTAACCAAAGAATCATCCGACCAAGGTCAGAGTTACGGCGTGTGGTGTACTTTGCTGTGTTCTGGGTTAGGACATGCCGTGAGGGGTCTGGAGGACAGAGAGTACTCCGGGTTAAAATACACCGCTGATCCAGGATGCCTGATGAGTTTGTGTCTCTCTGCCACCTCGGTTGACTCCAAAGCAGATGCTCATCATTTGTTTTAGTCAAGCGCCCCTGTTGAGAAAGGTCAAGGAGGGTGAGTTTACTATGCTCTGCACAAAGTCTGTGCTCACAGAACAAATCCCATCCTCTTGCAGCTGCCACATCACACTGCTGCGGTGCCATGTTTGGCCATTTTCCAGCCTTCAGATCTGTCAGACTGGTAATGTGACAATCAGTGTCGGAGCTTATGTCCAAATTTTTGACTTAATGAGGGTTTTTTTCCGCCATCCCCATGGGAGCTTATCAAACGCCTCTAATGAGACCCTTAATTGAGGAACACTTGTTTCCTTCATTAATAGAACTCAGACAAACGTGTCAACGCTTCAACATAATTTGATAACAGGATAGGTGAGAGGAGTCACAGCGGCTCCAAACAAGCTGCACAAAGACTAATAGGCAGAGATAAATCCACCTCTGGGTGACCTTAACAGGAGATGCATGCTAAAATGGAATAATTGAATAATATGGCAATAATAACAAAGAAAAGCAGGTTCTGTCAGTGACAGCTGACACCACATTATCAGCAAGTCCCCAAAAGCTTTGTGTAATTAACACAAACAATAGTTACACAAATGGAAATGAGCTAACAAGAGCTCAGCTCGAATGGCTTGCATTATTGTACACTCGTGTGAGCTGGGCTGACACCGTGTGTCAAAACATGCAGCACAGAGAATTATGAGCAAAAGGCAGATTGGAAAAGTGAGTTATGAAATCCAGAGATCTCCGAGCAGCAATCATCGCTTCAAAGGTGCTGATCAGAACTCATTTCAAAGCCACCGGAAAGCTGTTTAAATCATTTAGGACCATCAACTCTTCCAGTCGTTGCTAATGAAACTAAAATATCCTCCATCAAAAACCTGAGGCCAGGAAACAAACTGCAGGCTCAGGTTAAAATCTGCTTATGCACTAAAACCAAATCCCATTCCATTCCTCACAGTTATCAGATTGTGCACCCACATTGTCGGTACAACCTCCACAGATGTTTGACCACAAATCTTTGCAAAAATGCTCTAAATTAGTTCATTTTTAGCATTAAAATCCATGTTTGATCCATGAACAGGCAGACATCACAATGAAAAAGCAACAGCGACGAAGAAGCACGTCTGTGAAATTCAATTCAATTTTACACCAGTAGTTGTCCAAAAACATCAAATCAGTCATAAAATATAAACAATAGCGGATTGTTAAACTAAACTAAATTGGGCATCCCGGCCCGTAGACCCTCCTTCTCGGAAATGCAAAATAAAACAGAAAAAACACAGATCTGTTTGGTTCAGGGTCTCTTGTGTCCTGTTTCCACTAAGCACTACGGCCCGATCTGGTCTGATCCAGTGTGACGACTGCTTCCATCATCAAATGGACCCATTAGGCCGGACTGAACCATACCATTTTTGGCCCCCCATTGATTTAGAGTTCCACAGAGAAATGGAACGGACCAATCAAAGCAGAGCTACTGTTGAAACCCATTGATTGGTGGGATGTTATTCCAGTTTATTCCTCTTTGTCGCCGTCGATCTTCTCTCAAACAACATTAAATACTTAGAATATATGAAGAACTAAAAGCTAAGGGAAAAAGATGAACTGCTGGATGACCTCCATTGTTGTTGTAGTTGTTGTTGTTGGCTTCACCCCACTCACCTGAAAAACCAGACAGGTCTATTTTAATCCGGATCGGATTAGTCTGAAGAGGAAACAAATAAAAACAAAATTAGATGTTTTTTTTTCTTGTTTTTTTTAATTGTCTCCATATAAAAAAGAAACATATATGTTCAGTATTCCTCTCTATGTTGGTTTGGACTCCACCCACTGATCATAAACACATCAAAGCTGTTTTTGATTGGTTGACACAAATTCTGCACCAAAGTTCATTTATTCAACTTATGGAAACATTGCAGTGTACTGTAACGTCCGAAAAGCGCTGCTGCTAGACCGTCGTTAGAAGCTCACTGTGTCACAGGACCACTCAACATATGTGCACACTGACTAAACATTCAAACTGGACACTTCTATCACCGGAATTGTTTGGTGTGAACGAAGCTGCACACCTCATGTGATGACCCACTTTTACTGTTTCAGAGAAAAGAGCAACGAGGTCAAAGAAAGTTCCGACCCTCTTAATTTTAACAAAAATATTTTCTGATGTCCAATGAACCCCCCCATCACACACACACACACACGGACACCCACCCACGCACAAGTGTAAAATCTCCCTCAGGAGGTGAAGCTTCAAAATCATACAAGTTGTACTCGATGACAGGAGACTCTGAAGCTGCACACCAGTGTTTAATGAAGATGCTTTCCAAACTCTGTCTGGAGTGTTGTAAACCAGCAGAGCAGTTTTTCCTGCGGGGGCCACCGCTGACTGATGCCAGCATGGGGGGGGCTGCTTGTGCGAGCAGAGCAGGGCAGAACAAAAAGTAACGGCGACGTTGGAGAACCCCCCCATTGTTGGTTTTTGCAGATGGCTGCCATCAAACGCAAGCATCAATCACATGTGGCACAGATGTGGACCGTGATGAATGAACCCCTGAGCGAGATGTGGCGACCAAAATGAGCTCCACAAAATGCTTGAATGATTATGGCGGCGAAAGTGAGGAAAGAGAAAGAAAGAGGCCAAAGTTTAGGTCTCCAGCTACATTTTACAATTTCTCCAACGCATTTTGTTTCACATGCTTCCTGTGAATAAATTCTGCTTTTCAGCTTAGAGAAATCAAACTTTCACATGTGGTAAAACTAGCAGCCAATCACACTTTTCTTTGTCTTAATATTCGTCACCATTTGCATAATGCTATTTGGATTTAAGATTATTTTACAGGGGAAAGCAATTTCAAAGGCTCAGTCACTCCACTTGCTTATGTAGTCATAATGGCCATCCAACTGTGTAATTGGACATTTTAAACTGTTAAGGAAGTTGGTAACAAGCAACAGAGTAGAGCAGACCATGCATTAAAGATGAAGGACAGTTGAATACGGCCATCGCCGTCTGCCGCCTGTCGGTGCTGAACATGTAAAATCCACACTTCATGCAGATTATGTCCAAACGTCTATTACAGCCGGCATAAAATGATGAATATTATCATTCAAGTCAGGAGTCTCCAAGTTTTGGAGAATCAAATGACCTAAATATGAATTTGTTAGGAATCATTCCTCGAGATTTGGCCTCTTTGGGGTTTGTCAGTGTTTCTGCTTAGGAGATTAGTGTCCAAGAATCAGTTAGAGCTAACGATGACAAGAGAATGGCAGCTCATTTAGATGGTGAAAATTACTGCTGGGATTTTCACAGGAGTGCCACCAAGCTGGGTTAATGCTGTTTGTGATAGCTGCTGACAGGA
Source organism: Oryzias melastigma (assembly GCF_002922805.2). Taxonomy (NCBI): domain Eukaryota; kingdom Metazoa; phylum Chordata; class Actinopteri; order Beloniformes; family Adrianichthyidae; genus Oryzias; species Oryzias melastigma. The sequence goes on along the minus strand of NC_050516.1, from coordinate 7,079,225 downwards.
TGCCTTCAGGGAGGGAGCACTCGGGCTGGTGACCTTTCATTTTGACAGAGGTCACCGTTTAGCTTTTGTGTCGACACTTAAAGCTTCAGTCTGGCTGCTCTGACAGTTGGAAGAAATTCAGAAGTCCAAAAGAAGACGTTCAAAAAAAACACTTTTGTGAAAGAATAGGGGATGAAGAACACTGTCGCACTCCGATCATCTTCAGATCTGTTTGCAAAGTCTTCACAGTCTACTTATAATGATGGCGTTTTTAGCCTTAATCAAAAACCTGTCATTTTCTAGGACATAGTTTCTGCAGAGCGACAGGAGTTCATTTGAAATTCTCCTCTGCGTTGTGGGCAGGAGCAACCCCCACCCACAACTGAGAGCTCTCTGTTTACATGCTCTCCCACTAGCTTACAGCCCTCAAAACCCCGACGTAACATTAGCAGTGCAACAAAAATGGTGATCAATGTCATTTCTATCCAGCCGTATGGTTCTCATCCAGATTCCAGCTCAGTCGAGGAAAACAAAGACGTTCATGGATCTATTTGTGTGTAAGTGGACGTATCAGAATAGGGCGGAGCAGGGACACTGGCCCCTCCCAACGTATATACGTCACTAATACAATCATTTTTCAACTGCATTTTTCCGTCTGCTCCTGATTCACAACATCAATTTTAATAAAGTAATGATAAAAGAATGGACGTTTATCTCTACATATGTTACACTATGTTAGTTAGGGTTGGGTATCTTTCCCTCACATAATTCGATACACATCTCGATACATGATCCTCAAATTGATACATAAAGGATTCAACTCACTTTTTGACAATATGATACAATCCGATTGTTTTCCCAAAAACTCTCAAATCTAGATATTGCATATTTATTTGGCATTTAAAGTGATAAATAATGATGCATGGCATTTGACAGAGAAACGTATTCTGGTATTGACATGGAAGAACCAGTGTTAATTTCGTTGACGAAAATGTTTTGTCATTGTCTTCGTCAACGACATTTTTCAGCCAACGAAAATGAAAACGAAACTAAAAGTCTGGCTCATAAACAAAAGCTTTAACTAAATTGATAGACATTTTTGTCAACGAATAAAAGCTAAACGACAATGCTCTTCGAAGACAACATCCAATCATAATGACTGCTGGTGGAGGAGGGCGGGAGCAAATGCAAAATGATCCAATCAGAACACAGAGCCCTGCAGCCCGCCTGGGAAGACGCTAATTCAATGAATTGTGTCTGTGATAGAGGTGAAAAATGTCTACTCGAGGTAAAAAAAGAAGAGTACATATATGGACAAATTTGACTTTTAACACGACCCTCAACAAGACGTTGTGTGGAGCGACCATCACAGGCAAAAAAACAAGACAACCTGAGGCGACGTTTGCAGACATTCACCCTGAACGCAAAGGTAAACATACAAACACGATTATTTCTAGTCTATTGGACTGAATCTGAATTCTCCCTCTACCCTTCTAACTGTTGTGGCATTTTAAAGGGTAGGAGTATCTGAAATAGTTGTTTTAAGGGGTTATCCTCCCCAAGCTAAGTAGCACTGGTACTGCACAGCAGAGAAGCGCTTTTCTTCACGCGGGTGAAGCTCTGAAGCTCA
>NC_050516.1:7069802-7077197 GCF_002922805.2 Oryzias melastigma | reverse complement strand
GCAAAAACACAAGAAAACCTGAGGTGACGTTTGCAGACATTCACCCTGAATGCAAAGGTAAAGATACAAACACGATTATTTCTAGTCTATTGGACTGAATCTGAATTCTCCCTCTACCCTTCTAACTGTTGTGGCATTTTAAAGGGTAGGAGTATCTGAAATAGTTGTTTTAAGGGGTTATCCTCCCCAAGCTAAGTAGCACTGGTACTGCACAGCAGAGAAGCGCTTTTCTTTACGTGGATGTGCTCTGAAGCTCAGAGGTTTACATTTAAATGTAAGTCTGGCTTTATTGTTTTAGCATGACGTTGGTAAAATTATAAACCGATGTTGTTGTGTATTTCCGAGCGCTAGCAGCCCCGCTGCTTCTTCAGATCCACAAGCAGTCACCGGTTTAATCTCCAACTCCACCACGTCTATCATAACAACAGCGCCTTCTATTGGCTGGCGGCGGTGTTACAACAAACCACATACAGTACGCTGGTCATAGCAAATGACATGTTAGGACAGCTTACTCCCTAGTGAGGGTTTTTAATGCATTTTTTGCTCTTGACTACCACTTCAATACAAATTTTTTATGTTCAGACATTTATCACAAATGGGATGGAATTATAATTTATTTTTGAATGTGTTTTAATTTGTTGAAGTTGAATTTGCAGAAATGAAAAGTTTGGAAGCAAAATGAAGTAAAATGTTTTTTTTTGTTTGTTTGTTTTTTCTTTCAATTTTAGTAAAATGTCTGTGTTATTCCTAATTAGTAAATTTCATAAAAATGCTGTCCCTTTATTCTATATTGTTGTCGACTAAATATCTACTGTAATTTAGTCGACTAACATTTGACTAAAATGAATAGAATCAACATGACTAAATTGTGTCTAAAACTAAATCTTATCTTAGTCAAAAGACTATGACAAAAACTAAATTAAAATTCTTTGTCAAAATTAACACTGGGAAGAAGCAAGCTTATGATTGGACGTCTTTTGTTTTGCATTGCATGAGCATAAAAAGACAAAGACGGTAGAAAAAAAACAGGAAGAGAAACTGTAGTTTCCCAGAAATCAATTATTTACTTCTTGATTGGTTTTTATAACTTTTAACCAACATAATCTTGTTAATATCTGTGTTCTTCAAACAGTACTGCAGTTGCCCGATCGATTTTTTTAAATATCTTTTACTTAATTAATGTTAACATAAACCCCCTGTGACTGAACTTATTTATTGACATTCTATTTGCCGGCCCCCCTCCACCCTGCTCACCTGGACCACTACTATGAGGTGGACTGGCCTCAACCATCACCTCCTTCTGGGCCAGGGGTGGCAAACTAAAGCCCGGGGGCCATATGCAGCCCACTAAACTGTTAAAGGGGTCTTACCACTCTTTCAAAGTGAACTATTATACTATATATAAAGTTCATATGATCATATATTACCTTTGGAACACTAAATAACAAATTATTTATGAAATATGAGCTATTTTTATACCCAGAAGTAAAACGACTCGATCTGTGAGTCTCCACCTTTCCCTCCCTAAGGGTCCCGCCCACTTTATGACGTCATCATAGAGCCAGCATGTCACCCATAAAAAATAAGGTAATTTTTATTTATTTATTTTTTTAATTAATGTAGGCCCATATACAGTGTAACTCGAGCGTTTATCCCCAAAATTTGGCACAGACAGAATGTTGATGTTGAAGTCATTTTGCAGACGAATTCGGTCAGAAAATGCTGTTAACAACACCAGATGGACATTTCAGGAAATGATGACATATATTTTTTGTATCAAAAATCCTCTTTGCTTTCATGTGGATCCATTTACCTTTCTATAATAAATGCTTAAACCAGTTCGGGATTTGCAAAGCTATTCCCAGCTAGCTTGAGCTGCTAGCTTGGCGGAAAAGTGTTTGTGTTAGCCTGGGGGGTATAGCAGACTCTTCCTGGAAGGGGCGGTCTCACTTTGTGACATCAGATCGTGAGGACCCGCTCGTTTTTGTCGGTGTGGGAGGGGCAGCTGTTGAGAGTGCAGGTTTTTAGAGGATTACTCAGAAATGTGTGAACGGATCAAAATACCACTTTGGGTTTTTTATATTGAGGACTGAACAGTATAATACATTTAAAAGCTCAAAAAGTGGATTTTTCAAGGTTTGATAATCCTTAATAGTGTTTGATTTTTCCCTGTGGTTCTGGTGTGTCCTGATGGGACATAACAAATACATTGACATTGTTTATACAAAGTTTTTCTGCATTCATGTGGTGTTGGAAGATTTTTTTTTTTTCTGATGTTCACATGTGTTTTTCAAGTCAGACAGATATTTTCCTGATCATCCAAGCACCAAATGAACATGGCATCTCTGTAAGTTTGCGTTTTTCCTTAAGGGAAATCAACCCATCAGTGGAATTGGCTCTAAACTGACAGCAAAAGCCACACATTTTAAAATAAAAAAACTAAAGTGTTCTGTTTTTAAGTCATTTTCAATCAAATTAAAGGCAGGTTTTCCTCCAGATTCCATGTTCTCCATTGAGATGGATTATAAAAGCACTCCACACATTTCCTGCTAGACCGGTTCGAGCTTATCCCTCTAGAATAAAGATGACATCTGCCCAGAGACTATTCAACAAAACACTGTAAACTATCAATGCATATTTTTGTATCACAAATAAATCTTTATTGGCATTCCTAAGAATTTGATATGAAGAGTTTGGTAGACTTGTTGGTATGTTCTGTTTATCTGAATAATGGACTCTGCACGGAACTGTGTGACATATTCATTCATTCATATTCTTGTTCGCTTTTTCGCTTTCAGGGTCGCTGGGGTGCCGGAGCCTAACCCGGCTACTGATTGGCGAAGGCGGGGTTTACCCTGGACAGGTCTCCAGTCTGTCACAGGGCCGTGTGATGTATTTCTGGTTTAAGATAAGACCGCTTGTTTACTTCTGTTATGGGTAACTCTGTATATTGACTCTGTATTTGGAAAAAGAACTCAAAGGGAAATTAGTTTGTTTAGACATGATTTGTTCAGTCAAGACAGGGAGAGTGTCTCTGTAACAGATGTGATTGAGGTCTATGCAATATTTGTTAAAAAATATGTTAGCCTGTACAATGAAAATTCCCTATTTAAGTTAAGTAAACCAAACAAATTGGTTTGCATTATAAAAGTGTGCAGAAAGAAAAATAAAATGTATGGGAACTTTGTAAAATACAGAACAAAAACTCTTGAAGTAAAATATAACATTTATAAAAACAGACTAAAAACAATAATGAGGAGAGCTGAAAAAGATTGGTATAAAAATAAATTAGATTAAAAAAATAGCATAACAATAAGGAGACATGGAAAACCTTAAATGAAGTGAATAAAAGACACACTCAAGTAAAGAATACCAGAATAGTTTTTGCACGAAGGAAAAGTCATTGATGATGAAACTCAAATAGCAAATGAGTTTAATAATTTTGGGAACCAATATTGTAAAGCGTCGGGAAAACCTTATCCATACTGAAAGTGCCAGTTCACAAAAAAGAACAAAGAAAATGTTAAATTTGTATAGATGAAATTACAGAACATGATATTCTAACGATTGTCAGAAAATTCAAGAATAAAACTTCAACAGACTGTGATCCAATAGATATGATTATAGTAAATATGACAATAGATTGCATTCTCAGACCCTTCACGTACATCGTTGATCTATCTTTTAGAGCTGAAATGTTTCCTCAAAAAATGAAAGTAACCAAGATAATCCCAATATTTAAATGCAATGATGAACACATATTTACTAAGTATAGGCCAGTATCTGTACTCTCACAATTTTCAAAAAAATAATAATACTAATAATAATGATGGTGAATAATAATAATGGTTCACATGAAAATTGGATTTGTTTCTTGAAAAAAATTATCTATGTTTCAGTATGGGTTTCGATCTAACAGATCTACCTCTATTGACTTATTCACTAACAGATGAGATTCTTGCAGCAATTGACGAAAAGCACTTCATGGTCAGTTTATTTTTGATTTGTTAAAAACATTTTATACCATAAATTAGAATATTGTGTTGGCAAAATTGGGCAATTGCGGTATAAGAGGTATATCCAAATGGTTGGAAAGTTACATTAATAACAGACAACAATATGTTGAGATTAATAATTCAACATCAAAAAGTCAAGCAGCATTGTCTGGATTTCCACAAGGTTCTGTAATTGGACCTAAACTATTGATATTATTATCAATGACATCCATGAAATCTCAAAAAAGATTAATTTTCTGTTATTTGATGATGACACGACTCTTTACAGTTCTGTAAATAATTTAGAGTCAGTCATTACTAACAAGAAAAATGTACTGGTAACAAAGGTGGTTTGATGCAAACAAATTAGTCTTAAATTGGGAAAAAGCTAAATGTATGATTTTTGGAACAAGAAGTTATGATAAAAATAGAAGTATTAAAATTGAGGGAGTTGTTATTAATAATGTTTCTGAAATATTTTTTAGGAGTCATACTCAATAATAAACTTAGCTGGAAATTCCATATTGAATAAATAAGTAAGAAAATAAGTAAAAACATTTGTATTTTATATAAAGTAAACCATATTCTAGATAAAGATGTTTTAGATATTTTATACAATTCCTTCATCGTCCCATATCTTCTTTACTGCAATGAGAGGAGGGGAAATGCTTGCAAATAGATGAATCCAACTCCAAAAGAAAGTTATGAGAACAATAAATCATACGGGACCAAGAGACCACACCCATGATGTTTCTGTCAAATCCAACTGCCTCAAATTTCCAGATCTTGTTCAGGTAAATACAGTTGTGACCATGTGGAAGATTAAAAAACAGATCGGTTCCAGATCATATTTGTGGGAAATTTCATTTGATTACTGATTGTAATAATAGAAGGAAAGGGGACTCTCATGCATGGACTTCATTAAGACAAAGAGGTTTTGTGTTTACCGGAATAAAAATGTGCAATTCTTTAACCATTGAAATAAAAATTTCACAATCAATTTCATTGTCAAAAAGACTGTACAAAAAAGTAGTATTTGAAAATCATAAGTTGTTTAAAAAACATATAAGTAATTATGTAGATGTTGGTGATCTGAACGGCCAAAGTTGTGTGTTTTGTTCAAGGAGCATGAAGAATAAGACCCGATCCGAATACTCCCCTTCTCCCTCTCCCTTAGCCCTCCCCCTTGGTGTGAAGTGACAGTTGAAGTCAAAGTTGTGTCCGGAATTATTTTTTACGTTTCACACTCCGAACAGAGGGGTCCAAAGTCCGCTATCGCGAGAGTAAACCGCGTTGCGCGAAGAAGCTCTTTTCTTCCCTTTGGTGCGCTCTGAACCACAGATGTTTACATTTAAATGTAAGTAATGACTTTTTTAAAGTTATAAAACCAATGTTGTTATGGATATTCAACCGCTGGAAGCGCCGTGCTAATGCTAGCGGACCGGCGATGTTGATGACGTCATTGAACGGAAGTCACGTCCGAAATATTAGACACTATTTTTTTCATCACCCTCCGTTTGGAGCAAGCACGGAGGGATAAACGAAGGGGGGGGTGCTAAGGGAGAGGGAGAAGGAGAGTATTCGGATCGGGCCAAAGACCTGGTCTTTGTCATGCTCCTCTTCACTCATGTGTTACATTGTTCTGTTTTTTTTAATGGTGTGTGTATGACCCTTTGTTTATTGTGGATCATGGTGGCACATGAGAGAAAGAAATAAATGAATGAAATGAAAATTGAAATGTGATTTTAGTGCAACCTTTTGAAACCTTGTTTCACACATGGACATGAGTGGTCTATATAAAAGGCACTCTAAAGGAAAATCCAGGTCTCAGGATTTCAATGTTCTTAATCTATGTCTTCCATCATCAGCAGAATGACACAAGAACATGTTAAAAACACCATGTTCATTGAAGTGGGTCTTTACCTTTGAATCGTGTTGATTCCTCCCATTTATTGAGGCCTTCTATACAAGCATGTACATGCCATTTGGATACGCCCACCGTCTCATAGTCCTTCTGAAGAAGCTTCTGACTGGTGAGAATAAAGATGAGATGAAAAGTTTGCACTTTCTCGACTTTGTGAAAAGGTTTTGATGGCTGAGATCTGGCTCAGCCGCAGACAGAACACCATCTCTGTAAGTACATTCCGCCTCTTCCTGAGGACGGATCAAGTGGCAGGTTCTACATCTCCTGCTTTCCAGCGGTCAGCGCCTTATTCCATTTCAGCCGGCCAAATTAGATTTTTAGAATACTTGATGGGAAAGTGGTTCATCATTGGACAGTGCTCTACGATGGGAGACATGTCCAGATTTGACCATTATTGTTTCAATGCAACCGTTCCAGATTTCCAGAAGAAAAACAGGATTAGGTGATCTCTGAACTCTGGCTCTGTGGTGAAGGGAATTAAGAAAAAAAGATTAGTGTCTCTTTTACTCTATTTATGCCACCGAGTCATTTGGACTGGAGGGAGGCCAGAGCTTATGTTTCCTTTCCTTTTCGAAAGCGTCTCTGTAATTAGAAAGTATTTGAAATTAGCTCCAATCTGTCCTTTTAAATATGGAAACAGAGCAAAGTATGAATCAAACTTTCTCTGCACCCAAACAGAGCAGCTGGTCCAACAGATATGGGCTCCTTCAGCACACTGACCACTTCAGCGACGCTGATAATTTAATTCTTAAAATTGGATATTCACCGAGGATCAACCAGGCAGAGGAAGTCACAATTACTCTTCATTTCTGTGTAATTTAGTTTTTTCTCTCTTTGCCTGGGTCTTTTAAAGACCAGCAATGACCTCAATAAGACGCTTAAAAGAAAGTACAGTTTTGACAAACTGCGGCCCAGCTGAGAGCGCTCCACTTTCACATCAGCTTTATGTCCAAACTCTTGGTGGCTGCATATTTGGAGATTTAAATTTCTTTGTCCTCAGCTTTTTTAAAATCTACTTTGTCTTGTTGCAAACCAGTTCTAACATCTGACACAGAGATCACAACCCTGAAAACATAGACATATTGTCCTAATAATGTCTAGGAATGGAAGAAGGGTACTATTACATTGCAGCTCTCAAGGAATTCACAAGATCACTTTTTTTAAGTAACTAATGAAATGTCTGAAGCGACACCTGACATACTGCAGCATCTTTAATCAATGGAAGAAGTGGAGACTTTCACATATCTTGTAGAGTGGTGAACCCACAGGGAAGAACGGACATAGACGTAAAACCTGAACTGGAAAGACGAGGAAACTCTTTATCACCCCCAAAAACATCTGGAGATCCCATCTCATCACAATGCAGACAAACATTAAGTCTGTCCTGCTGTACGGAGCTGGAAAATGGAAGGCAAGGCAAGGCAAGGCAAGTTTATATGTATAGCACATTTCATGTACAGAGACAATTCAAAGTGC
>NC_050516.1:7066053-7069744 GCF_002922805.2 Oryzias melastigma | reverse complement strand
AAGAATAAAACAGAATAAAACATTAAAAGAAACAAAAGAAATATTAAAGGTATGATCATTAAAATACAATTAAAAGAAAGTAAACAGAACTGAATTTAAAACAAGCACAGATAAACAGTGCAGACGTAAACTTTTGAATACATTTTAATCAAATGCAACTGAGAACAGGTGAGTCTTTAACCTGGATTTAAATACACTGAGTGTTTCAGCAGATCTAAGGTTTTCTGGAAGTCTGTTCCAGATCTGTGGTGCATAGAAGCTGAATGCAGCTTCTCCATGTTTAGTTCTGACTCTAGGAACTGATAAAAGACCAGATCCAGATGACCGGAGAGGTCTGGCTGGTACATACTGGGTCAGGAGGTCAGTCATGTATTTTGGTGCTAAACCATTCAAAGCTTTATAAACCAGTAACAGAACTTTAAAGTCTATCCTCTGACAGACAGGTAACCAGTGTAAAGACCTCAGAACTGGACTGATGTGGTCTACTTTCTTGGTCCTTGTGAGAACCCGAGCAGCAGAGTTCTGAATAAGCTGCAGTTTCCTGATGGATTTTTTTGGTAGTCCTGTAAAAACACTGTTACAGTAATCAAGTCGACTAAAGATGAAAGCATGCACTAGTTTCTCCAGGTCCTGCTTAGACATCAGATCTTTAATCCTTGAGATATTTTTGAGATGATAATAGGCTGATTTAGTGACTGCCTTAATGTGTTTATCAAAATTTAGGTCTGTGTCTAAAACAACAACAACAACAACCACCATCAAGAAATTCCAGACGTTCATCAGCTCCTGTCTAAGAAGAATCATAAAAATCCACCAGCCATAAACCATCAGCATCAAAGAACTCTGGGAAAGAACAAACCAGACGTCAGTGGAGGAAGAGACCAGAAGGAGAAGATGGGGTTGGCCACACCCTGAGGAAACAAACTTCCAGTATCACCCGTCATACCAGGAATCCTCAGACCAGGAGAGGGGACCTGAAGGCTGGCATCGAGCAGACCGCAGGATTTAGGAGTTTATTTGTTCAAAACATGAGACATTACACAAAAGAACGTTGATCACATGAGTATTAAAGATGTGCTAGGTCATAGCAACTTTAGCTAATCCACCTGGATTCCCTGGGAAAGGAAGAACAAATAAAAGTAAATCAGTTGGAATTTGAAATTGGAATTTGACAGAGGAATGATGGGATGAAGGGATGAAAAAACAAACAGAACAGATGAACAGAAACAGAGAGCAGAGCACCAGATCATGAAGATTGTCTAGAAGGGAAGATCTAGAGAAGAAGATGATGGTCAGGAGTTGATGACAAGCTCTAACTAATAAAGCAGAGAGGTATGGATGACAGGTGATCTGAAAGGAGAGGGGTCCAGTCTGATCTGAGTCTCCTCCGTGGTCCTGTTAGTCTTTTTCCTGCAGCATGTCCTTTTTCTTGTGGTAGATCTTCAAGTGTTTCTGTGTTTGGCCATGTCCTTCCTCTCCTCTTAGATCCTGGCTGCTCTCAGCAGACAGTAACTTTTCCAGAGTCTAGATCTACATTTTATTTAGAGGAGGTTTTCCGCAGATGAATTACATAGAAAACCCTTATGTGTAATTCACTGGTAACTTATGTGGTTTATAAAATGACTTAGACTAAAATAGACAAGATTCTGAAATGTTTGAAAGGACTTCATTTATATAATTTCCATGATTTATTGTCTGGTTTTGCGTCTCTGTTTGAATCACTGCTTCATAAACAAACTGAACTGAATTACTGCTGTCTAATCTGAACTGACACAGATGATGACTGCAGATAAACTGGTGGAAGTTGATTTTTCTCCGCTGATCCGACTCTGGGAGGGTTCAGGAGTTTGCAATTAAACATTTCTTTCAATATTAACTTTTCTTTTCAAAGCTGTTCAGAGAATGGCTCCGTCAAAACAAATAGAAAATGACACCAAGGAGCCGGATGTACTAATGTATACTGTGTCTGAAACTTCCTTTTTCTGAGGACTGCTAAGCAAGAACTTGTGCAAAAATGTCCTTGCAGGTCAAAAATGAAAAAAGCACCATCTTTTCTAAGGTTTTACACATTAAATATACATTTTTTTCAGAGGTCTCACAACATTTTTCACTGAGTTTTCATGAAAAGGGATTTGTTCATGTAAATTCCTGGACACTTTCATTTCTCCTGGTCCTTCTGCTTGAAGAAGACAATTCCTCTCATTTTCACAATGATTTCAGATTTAATTTCACTGCAAACAAGTGATTTCTATCACCTAAAGAATCAAATTAACTCTAGTATCTTTTGATTGTGGTGTTTGAGGGCATTATTTGGATGAAGTTTGTGAACTGTACCATCACAGCCAACGTTTTCCGCAGCACTGTGTTTACTCATTTTTATGATCAAAAGTTCGTTATGGTTTGCTGCAAACAGGAAGCAAAACAGGCAAATAACTCTTTAAATGTTGACAAAAGTTTGGCATGTGTAGCGCTGTCTTCTGGACTGCAGAGTCCTGCCGTTTTGCCGTGTGCTGTGGAAGGTGGTCCGGGCTTTGTCCGAGGTTTGTCATTTGGTTGACAACTGACCCAACTCCATCATGTCCCCTGAAGTTTCTGCAATGACTGTTTCTCAATGTGAGCTCCCTGTCTCCTGCCTGGACGGCAGAATTCCAGGGAGTTGATAAATACCACGGCTGCCCTTTGCAAAAGGATGTGGCAGCTGAGCGTGACACACTCGGCCTGTTTCTACAGACACAAAAGTTTACACGGGATTTCTGAGAAATTGGTTGTTTGCAAATTTTAAATAGTTTTAAATAATATACTTTTAAAAAGTAATTGATTATTTAACTTTACTTATATAATCATGAAATGCACAAATAATGAAAATTTAAAAGCTAAATTTAATAATGCATGAAACTGTAATTAAATTACTTTACTCATTACCTCTTTGAAAAAGTAATTCACTATTCGTTACCTTACTTTTTTCCACTTACTTACAGATTCTTAAGGGAAAAACTGCTTAGCACAAATAAGATCCTCTTGTCTTTCATTTAACTTTATTTTTTAAGCAATGACCTTGTGCAAAGTATGAACAAGGTTCAATACATAACCTGCATGGCTTCAGTAGAATTCAGACAACAATGTAAAAAATGACACACAGGTTAAGACATAGGCCTATATCTATGAAGTTGGATTCATATCTTTCAAATCTGAAACTGAGATACTCTTGAAAAGAACTATTAAATGTTCATTTTGGCTGACTTTTGGTATTCCATGACAATGAGCTGCAGCTTTCTCTCTACATCCGTCTTTTGTGCACAGTTCTGTACTGCTGCTGAACTATGCCCTCCCCTCACCCCCGCAGAGTGCATTGAGTGCTAACCACTGACTGTATAAATGAATATATGTCAATGGCACTAACTCATATTGACCAGTTACGTGCAGCTTGGAGAGGAAAAACTGTAAGACAGGGTGAAAGATTATAGAAAGAAAGCGGTTTCTAGGAAGGAGCTGCCTCATGCCGTTCACCGCGAAGAGCGGCATGTGGCTGTTCATTCACATGAGACGCATCCCTTCACAGGACGGGTCTCTGCTCTGCTGCTCCTCAGGCAGGAGAGGACTCTTTGCAACATCTCTTTCATATCATCTTTGAGCCAGTTTGGAAAGCTATGCTCCTGCAGCAGTGAAGGCATGTCTGATCTTTAACTGATCC
>NC_050516.1:7058020-7065969 GCF_002922805.2 Oryzias melastigma | reverse complement strand
TTCATAATGTCAGAGCCTATAAAAGCTAAGTAATGGGGGTTTCTATAGACCTGTAATATTTCCAGTTTCAAATAAGACCACTTGTTTACTTCTGGTTATGGCTAACTCTATGCATCAACTTAGCAAATCTCCGTGTACTGTTCCTGGTATTGTCCAATTTTTGTTATTTCTTATATTGTATGTTAGCTTGTAATTATGTGTACACACAATGACATCCAAAAAGGCAAAGTTTGCCTTCCTGAAACATCCAGTGCTCACAAAACACTACCATGTACTGTATGATCATGTGACTTCTGTAGATGAAATGTAGCTCTGTTAGAACATTTAAAACCTGTTCAACAGAACCTTTAATGTGTTAACAACCTTTGAAGTAACTTTCAGAGTGCTGGTCCTACTTCGATGTCTGTCTTTTTCATGTAGCGGTAGCAGCGTGCGCCAACAGGCACCTCGCGTGTGTTGAGATGTTTTAGGAAACAGAATCACGTCTCAGACTGCTTCTACCTGACTCTGGTCATAAAGATAAAGACAGCAATAGTTTATACCTTTTTCATGCTAGTTAGCATTAGCCCAAATGAAAGTGACAATGGTATTCACACGTAATTTTCTAAATATGTTCAGCCAAGTGCTGAGCTTTTTTTCTTGGGCGCATTTTGAGGTCATGCCATTGCATGACCTCAAAATGCGCCTGGACCACCACTGACCAATATCGCTTTTAGAAAAAAAATTGTCTGGTTGATGTAAAATTCTGACTTCTTCTTAAAACCTCAGAGCCCGGTGTACGTTGTGTAAAAATGCAACCAATTACGAATGCCGCCACTCCTCCACCTGCCAAATGTGCTGAAAAACATGCATTAAGGCCGCCGTGCGGTGAGATTTTAGGTAATGTGGCCAAGACATTTATCCCAAACAACTTTCAGTTGTGTTAAATTTAGTTGATTTTATAATGTCTGATTCTGACAGAGTGGAAATAACCTCCATGGTTTGTGTGACTTCACATCTAAAGGAGAGAATCATCTCCTCCATTTTCTTTATGTTTAATTTCTCCGATAACGTGCAGGAAGATACCGGCTCAGCTTCAGAGGCTTAACTGCATCCTCCAGAGGGACAATGATCCTGAGCCAAAGTTTCCTCAGAAGATTATAAGTTGTATGCTTGCCATCCAGCAGATGTAATTGGGTGCTTAAAAAGTTAATAACTTTTTTTCAATAAAAGTGCTTGTCAGCTTTTTGGAACATCACATGTAATCTGTGACCGGAGCCCCAACGCCTGCATGCTAATGGAAGCTATAGGGATTTAATTAAACCATTTTCCTTCCTTTCACCATATTTGACTTCACATTTCATATGCATTCTAACTTAATTTCTCCAATGGAATGATCTGAATAATGCCTTTGCGTAAACGACTGTGAATTTAATTAAATGAGTCTGTTTGTCTTCTAAAATCAAAATTCTCCTCTTGGAGTTTAAAAAAAAAAGTGTTTTGCTAAATAGGGTGAAAAAAAGTTGTTCTCTGGAGTCTGTTTTTACGAGGGTTTGAAGGAACGCCACACATCACATAAATCACCAACTTTTGGTATTACATTTTCTCCCAAAGCAATAAATACATAATTTCATATTTTTGTTCTTTGTATGGGAATTCCAATGGTTGTGAGAGGATGGCTCAGTGCAAATTCTGAAGACAGACCACCCTTAGGTTTGCTTTCAGCGGAGTGTAATTGAGTAATAAAAACACAAATCAGATTCTTCAAAAATGAAAAATTGATTTTTCATTGTACATGCTGTGTTTTGGGAGCTGTAAATATATAATATGCCCCTCGTTGACAAACCAAGCATATTTATATGGTACTTTGAAAAAAAAAGTCATTGCACATCTTTTTTTCTTATAGACCAATAAAATAGTGAAATACATTTCTATAAATGGAAGGAAAAAGGTGGGATTATCTGTGAAGTGAACGTTTAAAATCTGAAGGAAGAGGATGAGGAGCAGACATGAAGACTGCAGTGGTTGATGTGGGGGGGTGCTTATTCGCCCACTTGTTACTCAGTGTCACAGTGAAGTGTTGAGATGAAGGCCTGCTAGCAAACACTCCACAGCTCTTCTGGTTACTAAGAACGAGGCAACATCTGAGCCCAGCAGGAAGGGCTTTGTTCCGTGTTCATCCACCTGATAAACAGCAATAATCACCGTAATAACGTCTGTTCGAGAGCACTCGGGATCCAGGGAGGTGGGCAGGGGGCACAGATGTGGGGGGTGGGATGGTTGTTGTTAATCTGAGTGGAGTTTACAGGGATAGGGAGGGTGGGCCATGGCTGCTCAAACCCAGATAAGGATGTCTCCCCGCCACTGGTTACCACAGCATCAGCCCCTTCCCAGCAAAACTGGCCAGGCTGCTCCCTCCCCCAGCCAAGGATTTTTGTCCGCCTGTGATAAGATGCTCCTGAGCCTTGCAAATAGCGCAGGTATTAGCCCGGCCCGGTCGGCACAAAGGAATGCAGCAGAATGGCGAGGAGGGCGGAGGAGGCTGAGCGCCGGCTCAAGCCAGCCACCATTCTGTGAGAACAGATAAGTGCTGCTCTGACAAGAGCTTCAGACAATGGGAGGACGGTCAGTGGCACCTCTGCTGGAGCAGATAAAGACAAGCTCGCCACCGTGCCACCAAACACCCCACAGGCGGCCCAAAGAGGTTACCTGCAAAAGCAGGAACCGATTTTGATCAGTGATTTATTTCTCAATTAGGCTTAGTTTGTGTTAAATAAATATACAAGTTTGTGAGTGTTAAGTTTTATGAGTTAAAGTTGTAAAATTATGTTCTTACCAGAAGAATGAGTTGTTGGTTTGTTCTCAACTTCCTGTTCGGTGGCAAAGACAGTCTTCAGAACTGAAAGAACATGACAGCAACAATGACAAAACCTGATTTTGGTTCTGAAATTGTTATGAATGTTTATTTTGACAAATTTAACTTATTGAGCAGTTTACTTTCTGAACCATTGACTGTACATGAGAATGTCGGTGGAGATAGTTATCTTAAAGTTGAGAATAAACATAAGCTGTTTGTTGCGGTAACTCTTATCTGAACATTTGGTAGAACATCTGCTGTCATGGGACTTCCTGTTCTGGGTGGGAAGACATTGGCCAAAACCAGTCATGATGGTTAGAGTTCAGTTTCAGGCCCTCTGATGTTTTGCCAAATAAAGGAAAAGGTGTGTGGCCCAGCAAGAAATGGACTATGAGACTTCAATGGAGAAATAAACAGGAATTACTCTATTTGTCAGAATAACCATTCTGGCTCTAATACCTTTTCATGTTTTAAAAATATATATATTTTTTTGTCATTTAAATTATTGAAGTTTTAAATTGATCAATCAGATACCTCCTTAAGAGTAGGTGGAGCCTGCAGGACCCAACATTCAATGTTCAAAACATTTGACAGATTTCGTGTAGCCCGTTTTCCAGTGTTAGGGGCGTGGCCTTCCAACAAGCTCACTCTTGATTGGTGAGAGTGGTTACCATAAAAACGAGAGCTTAGACTTACTCCGACCAATCACTGCTTACTGACATTGTCTGGCTCCAACATGGCGGCGACAACAACATTTTCAGAAGAAGTGACAACAATTTCAATTCTCACACGGGAAATTGTAAACACAGAACTATGACAAAAAGAGTCAAACACACCCAAAACCCACAAAATCGAAATATCTGTAGCAAGAATTATAATGCAGTATTTCCTCTTAAATGTTTACTTATAGTTGATGTAATAATAATGTCATTTATTTTCATTTATTCAGCATATTAACCAAGGGACATGTCCATTTATAGTCAGAGTCAGACATTTACATAAAACATCCAATAAAACCAAGGCTGTAAACGTTAACGCGTTTACTCTAGAAACTAGTCAAAAATAATTTACACGTTAATATTTAGTAAGACAAATGAATAGTACCTCAGGAAGAAACAGTCCTTCGCTTCCACGGTGTGCATTAAAACACTTTGTTGGTATTATTCCACTTATACCTTGGTTACTTACAAAACAATTAAATAAACCATCAATCATTTTTAGGACTAAATGAAATAAATGAAAATCTGGCGATATGGGTTATAGACACCTGTTTCTCTCCGGGAAGCCATCCAAACATGCTCATCTTTAGTCTCCACTCCTGCATTGGGGACTGGATTCCTTCTGGTAAAAAAGGGTCCCACAATCTCCTCAACACACTAACAAACATGACTTCACTGTGATAAAGTTCACAGTGTCTGCAGTATTCGTAACTGTTCTGATTATTTTGTTATCAGACACGCGATCGTTTCATACCGGACATGTTTCGAAGGAGACCTTCCGTCGTCATCAGAGTCCTCACCAGGTGGTGGAGTGTGACGTGTATAAAACAGCTGATTGTTACATGATTTTAGTCACAAAAACTCGTTCTTACAGATTAGTCTTATTTTAGTCCTACTACACCTGAAGTTTACCTCAAATCTAAAACAGTCAGTTCAATTCGTCTGCAACAATTTGCTATTGAAACTTAATTAAAAAAAAAAAAACTCCTACATATGGTCAATCATTTTTAGATAAACCCTTAAATTGGGACATGTTGTCTGGGTTATTTAACATAATATAAAAATCTAAATATCAAATTCCAAGCAGCCAAAGGTTTTTGATATTTTGACGTGTGAGAATCAGAGTGAATGCAGGAAATTTCCGTTTTTCAACCTGTTCAGCCAAGAAAACGTGAAGTGTTTTCCTGTTAGTGAAGGTTTTCAAGCGCATTTTTATTGATGCCACAAAACATTTTTAACAATGTGTTCCTTTTACCTTCAGCAAAGGCGTCCAAATGCTGAAAGAAAATGAGTCACAGAAGCTTAAAGTCTTGAGAAGGACAGAAAATGTTTGTTTGTGACAACATTTGAGACAGTTTCCATCCTCCATGAACCCTAAAAATGTGAAAAACAAGGCTGGACAGAGTTAAAAGTGCAGAGGCACCAAAAATAAATAAAAAACAATTACATCGAAAATTCTGACGGACAGAGCATATTTAAAATCAACAGGGAGAGAGAGCTTCACAAGAAGCAGGAAGACAGAGACTCAGCTGACCCCCAGGGGTCAAAAGGACCCATAGCAGCATCAGCATCCAAACAAATGCTTCTTTTGGCACAAAACCTTTTAAAAGTTCAACAGAAGAAGAATCCAACAATATACAAACTTTACAAAGAAAGTAAATAAAAAAAAAACTCGACAACTAAAGAATTTCTCAAGTCTCCAAAAGAATTCAGAAGCAAAGACTTGTGAGGATGTCAACTCGGCAAATTAAAAAATTCTAACTCTGAAACACACAAGGTTATAAGCAGAAATTATTCTTCTTTTTCTTTACATGTATGACAACACACACGTCATGTGTTATAATAATCTGACAATTTCCATTATTCACAACCAGCACAAGGTAAATTAATAAATACCTTTCATTCTGTGAAGTAAAAAACTACAAATGTTTGGAGTTTCATGTTTTTGTGCAGAAAAAATGGCTTCATTCCTGATTTTTGTTGACCTTCTGTGTAAACTCTGCACAAAAAGCTTTTTTATTCTCTAGAAATCCTCAAACACAATAATTGAATTGCAATATCTTTTTGTATTTTGACTGCAATGCCTTTATTATTTTACAAAATGGTAAACATAAAAATAAAATAAATAAGAATCCCAGATCTGTGAGGTTTGGTCCCTTAAGTTAGTCTTTTCAGTGATACTTGTTGGTCATGTTCGGTTTTGAGTCTTCTGGTCAATGCCCGAAGTGCAATGAAAAGCCCTGAATTACAGTGCCATAAAATCAGAAGTACGGTGCCTAAATAGCACCTAACTCTTACAACGCTAGGTTCACACTGGACGCAGAAGCACCGCGGAGCTGAGTGCGTTCGGCATCTGCGCTGTCCCGCAATTCACACCAGATGCGACTAGATGCAGTCAACAGGCACTTCTGCCAGAGATTTTTTTGGTTTTGCCATCATGGATAAATTAATAATCTAAAAATATGACCCGATGTTTCTGCTAAGAAGAAGCAAATACTTAGTAATTAGTTAGCAGGCCTACAGTTCTTTAATTTATCTGTTGTTGAGACACACAGTGAGTCTGATTTTGTATGTGTGTGTGTGTCTGTCTATCTGTGGGTGGGATTTTGTCTGTGTGTGTGAGTTTGTGTTATAATTGTATGTTTATTTTCAACTCTACAGTCTGTTTAGAGTAGCAGCTGGGTGGCTCAGTGGGCTAGGTGAAGGGCTGACACCCAGGAGCCCTGGGTTCGATTCCAGGGTTGTCCACTGATCCCCACCCAGATTGGGTCCTTAGGCAAGACCCTTGACGCTGCTGCCTAACTGGGTCCCTGTGCCCCTCAAGTACAGGGTTGTGTCAGGAAGGGCATCCGGCATAAAAACTCTGCCAAATCACTGATGCCAAACAGTGGGTGCTGTTACGCTGTGGAGACCCTGAAAGGGAACTACCACAACAGTCTGTTTAGATACAAAAACATGGTCACATTTGTCAATCATTGTTTTCTTTTGAAAAATTGGTTGTATTTTGAAAATAAACCAAATTCATGTATCTTGATGTAACTTCCTGCAAGAACTGAAGCGAATCACTTGCGGCTCACGAATAAAACATACCAGACACCGAATTGCTCTGCGCCTGATGTGAACCACATCATGGGATAACAAGGTCGCTGAATGGAAGCGGCCTCCATTCCACGCCGCTTTTACGGCACTTCCACATCAGATGTAAACCAGATGTAATGATATCACTGCACGCCACATGGCTTGGAGCTAATTTTTCTGTTTGATTTTTTTTTTTTGTATATATGTTGTCATTGGGAAAAGAGGAGAACTGAGGGTATTTTACTCTAAGGAGATGCCTCATGACTTTGCACATGTGCAATAGATATTATGCAGTCCTGATCCTTAACATTTGTTGTTTTTTGGTCTTTATTAAAGTAAACTTGTCTATTATCACAAACATTTTAAGAGGTACCCATTATAGTAAACATCTCGAGAGAT
This sequence comes from Oryzias melastigma, assembly GCF_002922805.2. Classification (NCBI taxonomy): domain Eukaryota; kingdom Metazoa; phylum Chordata; class Actinopteri; order Beloniformes; family Adrianichthyidae; genus Oryzias; species Oryzias melastigma. The sequence continues at coordinate 7,058,937 of NC_050516.1, read as the reverse complement.
ACTTTAACCAGTAAGTGCAGAAAAATACTGCTGGCTGAAGTAGACGTATTTGGTACATGTGGCGTAGAGATTGGGTAGCTGGAACAGACCAGGTAGTGACAGTCCCCGTGTCTTTTTCTTGTTCCTCCTCTTCTTTTGCTTTAGGCAGTTGGCACACAACTTTTAGGTGCATGTCTGCCACTTGCTGGTATGGAGTGTGGATCAAGAGTCTAATTCTTGAGTATTTCTTTTCATTTCTTTGCATGTCGCAGTCACTTGGTTCATAATCACCCACTGCTGTTTTCTTTTTATTTCTGTTAATTGTCTTTAGCATATATTACTGTCCCTGGACAAAGGCAGAGAGTAGGCCTGGCTTGGAGCCGGTCTAGAATGGAGATGTAAGGCGCCTCCTTCCCTCCACTAGCCTGTGTGCACACCTTGGGCAAGTGTCAGCATACCCTTAGCCTCCCTGACCCCGGGTTATGAGCGGGTTATGAGGTTGCCCATATTGGTGAATGGGTATACTGGTTTCGGGCTGCACGGTGGCGCAGTGGTTAGCGCTCTTGCCTCACAGCGAGAAGGCCCCGGTTCGACTCCCGGCTGGGACCTTTCTGTGTGGAGTTTGCATGTTCTCCCCGTGCATGCGTGGGTTTTCACCGGGGACTCCGGCCTCCTCCCACCGTCCAAAAACATGCTTCATAGGTTAATTGGTGACTCTAAATTGCCCCTAGGTGTGAATGTGGGGGTGAATGGATGTATGATTGAGGCCCTGCGACGGACTGGCGACCTGTCCAGGGTGTACCCCGCCTTCGCTCATCAGCAGCCGGGTTAGGCGGCGGGACCCCCGCGACCCGAAAGGGACAAAGCGGTCAGGAAGATGGATGGATGGATGGTATACTGGTTTCAATGTATAAGCAAACTGGGATCGGTCTACTCAA
>NC_050516.1:7048505-7058009 GCF_002922805.2 Oryzias melastigma | reverse complement strand
TAAAGAATAGAAGAGAGGAGAAGTAAATGAGAATAGAGAACAGAACCCCAGAGCTGATGTGAATAATAACCATGATAGAAAATCTAAATTTATATTTAAACGCATCAATATTAGTTTATTTATCTAGCCTCACAAGGACTACAGCAGAGGGAATATTCTCTGATTACTAGCTAGCCTACTAGCTAGCCTTCCCTCCACTAGCCTGTGTGCACACCTTGGGCAAGTGTCAGCATACCCTTAGCCTCCCTGACCCCGGGTTATGAGCGAGTTATGAGGTTGCCCATATTGGTGAATGGGTATACTGGTTTCGGGCTGCACGGTGGCGCAGTGGTTAGCGCTCTTGCCTCACAGCGAGAAGGCCCCGGTTCGACTCCCCGCTGGGACCTTTCTGTGTGGAGTTTGCATGTTCTCCCCGTGCATGCGTGGGTTTTCACCGGGGACTCCGGCTTCCACCCACCATCCAAAAACATGCCTCATAGGTTAATTGGTGACTCTAAATTGCCCCTAGGTGTGAATGTAGGGGTGAATGGATGTGTGATTGAGGCCCTGCGACGGACTGGCGACCTGTCCAGGGTGTACCCCGCCTTCACCCATCAGCAGCCGGGTTAGGCTCCGGCACCCCCGCGACCCCGAAAGGGACAAAGCGGTCAGGAAGATGGATGGATGGATGGTATACTGGTTTCAATGTATAAGCAAACTGGGATCGGTCTACTCAAGCATGTGAAGACTGGCTTCGGCAGAATGGGCGGATTAAATCACTCGTCTAGTGTAACAGGCTGAAAGGCTATCCCAGCATTGCGCTGTTGACCGCAAATAGGGCACAGTGATCAAGGAAAAATCACTGCTGGTCATCCACTGCATCTCGGCCCACCTCCGGCCGTCTCAACTTTGTCGTGCCACCAGATTCAGGTGGACAGGGACAAAAGAGTGAGGCTGACGATTCTGCGCAACTCTCCCTCACTTAAAACGATTTCACGCGCAAGTCATGACTTCATCCCTATCACTTCATATTATCCACATCCCCTTTAAGTTCCTACGGCGATGGTTGCGTGGCCAAGCAACAGGTGTGGACGCACTGGCAGTCGCAGTCACAAGTCTGCACATAGGCGGCCAAGGTCATATAGTCGCTTTTCAATGAATGAAACAGAACTGGAATTCGGCAGCTCCCTGGGTGACGAAGCAGCCCTCTTTAGGACAGCACTGCTTCCCTCCGTAGTCAGGGGAAGGGACTAGAAAAGGTGTCCCAAATATTGCCTGTCTCACTCTTTCCTACCCAGCATGCCGTGGCTGGCAGGGGTCCCATACCAGTGGTAAGAAAATCACAAATAAACCCAAATCTCTATCTATGACAGCAGTAACCTTAGGTGCGTGGAATGTGCGCACTCTTTTGGACCGTGCAGGAACTAGCCGACCTGGGAGACGAACTGCCTTCATTTCCAGTGAGCTACCACGTTACAATGTGCAGATTGCTGCCCTCAGTAGTAGAGGAAGGAAAACGAACTGAGTAGTCCACAGGTTACACATTCTTCTGGATTCGACGTGGATACAATGAACAACGTGAGGCAGGAGGTGGTCTTGCCATCAAGTCCAACCTGGCTAACAAGTTGACAGGTCCTCCTAAAGAAATCAGTGATCGCCTTATGACAGTATCAACGAAGAAGCCATCACAAGATTGCCACAAGTGCTTGTTAATGTCAAGCTGGCAGATCCACCATGTGAAAAAGAAGTTACTAAAGCCATCAAGCGCTTGTCCAGCGGCAAGGCTCCTGGTACTGACTCCATTCCATCCAAAGTCTACGCTTCAGGTGGCCAAAACTGATTTCTAGCCTTACAAGTCCATTCAAGAAAAGCTGCCACATGACCTTAAAGATGCTTCTATTATTCACCTTTACAAGAGAAAAGGGAACAGAAACAACTGTGACAACCACCGTGGTCTCTCTTTGCTAACCATTGCTGGTAAGATTCTGGCCCGTATCCTTCTCAATCGTCTCAATGAACACCTAGAACGTAACCTGCTCCCTGAGAGCCAGTGTGGATTCTGTGCAGGACACAGCACTGTGGACATGATCTTTGCAGCTCGGCAACTACAAGAGAAGTGTCAGAAGCAGAATGTTGGACTGTACACCACTTTTGTAGACCTGATGAAAGCATTTGATACCGTGTGTCGTGAGGGGCTGTGGAAGATCATGGCCAAGTTTGGATGCCCTGACAAGTTTATATCAATGATTCAGCAGTTTCATGATGGTATGAATGCAAGAGTGCAGGATGATGGCGAATACTCACAGCCATTCCCAGTCACAAATGGAGTTAAGCAGGGTTGTGTGCTTGCTCCCACCCTGTTCAGCCAGTGTCAATTTTGACGGAGAATTTTAATTTAGTTTTAGTCATAGTCTTTTGACTAAAATAGGGTTTAGTTTTAGTTGCAATTTAGTCATGTTGATTCTATTAATTTTAGTCAAATTTTAGTCGACTAAATTACAGTAGATATTTAGTCGACTAAAATATAGAATAAAAGTAAAGCATTATAATGAAACTTACTCGCATGAATAACAGACAAAGATTTTACTGATTTGTAAAAAAAATGTTTTACTTCACTTTGCTTTCCAAACTTGTCATTTTTGGGAATTCAACTTAAAACACATTTAAAAAAAATTATTGTAAATCCATCCCATTTCCAATAAGAAAGTGTCTATTCGCACGTAATTTTCAAAAATTGTGCAGGAACTGCTAAACTTTTTTCTTAGTCACACTGACCCAGAGGAAAGGGTTAAGGTTACGATTATGGTTAGGGTCAAATGAGGAGAACACATTTCACACATTTAGGAGTGTGACAGTTAATGGGACTTTAACTTTAAGTTTAATTTTAAATACATGCGGCCAACAAAAAAAATCCAGCGTTGGACACACTTAAAATGCGTGCCGGTAATGCAGCAGCGGGATTCTGGCTGCACGTATTACATGTGGACAAAACATGAATTTCCATCACATTCTGTGCTGGTCACATGTAAATATGTGTAACACCAGTCTTATTATAAACATCCGAACATAAAAAAACAAAAAACAAAAAAAAAAAAAACCTTGTATTGAGGAGGTAGTTAAGTGTAAAAATGCATAAAAAAACATTCACTAGGGAGTAAGCTGTCCAGGACACCTGTGAGCATGTTGTATGTGCTTGACCAGCATGTGTGTGGTGAATTGTAATACCACCAATAGAGGGCGCTGTTGTCATGATAGACGTGGTGGAGTTGGAGATTAAAACGTTGACTGATTGTGGATCTGAAGAAGCAGCGGGGCGGCTAGCGCTCGGAAATACACAACAACATCGGTTTATAACTTTACAAACGTCATGCTAAAACAATAAAGCCAGACTTACATTTAAATGTAAACCTCTGAGCTTCAGAGCTTCACCCGCGTGAAGAAAAGCGCTTCTCCACCGCGCAGTACCGGCGCTAATTAGCTTGGCGAGAGTAACCCCTTATACAACTATGTCAGATAATTCTACTCTTTAAAATGCCACAACAGTTGGAAGGGTAGAGGGAGAATTCTGATTCAGTCCAATATGCTGGAAATAATCATGTTTGTATGTTTATCTTTGCGTGGATTTCAGGTTCGCTTGTCTGCAAACGTCGCCTATGGTTTGTTGTGTTTTTGCCTGTGATGGTCGCTCCACACAACGTCTTGCTGACGGCCATGTTAAATATAACACTTGTCCCTACATGTGCTCTTCTTTTTCTACCTGAAGTAGACATTTTTCACCTAAATCACAGACACAATTCATTGAATTAGCGTCTTAGCGAGCGGCTGCAGGACTCAGTGTTCTGATTGGATCGCTTTGCATTTGCTCCCGCCCTCCTCCACCAGCAGTCGTTATGATTGAATATAGTCATCCAAGAGGATTTTCGTTTCGTTTTTATTCGTTGACGAAAAGTCTATCAATTTCGTTAAAGTTTTCGTGTCTGGGCGGGAGTTTTTGTTTCGTTTTCATTTCGTTTTCGTTCTGTGAAAAATGTCATTGACAAAGACGATGACGAAATTAACACTGTGTTCAGCATGTATAGTTTTAAAGTATAGTTTTTACATTTTCTGCATTGAAAGCATGAGAATCATTATCTAAATGTTAGCAAAGCAACATGAGTGTAATTTTCAGCACAACAAGAATGTGTGTTTGAGTGTTTAGCACCATCGTGTGTTTTCCATGTTTGGACATAAATACACAGCATATCAAATCAATGATTCTCTCTGGACTTAAAAAAACATGATATCTAATTTGATGATGAAATGACATGAAAAAGTTAATTTTGATGGTCAATACCACACAGGAAATAAGAAATTGAAACTAAATACCCAAGAAAAGGAAAGATTAATTGTGTAATTTTGAGGGAAAAAATACACAAATGTGTGTATTTTCCCAGGCTTTCTTTGACAATTGTCCTGTGTAAATTTGAATTATGTCCCTCTTTTTGCACCTTTTGTGTTCCTGGTTGCGACCTCTTTCTTCCATTTGTCTGTGCTGCTGCTCTCCTTCTGCACTCCTGTCAAAGAAAAATCTCTCCAGAAAGCAATATGATGCAAGTCTTACGGTCTTTGACAGCATCAGCGATATTAATGATTAGATGCTTGCTTCCTGCTTTGCATTTTACATGTTTTTTGCAGAAGAGTAAAGTTTTCATCAGACTGGGGGCCTTTGCTTCTCATGGTCTGTAAAAGTAAATCAGCTGCATTTTTGAGGCTAAGATGAGGCAAAAAAATTAAAATCTGTGAACTGTACACTTATGAAAAAACAACCTTTTGACCTATAAACACGCCACAGATGACACGGTCCAATCGCTGGGCCTGTGATTAAGACATTCTTGTTTTCACAGCGTCTTGAATGTGAAGTCTGACAGGAGCAGCTGAAGTAAGAATAGCTAAGGAGCAAAACGAGTAACCTTTAAGAGAAACGGCACTCAAATGTCACCCTCTTATTGAAGACATTCTAGAAGAGGTCCAAAGCTGTAATTACGATTAGATGGAGAAGAGAACCATAATTATCATCTCAATTGTCCCTCTTCAGTGCAGGGAAAAGTCTGCAGCCTTTGTGGTTGACCACCACTTATTTACTGCCCTCCATCAGTGGCTGTATAAATATTCCTGGTGAAGAAGGGGCAGTCAGCAAAGTGCTTCATCAAAAACAACCTTTTCTTGTCAGGGGCTAATGTGAACGTGTATATCACCGCAGGAGTCCGCCTCTCCAGCAGTGAAACCTGGAGACTGTTCCACATAATGACGTTTTTCTGAGGGACGAATCCCACCGCCAGGTCCATGTCTCCCTTCAGTCGATTTGATGGTGACTCAAGGAAACCTGAAAGAGTGGCTGTAAAACAGGCTACAATTGGAAAGCATGTTTATTGGCAAAGACCTGAGAATCCTTGCTGCTTATTACATCATACAGAATTCACATATCAGAAAGGCCCTAAAGCCAATTCATGCTGTATGTCAATAAAACTCAATTCCTTACCGTTATAAGAATGACATATCTGCCTCTATAGAGCTGCAATGGCCAATAAAGAAAATAAATATCCATATTTTTTCACTCCTCCCTCCAACTTGCCTGAAGTTTTTTGTGTGACCTCCTAAAGGATCCTTTATTGGATTAGACTGCCATACCAGGGGACTGGTGTGTGATCAAACACTTTTATTCTCCTCAGCTGTCTTTATTACACACGGTCTTTTGGGGCTCGGTGACTCATAAAGAGCTGTTATGAATCACTTACAGATGGATGCTAAGCCTGCAGTTAAAACGGACGCCACAATGTGAGACGGGGGCCCCTAATTTGAATCATTATGAGACTATTGTCCCATTATGAGGTCGCTTTCATCAAGTTCTGAACTATTAGCGTGATATCTAAAGCTATTTTCTCCATGTAATCTCCAAAGGGAGGCTTCTATGGAGCCTGTAGTCTACAGACGCAGTCATCTCAAAGAGAGTTCACTTCTCAAGAGGCCTGATGTGGTCAGAGGATTTATCCCAGAGCGCCACATGAAGTAACTCTTAAAGGTGGCTTGAGCCAACACCTTTGTAGATCTGCAGGACTCCGATTAGATACGTAACATGATGTTGTGAGGAGGCGTGAACACCTGTCCAGCAGTATTTTACCTGTTTTGTTGCCTCTTGTTAGTGGCTACAGAGGCTCAACTGCCCCCAGTGGGACACCTAGTAGGATTAACCGCTTCAGGGTGTAGGGAAAAAAATCCCCTCGTGATAATTAATTTGGCAATAATAATATCGATTTCAAATCCTGCCAAAACAATTTAAAACTAGATTTATAGTTAAAAATATAGTGTAATGATGCTAGCTTGAATTCTGTAAGCTGAATGTAGCCGCTGAAGATGCTAGAGCTTATAGCTGAAGATGCAGACATTGATATCTAAAATCACTAAAGTTCATAGCTAAAATCCCTGTAGCTAATAGCTGAAAACGCTGAAGCTGATGGCTCGCTAAAATATTAGCTAAATGTCAAATTAGCCTTAAAAAACGGTAAAATGTCTAGTCAAAACAGATTGCATAAAGCTAAACTATTAGCTAAACTCCAAAACAGCCAAAAAACTGAAAAAAGACTAAATTGGCCAAAACAGCTAGCATGTAGCTAAACTACTAGCTAAACTCCAAAATAGCCTAAAAAATCGTAGTGAACGCCAAAACAGTCTTAGAAACTAGCAGAATGCCGATATAACAGCTGAAACTCAGAATAATCTCAGAAACCCCAGCAGATGCTAAAACAGCCTAACCAGCTCTGATATAGCAGATAAAATATTAGATGAATCCCAAATTAGATAAAATAACCTTTATATTTACAACACTCAGTGGAAAAAAACCCAACAGACTTAAAAGACCTGTGGACTGCTTTTGTAAGACTGGAGTTTTTTATGTGTCTGAGGGAGTGTTCTGAGGTCGTCATGGAAACGAGCACACAGAGGGAGATGCACGGCTGCGTTCCGCTGTCTCTTTGAATCATACAGTCATGCACTTGGCTCAAACAAAAACTTGTGTTGTTTGAACTATTTTTGTCAGTAAAAGTAAAAACATCATCAGAATCCAGAGATATTGGACTACACCTACTGCGATTTTCATGTTTCTGTGCCCAGATATACAGAAGTACTCGCAAGTTAAAAATGAACAACCTCTAAAATATTCTCAGCTAAAGATGCATTGGGGTAAATGGGAGATATCGTCAAGTTTTGCTGATATTTGGGGCCGCTGTAGCAAAACTACATGGCTCAGGGTTTTCAAAGTTGTATTGTCTGAAAGCCAGGAAAAATGCCAACATTTTGATGTCAAAACTTTTTCTGTGAGGGACACAGTGGCAAAGAGCAAAACCAATCCACTTGAAGTGTTTTATTTGTCTCACTCTGCTCCACTCTCTGACACGCTGAAATTGCTTTCATTCATAACTGAAACTGACTCAACGATGACATGTTAACTTTGAACTGCCATATTTTTAAAACCATAAGGAGTTTTTAAAAGAAAAATACAAGTTCAAGCGTCCAAAGTCTGCTGAATAGTTTCTGAGTTTAATGGTTTGCTGCTACTTGACGTCTTTTGATTTGCAGAGCTGAAAGTTTTTAGCTGAAAATGGGTTTTTGAGGATTCCCGAAGCCATTTTCAATGGAGCTAAAAAAGTGGTAGTTAGTTAAATAGTTTAAAAAGTTGAAGAGTTATTGAGTTGAAACTTTTGAGCACCCATCTAAAAGAGCTGAATATTTTGATAGCTGAGTGAGCTGAATAGGTGAAGGAGTTGAAGAGCTATGGACGGACAAAAACCATCTTACGGTAGAGCAGGGGGGTCAAACTCAATCACACAAGGGGCCAAAATCTAAAACACACCTTAGGTTGCAGGCCGAACAGGATACACATTTATTGAACACACAAAAACTAAATTATTAACTTTAAAAAGGTAACATTTTAACAGATAATGACTAAAAGCAGGGGGAATATTATTCCAGAATAAATCAACTTAAACCTTAAATAACTTTCAACATTTTACTCTCTATAAAAATATATTTTGTCAAAATTATACAAGTTAGAAATAAGCGCAAGACAACATCGGGTCATTAATAACAATAAAATAAAATGATCTGGGGGGTTCTATAGAATTACCTGGAGGGCCGGATCCGGCCCCAGGGCCTTGACATGTGTGTGGGAGATGTTCCCTCATTATTCTTGCTGTTAATAATGAAAATAACTCAGTTTTAACAGAAATACTCAGATTGTCTGAGATTGTGTGGGGTTTGGGGCTGGATATGGTTGTGTTTCTGTTTCACCCTTTGTTTCACTTCCCTCACGTTACAGGTGTGTTGATTTCCTTCCTCTTTCCATCTGTTCCTCCTGCCCTCTTAATGAATACACCTGCGTTTGATTGTCATGTTTCTGTATATAAGCTGCCCCTTTCCTTCCACTTGTTGCCAGATGGTTTTGTGTGCTCTCTCGAGTACCACGAGCTTTAAAGCCTCTTTGAGTTACGACTCAGCATAATAACAAAGACAAGAAAAGGAAGAGAATAAAACCACTTTCTGACAGATCATCCTGCTTCTGCGTCTGCTTCTGCGTCTGTGTCCTCACCCGGTCCTTGACAGATTGGTCATACTTCTTTGGTGGTTTAATCCAGCAGCCATTTTTTCTATTTCTATTTATTTATTTATTTTTCAGGGACAGTGCACATTAAACGCATTGTATGCAATGAGCCAGAATTAGCCCAGCGGCTATTTTTCATCTGTTGTCCCTGGACAGATGTTAAAATTGTCAACCTAAGAACAATCAATAAAAGCAACATTTAAAATATCAGGGTCAATAAAAAGAATAAACAATTAAAATACAAATGTAAGATAATCACCTAAAATACATTTTGATAAAAAAATCCAAAAATGTATATGTATACATTACAAAACATTAAAACAAATATAAAAGACATTATTGCAGAATACTTAAAAGGGGAAGCATGATAAAATTCAATGTGTACAAGTTTGCTCCGATAAAAGCCAGTTTCTAATGTGCTTTTTAAACAGACTGAAAGTAGAAAGTTCTCTAATATTTTGAGGGACAGTGTTCCATTCTTGTGCTGCAGTTACTCAGAGGCTTTTTTGGCTGAAAGCACTTCTCCACAGAGGAACTATGCAGTCTCCTCTAACCGACCCTCGTGTCACTCTTTGTGAGTTGGCTCGTACTTGGACAAACTGGTTGAGTGGAGGAGATGACAAACCATTTATGATTTTATAGAACAAACAGAGTTTTGTGTTTTTAATAAAGTTGTCCCAGTTTAACAGTTTATGTTTTTGTAAAATGGCACAGTGGTGATATCGTAATGGTTTCTTATCCAGTATTTTAATTGTTTTTTTGTACAATGACTCTAAGGGTTTTAATGCAGTTTTGTTGGTCTATGACCACGTTGTGAGACAGTATGACATGTGTGACAAACCATTGCATGCATATACATTATAGCAGACTGCAGCGACAAATGTGACCGAATA
>NC_050516.1:7036661-7046932 GCF_002922805.2 Oryzias melastigma | reverse complement strand
GTGTCACTCTTTGTGAGTTGGCTCGTACTTGGACAAACTGGTTGAGTGGAGGAGATGACAAACCATTTATGATTTTATAGAACAAACATAGTTTGTGTTTTTAATAAAGTTGTCCCAGTTTAACAGTTTATGTTTTTGTAAAATGGCACAGTGGTGATATCGTGATGGTTTCTTATCCAGTATTTTAATTGTTTTTTTGTACAATGACTCTAAGGGTTTTAATGCTGTTTTGTTGGTCTGTGACCACGTTGTGAGACAATATGTCATGTGAGACAAAACCATTGCATGCATATACATTATAGCAGACTGCAGCGACAAATGTGACCGAATAAATTTGAAATTTGACAGATTAAATTTAACACGGTTACACACTCTTTTGATTTGTGGTTTAAATGTCATTTTTGTGTCTAATAAAACCCCAAGATATTCAAACTCTGAGACAACTTCTATTTTTTTTCCCGCAACAAAAACATCTGCCTGTGCATTTATGTTTTTACCATGTGCATAAATAACAGTATCATCAGCATACATCTGCATAAATACATTTGAACAGACTGTTGGAAGGTCATTTATGTAAAGAGAAAACAGCAAGGGGCCTAGGATGGACCCTTGTGGAACACCGGTGGAGAGAGGAAGAGGAGAAGAGAAAGAATTGTTTATTTGAAAAGACTGAGATCTATTTGAAAGATATGATTCTATCCATTTGATTGAATTTATGGAAAAATTGAATTTGGTTAATTTGGTCAATAATTTTTTATTATTTATAGTGTCAAATGCATTTTCAGGTCAAGAAACACAGCTCCAACCACCCCCCCTTTATCCAATAGAGACTTTACATTTTCCAAACAGAAGCAGTTAGCCGTCTCTGTTGAGTGGCGAGCTCAAATTCATTGATAAATTCATAAAGTAAATGTAAACAGTGTTGGAAATAAATAACACTTTTGGAATAACACTGAAACATATTTTGTTGCAGAAACCAGACAATGCTGTCTGTTAAAGAATTGTTTCATAACTAAGCACTTGGGATTTGCTTTGGGAAAAGAAAGTGCTTAATGTTCAGATAACTAAATAAAATGCATTTAATTCAATTTGATGTATGTTAAAGGTAAATTTGTATTAAAATACACTTTTTTGAAGTCATACTCATCTAAAACAATGGTGGTATATTGTTTTGCTATATCATATTGTGATGTGTATGGTGAAACATATCATATTGCCAGTCTTTCCAATACACAGCCCTAAACTCTACACAGAGCCCTTGATCGTCGGTTTGCTCTCAAAAGTGCAGTGTGAAAGCAAACCAGTGTTTTAAAGTGGAATTCATAAAACTGCCTCCAGAGGTATTTTGAAGAACTGCAATTGCCTTGTTTGCTTCATCAAGCTCAAATAAGGATCCTTAAGGTCCAGGATCATCTGCTGGACACAACTCCACACCGCTAGCTTTTAAAAATAAGGTTGGAACAGCTTGTGAAAACATGAACATGAAAGAGTATCCTTAATTGCATTCAATAAAGTTTCTTATCTTAAAACAATCTCCTATAAAGACTTATGTCGGGTTAACAATGCTCACGGAAGCAGTGCAAAGCGGAGTGCACGTGAAATCCTCTTCACCTCCCTTTCACACCAGATGCGTATTCTTTCACAATGGTCGACAGGCACTTCTGCTCAGCTGTGGTTATTTAGAGCTTCTACAATTAATTTGACATCATCCATCTCTGTGTTTTCCGACATCCAAAACCACCCCTTGCTCCGTAGTCGGCCCACTACATTGATTTGTTTGGGGTGGGGCCTGGGGGGTCGGCTTGGCTCCTGATGTGGTGGGGCCCCTGGGCTGGGAGAACTTGGGTCCAACGCTGGGAGGTGTCCTGTCAATGCTCTACTCACCAGTTTTAACTGCACCCTTTAGTACACACACTTTAAAATATACACTTCTAACACACACCAACACACACCCATCACACAAGGAAGGTGGAACCTCCGACCTTCTGTCCCCTACCCCATCTCTTATCTACGGTACCTTTCAGATGTAAACAATGACTTCAAGTCATTTTTACCCGCTTCTGTAATATTTTTTTATTGCTTAAACCCCCTGAATTAAAAAAAAAGCATTTCTGAAACATTCAAACTTTTATTTTTATTTCCTCACACTCCCGGTTACAACTTGAGCCGCTCTGCTGTCAAATTTCAGCCAGAAATCACTAAATGCTCCAAAATGGCAGAAAACGAGTCAAACATGTCTATTAGGGTGCAGAATCACTAATCACTGCTTGAACAGCCCACTTGGTTATTCCATCTCTTCCTCCATATACATGTACAACATTATGTTTTATTAATGAATGCCACTAGAGGGTTTGTGTCTTGCACTGTAATTATGCTAATCAGATCCTTTTGTGCTATTCAGAAGAAGAGACAACATGTTTGACAAAACAATGGAGGGAAAAAGAAGAGTGACAGAGCTTCTCATCACACAGTCTTCTCATTTGCCACATAATCAAGTGGATAATAGCACCTTTGTCCACAGGTCAAATTGAGATTTGTTATTTAGGGAGACTCTTCAGCTACAGGGGAGCAGAGGGGGGCTCTGTGTAAAAAAGACAATGAAATCTGATTAACATCATTTCACGAAGTGTAAATAAGACAACAGGCGGGCCTCTGAGCTTCACACCAATCAGTGTCATTGTAAGAACCTCCAAAAACTGAAAAAATGGTTTGAAACACAGTTTATTTACTTGTACTTCTTTTTTTTACCTGTATCTACTGTCTTTTTCCGCAACAGGAGGGAACTATTAACATCAACATGAACAGAAGTGGCTTTTATTAGTATGGAATTATATCATGCTAATGTCTTACGCATCCTTTTGAATATTCACTGCTTGATAATTAGAATTACTTTTAAATTTAATTTCGGTTTCAGTTCAGTTTGTGAAGCATTGGCACAATTTTAGTAAGGAAGGTCTTCCAGGTATGATAGGTTGTTCTGTCACTCTACATAGGCCATTATCTCTCAAACCTTCACTTTAACCCTTTAACACCGGAGCTCCATTGCTCACACTGCTTTTCTCCTTCAGAATCTGCTGGAATTATGTTGATCGTCTTAACGGTTGAAAAGTTACAGTATGGTAAAGATTTTGTGTTTAAGCATCACCGGCGACGCCTCAGGTGTTAAAGGGTTAAACCAGTAGCTAAACAGGCTGCCGTCATTCTCAACCAAACACAACTATACATTCACTTTTAAGTTCTCCACCTGGAGCTTGGAGCTTTGTCTTGGCCTGGCCTCTAACCACCATCAACTTGGCATGCAGAGGGAAAAATAACGAATATATGAGCCTATGTATGTTTTAAAAAATCACAAATAAGTTGCTCCTGAGTATAAGTTGCGCCACTGGCTAATCTCTAAAAAAACTTAAATACAGTACAAATACAGTAAAATACAGTACATTCCACATCAGCCTTTGTGAATAGATGGTTTAAATAAATTCACAGTGTACGAAAAAAAAAAGTTTGCCGAGATGAAATTGAAACGTGATGTTTACCCTGTGTTTTGAAACTGTTGCTGGATAAGCGTGTCTGTGTCGCAAACCCATGCGTGAGTGGGAAACGCATGAAGCGCAAAAGGATTTACTAAGAAAACATCAAAGGGAGAACTTTTCTTTAAATTAAGAAGTGCAAACAGAATATTTCTATATAACTTTTGTATTTCTTTACTCTCATCATCCACTCCATGAGTGTCTAGAACATGGATGTTTGGCCCACCAACAGTTATCTTTTGGCCCGCCAAGTTAGTTAAAACCCCTTACCAGTTTCCCATTGGCTCTCTATGATGTTCCAAAATTCTACGGCTGTAATATAGTTTCGGTCTCCAAGTGGCGCTGTTATCACTTTCTTTGTCTGCGGGTCAAACGACCCAAAAGCGAGTCAGCCCTGAGCTTTTTGTGTGTGTGTTAGAAATTCCCAGGAGCCTTCACTGTCACGATGCTTTTGGCAGCCTTTTTCCGCTAGCCAAGACGTAGCCACAACGGCAGTGGCACAGGGATAAGACTGATTTAAACAATATGGGATAGGGATTATTTTCTTGGAGAAATCTCTTCTAAGGCTGTTTGTTTGACTATTTCAGCAGTCTGTGGCTGTACTGAAGTGCAATATACATCAACACCACAAGACTAAATATTCTTTATTTTCTCATTTTATTTTATGACATTCAAAAAAAATATTGTATTTGGCCCGCGTACCGGGATTCCATTTAACCCACGGCCCTTTGAGCAAAAAAGTTTGGGTAGCAGTGTTCTAGAACACCACTATGATCATCCCAGCGAACATTTCAATGTGGGCTCCATATGGTTTACCTTTGGGCTGAATTGGTGGGCCAGGTGGGTTTGTCCGCGGGTTCCATGGTGGTGTTTGCCCACACTTGCTTGAGTGGGCACTCAGTAGTCTGGCTCACTGGGTGGCAGAGCTCACTAGCTCACTACGCTGTCCCCAGGCAGCTTGTTAACTCACTACGCTGTCCATCGGGCAGCTGGTTAGCGTAGGGACCCAGAACACTGCGTCCCCACCTAAGCCAGTGTGGGCAAACACAGGTGGGGCCACCATGGAACCCGCAGACAAACCCAACTTGGGCCCACCAATTGAGCCCAAAGGTAAACCATATGGGGCTCACATTGAAATGTTCGCTGGGTTCTCTCTTATTTCTTTCAGCTTCCTGCGTTCAACAGTAGAATGGAGGTTGATTCTAACGTTTCTGTTCTTCAGGTTTTACATTCACGCCCATGCATCCCCAAAATCACAGAGCCCCCACCCCACCCCATCCACTGTCACTGCTGAGACTGCAAAAGGGATCCTTGTCTCAGAGTGAGATAGTGCGGCCCTAAAACATTCAGCAAACAGCAACATGAGCGGCACCAGCTCTGATTTAGAGAAAAGTGCAGTGCGAGAGCAGCAGCCGCTGAGCCGGACAAGATCTGGTCTGAGAGCAGCACAACAGATAAAACACAATTACACAAAACAGATGAGAGCACGCCGTATGAGAGCGGCGCTCTCCGTATCCAGATCAAAAAGGTCAACTGGAATTACATTAATGATGCTCTCCGAGGACTCTGCAGGAGCATCCGTGGATTCCAGCAGACTCCGCCAGCCTTTTGTTGACCTCCTGTTTCCTTTACAACATTCTACTGAAACCTGCTTCTGCTTTTGTCAGAACACTGCTTTGATGTCGACTTAAAGACAAGTGGTAATCAGTTTTCTGCCAAGATATCTTTTTCTTTGAACTTCACGTTTAGATTATAATTAATCCAGATTAAAGTTTTCTTTATAGATACAACTGAGATCAAGAAATTATTGACTTGTTTCATGTCAACTGTTTATTATCCTTTGTGCAATTTAAGCTAATCTCTTTAAATCTATGAATATAAGAAGCCATGTTGGTTGAGATAACAACAGTTTTTTTGGCAGTATGATTTATTTGCCAAATATGAGAAGTTACACAGATTTTTTTTTTTATTGCTTTACTGAAGTTTAAAAATCAAATTTCTCTGTAAGTGGATGCATCATCCTTGACAGTTCATTGTCCTTTCAATCTCACATCAACATTACTCAGTCTACCTACTTTCACCTACGTCATATTAGTCGTCTCTGTCCCTCCCTCACCGTCCTCTCAGCTTCCATTCTGGTTCGAAGTCTGGTCACCTCTTGCCTCGACTACTGCAATGCTCTCCTGACCGGTCTTCTCAATTAGACTCTGAATAGACTTCAACTGGTCCAGAATTCAGCTGCTCCCATCATCACCAGAACTCCCTCCTTCCATCACATCACTCCCGTTCTCTAACAGCTGCACTGGCTCCCGATTATTTTCAGGATTCAGATCAAACTTCTTTTCAACATGTTTAAAGCCCTGCATAACATGTTTCCTCCCTATCTGTCTAAGCTCCTCCACACTAAGACCCCCTCCCGCTTTCTCTGGTCTTCCTCTTCACTTCAGCTTTCCGGTTAACCATGGGGAGCCGAGCCTTTAGCTCCCCAACTCTGGAACTCTTTGCCCTCTGACCTCTGGAACGTTGACTCCTTTTCAGCTTTTAAATCCAGACTCAAAACCTGTTTAAATCTGTTTTTCCAAATTCATAACTTTCCTTCATCTGTAATCTGGTTTTATTAAGATGTAAATGTATTTAGCGTGTTTAAATACTTTCTTAAAGTGATATTATTTTGTTTTTTTTTATTTATTTTTCTATTTATTTTTTGCGTTGTACAGTATCCTTGAGTGTTTTAAAAGGCGCTTTCAAATAAAATACATTATTATTATTATCAGAATGGGGGGAGCCTGTGGCCCCGCCCGGCGTATTTTCTACTATCTTTATGAAACACCACGTCTGCTCCTGATTCACAACAATTTAAACAAAAAAATACTCAGAAATGCCATTTTAAATGTAAGCAGAATAGAATAGCTTTGTTGTCATTGTGAAGAATATAGCGACCTTCAGCATACCTTGCTCAGGTTCTCACTGCTCAGCTGCTGAGCCGTCTTCACCGCTACTGTGTTCACGGTCCATGACAGATCTGCTGTCATGTGGAGCTCAAAGAGTTCACTCTCTCCACCGTTTATGAACAGGGCTGGGGGGTTGAGTCTGCTTTCCCCAAAGTCCAGGATGAGCCCTTTTGTCCTGTCCTCTATCATGAGAAACATGCCATGATAACATGTTGAAAACAGTATTTTCCTCAGTGTGAGTCTTTAAATGGATGAATGGATCGTTTGGCTGTAATATCGCAGCCGACCAGAATCAAGCAGAACTTGAGCCAAAACGTTTGACAAATTTTTGATCCGGATCTCCGTGTTAAAAGGTTTTATGGGAGTACAGAACCAACAGCTTGTAATTTAATTACAGATCATATCCATCCATTAATGATTGGTTCCTTAGATCAATTTAATCATTATTGTGACTTTTTTTTTAAAGTTGAAATAACTATAGCCAAGTTTCCCCTTTTAACGGCAGTGCTTTCTGGATTATTGATGCAAAGCTACGAGTCTGAACTGCAGCTGACATAATCAATAAGGCAGATGGATCCATGGCACTCTCACTGAGCTGCTGGCTGAATCAGAATCCACCGGATTTATATGAGCATGTGGTGTAATGTCACAATGAAGTCCCTGGTGTAAACCACATTTACTGTGTAGTTTTAATTATACAGAAAAAGTAAAAAAAAAGGAGGAAAACCTTGTGCTTTTGTGTTCGTGGTAAAGCTTCGTCAGATCAGCCCATCTGTGAATCACAGTCGTGTCTCCGTCAGGAGGAGGATGTTTCTGTCACATCCTTTAAATGACTACAACCATTGTTCAGATGGAAATGCTTGCCTCAGCGCTTTGACGGCGTGGAACTTTTAAAGCCCGGAAAATATGCCTCAATGCATTTTGGTGTTTTTGCAAAACAGAATTATTCTCTGTAAAACGTGTTCGTCCAGAAGCACAAACTTTAGTCGAGCTTGCTTCAGGCAGCTCTGGAGAGCAGAGCTCAGGACTTTAGTTCTGTCAGTTGTGTCTTCACCATCGAAACTCTACAACTGAACTCTAACAGTTTCTCCTCAATATTTTACCATTAAAACTGACAGTCATGTTAAAAAAAATAACTCACGATAGAGAAAACACTTGAAGTATTCATCTTTATTTTTTACAATAATTCTAGATTTTTATATTAGATTATTTTAGATTTGATTATTTTAGATTAGATTAGAAATGGTTTATTTCAAGCAATCAAGAAAAAAAAATAATGTGCAATACAATTAACCATCAGAAGTTTACATCCATGAAGATGTCAAACACTGGATAACTAGACATTAAGGGATTGCCAGAAAGGGAGTGGGTGGAAGGAAATTTATTGAATCCCACCCCGACTCGACCTCATCATTTCCTTTATGTGTATTATCATTATTTGGTTCAGAACTTAACATCAGATATTTATTTCTTTCCAACATAGATTCAGGTTATTATGAATCCTCAAGTGACAGTAAATTACATGACTATAAGTAGATATAACACTGTTTCAGACTTTGTCATCGCACGTGTAGATCTGCTATCAAAATTCAGACAAAATGTGCTGGTTATTTTTCATTAGAAAAAAAATCATTAATATACATCAACAAAAATATATGTATGTATGCAGATTATTTTCAATTAGAAGAGTCATTAATGTAAAACAAGTATCATAGGAATGTATGTTTATACAATGTATACTTTATACACTTCTCTCAGTCTTTCACACTTTTCTCTCAAAGTTCAAACCTTCATAGAGAAATAAATCCAGTTATACAGAATGAAAACAAAGATCTGATCACGACCAAAGATTTATGGGGATTTACCAAGTTGAAATCATTCTGTACAGGAGACACGGCAAAGAGAAGATTGATCGACAAGATCTACGGCCAATCAGGACACAGAAAACAAAACACTGTAAAAAAAATGCAAATAGTGCAAACTTGCTCTAAAAACACAGCGTTTGATGTTAATCACATTATGGAGAGGGACCCCAGTACAACAAACAACTGGAGATTAGTAATCAATCAGGAGCCGAGAGAGTGTATTGATGATGTATCTGTGAATTTTACCTTTAGAACAATGGTGGATCTAGAAAAACATGAGGTCACGTACATCGTGTTCAAGTCAGTCCGGATTTCAGGTTAATTAATCAGCAGTTTTCTGGAGGATGGAGGTTAAACTCTAGATTTTCACTGACGTCAGAAAGACGATGGATCTCATCAGTGCAGTCCCTGTTCTTGGAAACAGGCCATTGATTCAATTCAATTTTATTTATGTAGCCCAATATCACAAAACAATTGTCTCATTGGTCTTCATACGTGTATTTTTACAAAAGCAATTCATGCAAAATAATGCGAACTGATGCAAAACAGTTAGTGCTGTTACGCTGTAGCGACCCCGAAAGGGATAAACTGAAAGTGAACTACTAATTCATGCAAAATAAGTCAAATTTACACTTTGGTGCAAAATGACTATTTAGCAGTTTTAACAAGTGTCTGGTTGAAAACCTTTAAAATCAGACAAACCTAAACATTACATGCAAATTCTGGAGTTTCCAGATAGTAAAAGCAACCTTTATATTAACGGCATAAAAAAACACAGCTTTTAGTGATGTGTGGAATAAAATATGGATATATGATGTTGGACCTTTGCTTGCATCTGAAAATAATCAAGTTTTGTTTTACTGTCAAACATCAACAGCTGTTTCAGGATCCAAACCAGGAGAATTCGTCATAATTTGCTTGTCTGAATATTATTCTGTTTTTGCACAGCCTGGTTGTGGCTCCGCCCCTTCACCTGAAGCTGTCAGCTGTCTGCACTTTAGTGATAGCTACACAGTGGTTGAGGAGCTGTCTTTGTCTGCAGTGATGTCCTTGTTTGATTACGACTCTGTGCCCTTTTCTTTGTTATTAGTCTTAGTTTCATGTCTTTTTCCCACCTTTTGTGGAGAGTTTTGTCAGTAAATTCTTGGGACTCACCTGAGCTCGTGGTTTTTCTCTGCATCCAGGTCCTCACCTGCTTACCTGACCACCACAGATTTGGCTTAATTCCAAAACCTCAATTATACACAAATAGACATTATAAACATAAGGAAAGAGGACAAAGGAAGAAAACTGAACCAAAAAGGCACCAGTTAAAAATGAATGCATATTATTACATCAAAGACACAAAAACCAATGTCTGCTGTTTTAATAACCTGGGAAAAATAAATTCACTATGATTTTTTTTAGAAGTTTATTGTTGAAGCTTTGATGTAAAACCAAACTTCAGTGGAGGGAATGTTTAAACTCAACTCTTCCCACTGATAAATACCTGTGGAATTATTCTCTGCTGACGCTAACGTTGTGCAACACTTGAGGGAAAGGCATCAAATAAGCTTCATTAACTACTGGCCGAAGCTTCATAAAGCAGAAGCTCAATAAGCTTCTGCCTATTCTTTTTTTATTGGTTGTTCATTTATCCTGTATAATATGTTAACAATATAAATTAAATCAATGAACATGAACACAAAATTACAGAACAGTACAGAAACAGTCCATTGTTACGATGCAGTAGTAAGGCCACAGAAAAAAGTAAAAAAAAAAAAAAATTCTCAAAAATTTACCTGTTTTGCAGTTGTAATAAATTTTTTTGTAAGACGGCCCTAATCCTCCTTGTATATTGTTACTGAATATACAGAATTTTATTGTAAATAAATTATTACTATGTGAAACTTCATGTAGAAGTTCTTTTTTTTTCTTTTTTTAAAATG